>NC_084953.1:20501943-20865305 GCF_949316205.1 Platichthys flesus | reverse complement strand
GTTGATGAGCTGTCAACAAAAACACAGTGCTTTACACAACAGAATTTACACATATTGTCCTGCCCCCTAGCCGGAATGTGTAGGAACATTTCCTGTTTTTGTGAATGTGTCTGACACATTTGCGGGCAATTTTGTGAGATCGTGTCTGAAAACAGCTCAGTAGATGCAGATTGCATTAGTAATACGGTGGAGTTGTGGGTCTGGACACATGGCAAATGCAAGTCTGATATTTGTTCTCTGTTTTTTCCCTGACGAAGGTATGCTTACTGGTCGGATATGTTCACCAGCCAGTTGCTTACGTTGTCTGTCGAACATGTGTTGCAGGGCAGAGACAGCATGTGATGCATTTATCAGAGCTAGTGAAAAAACGAACTCTCGGCCAATGAGAACATTTGAGCCATTTTCAGAAATAAACTAAGGAGAATGTCATTCAGGTTCGGACTTTCTCTGGAGTTTGTTTTTCACATATGAACAATGCAGCAGGAGATTCGTCCACTCGTGTTCACGTGTTCACAACAGCACATGAATCTCTCCAGTGTTCAGATGAGGGGGGGTGCAGCAGGCAGAGGTGGATGTAAGGTATTATTTCTGCTGTGATGGTCACATTGCACATTGACACCAGCGTCAGCCCTTATCATCAAAAACTATCTTGACATCTTTGTTGGGAAGAATTTTCTTCTTGAGAGATTTCTTTTATTTAAGTTGTTTTCATTTTGGCTTCTGTTGCATGTTCTAAACATCATCAACACACGCATTCACTCACAGTGAATCCTGCGGAAGAACTCCTGCTGTACAATCTCACTTTGGCTCTTCCGGACTTTTTACGAATTTTTGCATGCAAATTTGCATGTTGTAAACTTAAAAAAAGCTGCCAAAACACTTTGCTGAAGGGAACTAGGTTGATCTCGAAGGCGGTCTCCGACATGACCTGCACGTAAAATCTGAGATAAGGCTACGGATTGTACCCGCAGTTGTCCTCTCACACATAAACAAAACAGCGGGAGCTTCTCTGCACAGACGTGTTCACCACAGCAACAAATCCTTTGCATTATTCCGGCAAGAGGTCGAGTAGACAGAGGCACGGAGTGACGTATTTAGTCTGCTGCAGAGATCACTGAGAGCAGCTTCAGAGCTTTATAGTGATATAATAAGTGTCACTTAAAAATATATGAGCATTTACTGTGCCAGTAATTTTTGTTTTATTTTACTTGTTGGAATATTACACACTTGAATTTTTCTTCCTTGTTGGCTCAGATACATGGCCCAGTTCAATATGAACAGCAGTGTGTTATGGAGCTCTATACAAAATTGCCTGCTCATTACTGGGCCATAAAACATGCCACATACTCTCATAAACATTCCACATGCTGTAAAATCTTTACAAAGGAAATGTTTCTGAGGATGTCAGCCATTCCAACACATCCACCTCCTCTCCCCCCGAAAAAGTCTGCTTTCCCCTCAGAGTAAGAGATCCTCTTTCTGGCATCGAGCCTTCCTCTCGACATGGACCACTCTGAAAGTTTTTCAAGTCACTGCAGCCCGCTGTTGGACTTTGTAGTGGTAATATAAAGCAGCTGAGAAAACAGGCATCAGTAGTGCACCGTTTCTCCTCAGCGGCCCTGAACGCACTGTGATCTTCAGGAGGATGTCGGTGTCAGGAAACGTCCCTGTGTGCAGCCTCCTGGTTTTAGATATGATCCAACATCATTCTTTGACAGTGCGATTTGTGTGTGTTTAGGAAATGACCAAACATTTGAAGTCGAGTAGTGTGTCACAGGAGGGATGCGTTGAGCTTCCAATCATATGGGTTTGATTTTTGTTTATTCCAAATGTTTATAGTATGTTGGTGCATCAGCATTTTAAGGTTCAGATACTGTGCTGACTGGAACACACGGCCCTCCTGTCTCACTATTTACCATCAGCAGTGTTGTGCTTGCTGTGAGGTGGTGCATCTCTCACAATTGAAACTCTGTGATATCTGATGGGATTTCCCCGCTCCTTCTTTATTTCCACCCTCACTGTGCGTCCTGGCACACGAGCAGACAGACAGTTTGTCTGTGCAGACGCTGATCCATCATCTGAGCGCGGAGCAACGTCTCATTGAGCACAGCTATGATTTAATTTCACCACCAGACGAGATTTCGTGTGTGGGCTTGCGGCACTGCCAGCGTGTGCTGACGCCCTGACCTCAAGTCAGGAAATACAAGCAGGCTTTAGAGCACTGCAATTAAACAAGAACAATGTCACACACCTGCATTACTTTAACCCTGGTGGTGATGTCATAGTCATGTTGAGAAAATCACTATAGTGATTTAAAGAGTGAATTAAACACAATGAAATTGTCGCTGTAACTATAATCATGAGTTAGTTTCTCATTTCTCAGTCAGATATGTAAGTGACCGTTGTTGAGTGATAGTCAAGCTCCTCAGGAAGTGGAGCGGAGGTTTGATTACAGTGTAGCAGCAGTTTGCTGGGCTACCTGCAGGCAGCCGAGAGCAGCATCAGGCTGCAACAATGGCTCCTTCAGCCCCCCTGTAGGCCCCCTGGTTCCCAGCATCACATTCCAAGAAGAGGTCACAGGGCCCACCTGCAATCCCACATCAAAGCTCCAGGTGAGGTGAGCGAGAGCCCATTTTGGTGTGGTGGGATCAACTCAGTTCAGGGGAAGAGAGGAGAAGTGTCCTGTGTTTTTTAGACGTGGGTAAACCTGCAAAAACAAGATTAAGTCCTTTCCAATCGCCAGTAGAGTTTTCCTTTCTGTTTCCTCCCCAGTGTGTCATGTTCGACATCAAGAACGAATGGACGCTGTCTGCCAAATTAGCGAGTTCACCCCGAGGCGATAAGTCATTAGGCCAAGGAATGAATGCAGTTTCTATCCATTCCTATTGCCGATAAAAGCCAGATGTTAGCAGGTTTTAGTGGGTTATTTGACACTAGAAAAGGGGTTGTAGTTATGATTGGATTTTGCATGTGAAGTATATTTATGCATTATGTCATATATTGAATTTTTCTAATCTCCAGGAGAAAAACTAGAAATCCCCGGACACAGACAGTGAACCAGAGGTTAGAGGAGAGGAGTTAAACAAGCTGGTAGATGTCAAACAGTGGTGACAAAAAGTGTGAATACAGGGTTTCATGACGGACCAACGATGTAAAACTATGAGGGTTAAAACCCAATTAAATACTACATCTCTGTAAACTAATTGTGAAAATCTTATCTGCAGAGGTCCATGCATTTTAGATTTTAACTTCTTGCATTGATCAAACCGTGGATCCTATATTTTCCCATAATGCATCTTGACATTCTTCATCAGACAAAACATTTGTTTTTCTTTGCTGAGCTCCAAAGACACAGAGGACCTTTTACAACCGATTTCACTAAAAGGGTCAGACTGTTGAAAATAAGCGTTATGTAAAATCAGTGGACTGCCCCTTTAACCTGAATGAAAATGAATTTCCATCCATGCTGCCCTGCAGGACCTGTAGAAACTTGTTGGTTCTCTCTAGTCCTTTATATTGTCGAAAAGCTTGAGGGACTTTATTATCTTTCTCTCTTCTAGAAATACATGAAAACAAATCACAGTAGTTTCTCTGATAAAACATGTTCATCAGATTCTTTCCAGTGGTCTTTGCCTCAGCAGGGCACCAGGCTTCAGTCTCATCCCCTGATTGAACATGAAGAGTCTCAAGCCCCACCTGCTGCAGCTGGTCAACAGCAGCAGTGATCTGCTGGGAGGATGTGGACTCAGAGCGGATTACTGGGGAGACGGGTATTATTCTGTGCCTACTGGCACTGGGACTCGACTCATTGTGTTTCACTAATCAGACCTCAGAGGCACTTTCTCCAGCGGTGGAGCAGCCGCATTGTTTTCAGGGCCAGACTTTCTTCACTGACAGATTTCACTGGAGCTGTAGATTACTGTCGACAGGCCGAGGTGAATCTGTTTTCATGTAGTTTCTCTAATTGATTCGGGTGAGTGGCATTTATTTTGTCATTTGTTGTTGCTCTGCAGTGTGTGCTTAAGATGTTTGGAGCGTCAACTTTGAATGATTTGAATGAGGCTGTTTTGTTTACTACCGCCTCTTATTTAATGTGCAGTTCAAGAGACTGAATCACAGTACAGTTTGGTACTTGATTTGATTCATATTTGATTAAAGGTAAAACAAACGCCCTATGCCTTGCGCGTCCTTTGGCATTCCTCTACCCTCAATGATCCTCCTCCATTGTAGGTTAAGCGGTCAGTGTTGTTTCAGCGGTTTGGATTAACAATCAGACTCTCCTGTAGCAGACCATAAACAGATTAGTTGAGCCCAAGTCAGGGCCTGGCTGCACCATCTGTACCCAGCTCTGGGTGGTGAAGGGGACATGGGGGAGGAGTGTGAGCAGATGTTCTAGTGGAGCTGTAGGTCAGTGTGACAGTGCAGCAGACAGACTTTAATGTAAAGACATGAGGGACATAGGGGCAGTGTAGGCGGCCGAGGGGATACGCTGACTGATTTCATGTCTCGCTGATCCCTCAGAGTTCAAACCGCGCCATTCTGTCATGGCTCTAGGATGTTGTCTCATATCCACATCCCGAGGTACTGTATAATTTACAGAGGCTTTAATCGAGCTGCATGTGCCTCCCATCTCTCTCTGCTCTTCATGCACTTTTTCTCAACTTCAGCGGTTAGACGAACATGCCCGCACTTTGTTTGAGCGTTGTCTCAAGATGTAAGAGATGATGAGATGAAAGGGTTCAGCTTCTCCGCCGCTGGTTTCGAAGGCATTTGGTTGAATGTTTTTGGTTGGTTGGTTTAACCTCTGTTGTAGAGTGTGAAAATAATCAAACTGTGGAGAAGGCCTGTGTGCATGAAACAAAGCTGTTGCTACACTTTAGCATGACACTTTTTTGCTTTAATAAAAACCCTTTCAGAGCCAAAGCTATGATTTGTGTACCTGACAATAATCGTTCCCACACACACAGTTTATCCTGCATGGTTTAGTCTTTACTGTCTCCCTGTTGCACGAAGTCCAGAATGAAATGTTCATATCTAAGTGTGACCTAATGACTGACGTCTGTGGCGAAGCTTTCCCAGACCACGAGCAAATTGTAGGTGTGTGAGAGTGTGAGTGTGGGTGTCAGGGGGTTTGGCTTGGCTCCTGTCTGGGCCAATATCGAGTAAATTACAAGGCAGAGACAGTCTGAAGATGCAAGCTTTCATCCACCTCCTCCTCCTGGCCTGCAGGGCTGCTGGCAGGGCTGAGAGCGGTGAGGTTATTGGGGGATGATCCTGCCGCAGATGAAGAGGAGGAGGAGGGGGAGGGGGAGGGGGAGGAGGAGGAGTGATTGATAGGCTGTGTCGGGGGATCCAGCTATAAGATGCCTGACCAATAGAGTTCTCGGGATGATTCATAGTAAAGTAAGCGATGAAGAAGGTGAATAGACATATCCTTCAAAAGCAAGTTCCAGACGACCAGAATGTTTTTCCCAAATCTCTTGTTTTTCTTCTCACCTGAAGCCATGTGGCTCATTTGTCTCCAGCAGCCACATTGCAGATCACACTGCCCGGCTGTGAAAGAAAGAGAAAGCTGCAGAGAGTTCAATGAGATGACTGAGGGCCGATGTGTTTTCTTTGGCCTCATTTTGAGCGAACAGCTGACCACCGCTCTTCCATTAAAGGGTTTCCCCATATGTACTGCTGGGTCCATGAAAACATCTTTAAAGGGCCTTTGTGCATGAATGCTTTGTTGCACAATCACAGACTTATTCCACTAAAAGTCTTAGATTTCACTGAGCAAGGTGAAAGGAAGTACTGAAGTGTTTTTTTGGGCCGGAGGGAAGCTATAAACCGGTGAGAGAAAAAGAGGAGTGGAGCCGGGCACAGAAAAGAAAGCACGGTCTGTGTCCCAGTTGTTGTTGTCAGATGGGTTTTTAGTTTGCTGGAGACCTTGAGGGTGTCACAGCAGGGCCAACAGTTCATCTCTCAGTGGGAAGGCAGGGAGGGGCGCGGCTGACAAACACTGTCCCAACGATCACATCACCACTAACTCACCAAGTTTTCACTAGAATACACAACAGATATGCATCCTAATTTGTCGTACTCTCTCAGATATGAAATATTGTGGAGGCTGATGCGATACGCACATCGACTGATGATGAATTAAAGATGACAACCCAATAAATGAAATAAACAGATGTAGAGGCTTCCATACAGGACATAAGGGCCTACTGGTGTGAATGATGCACAGTGTGAATGATATCCACAGTCACCACATCTCAACCCAACTGAGCTCCTGGTGTTTTTTTGTTTTACATTATAGTTTTTGCACGGTAGGAATACGAGCTGATATAGGGAGACAAAGAAAAACTAGAGAAACAAGGCACAGCAGTCCCCTTATGAAACCACATTTAAATTCACTAGATCCATATTTTTACAAACTCATAAATATCAGTCTCCTCAACATGCTGACTTTTCCATAACATTTGTTTGGGGAGAAATCACTGAAAATGTTGACTCACAATGTTAAAGAAAGTGAAAAAATGATGATGCTCCACCCCTCCACAAAATGTCATTAATATCGACTGAGTAGTTTTTGCATAATCCTGTTGACAAACAAACATATAACGTCCTTGGTGGAGATATAAAAATAGATGAATTAAAATAACACAAACCCGAAAAAACTCTGCATAGTTGGAATCATAATCCTCGATCAGCTGCCACCAGGATCCACGATCATAATTGTAGCGTATCGGGGGAATTTTGCGTATTTTGAAAAGGTTCATAAGAACATTGATACCACACTCATATGTATTAATGATGAAGCTGGCTGCCGGAAGCAGGGCAAATGCATGATATACCAGCACCTCTTAAGCTCGCTGACAAGAAAAGCAGGGCTACTCCCCAAATGTTAATCCGCTCCTTGATGAGTTCACCCCCAGAATCTACTGCTGAGGAGAAGACACTGCACAGAGCTTGTTTCAGGTCAGCGGGGTCACAGCAGAGCGCCTTCAGATCACTCTGGGGTGTTTTATGGGAAATGTCAAATTGAACAAATGGCCACATGGGGATTGCATGCATGTTGCCTGGAAAAAGACCAGTCAGAGGACGCACAGAAGTCCTGCTGCTAAACAAATCACCATGCAACATGTGCAGCAGACTGAGCTTCTCTTCCTCACCTTTTGGTAGCTGCGATCAACAGATGAACTGTGTCTTTTCTGAGTGAAAGAGAATGAAGGTAGCTCCTGGCCGGACTACAAAGCAAACTTTGGAGCACTTTTCAGCCAAATCTGCCTCTCAGCATACATCTGGGGGGCAGTTCAGATAGACTGTGCGTCAGATAAGCTGCCAGGTCATTCACAATCCTACAAAAGTCGGCCAGGTATGAGAAGACTGGGCAGATGTGTTTGTCGGTCAAAATCTGGGCTCAACGGTTTCTTAGAATATTCCTGAGACTCTCCTACACATGTGTAAAATGCTTTTTCACACATAAGTCAGAGTCTTTTATGTAGTTAATTATCTGAATGTCTGACTGTTGGACTGATGCTGCCGTATTACATCAGATATTCTGACTTTGATCCATCTCTTGGACTTATAGTTAATTGATACAAGAGTTACGGTTAAGTTTGCAAGAGAGAAAGGATGCATCCGATTTGTCTAGTTTCAGGGTGAGGGGAGGACAAACACTATCGCCGTTTTCAGACATGAGCTCCATTCCATCAGTGTGTGTGTCACATGCTCATTCGGACATTCTCTGGAGTTTTTGCAAGGGGTTTGGCAGGAGTAAGTCCGGAGCCTCTCCCCTCCATGGAATTTCCAGGGTTATCCAGAGTTTAGTGGAATCAGCTCTACTCTTTCATTCATTACGGTATAAATCACTCACCTTTTCATTTCCAGCCATCCCCACCCAGACAAACAAGCTACAGCATAAACACTAAACAGCTCCTTTTAAACTCAAACCTTTCCTCCTCTTCCAGCCTCTGTGTGAATCATGTGTAACCTGAGAGCTGAGCGTCTCTCCCTCTGCGTAACCTAAGGAGGTTGGGGGGGCGGGGGAGCAGTGACATTAGTACAGGCACTGGTCAATGTTTAGAAAATGAAAGTCACCATATCAGATTGCATTGATATCTTCTGTTTAGCAGCAGGTTCTAGCATTGCATTAGTAAACAGGCTAACACTGGACCTCATGCTTTCTCTTTCGCATTCTCAGATCTTAAGAAGAGGCAGAGCTTTATGTGCTTATTTCAACCCAAAACAGTTTTGAACGTTCACCCACTCTCACGGCACCACACTGTCGCCATCATGGAAAGCCCATTATTCAATTTTTCTGAGACTGCAGAGTTCACCTTAATGATGTTAACCGGTGTACGACCACAAAAATGCCAGAGTGGAAGCTTTTCTCACCAGTGCCCGTGGAGCTCAGCAGGCTGCCCCATGTAATGAAAGCATGTTGCTTTTCCATTGTAAACCAGAGGGTACACATTGTTTACTGTAGATCCAGTGACATGCCATTCTTCATTATCAAGAACAATATTTGATTGTTCTTAAGGTGCTAACGTTAAGAACAGGAACAGGTTAATTCCATGATATTGTTAATGAGCTTGAGAACAACTCACACGTGTTTGCTGTTTTTCATTTTCTTTCTGTTATTTACTGTCTGTCCTGTTCTGTGTCTCTGTCTGGCAGCGGTGTCCAACCTGGATGTGGAGAGTAAGCTGACGACACATTACCAAGCTCCCTGGCACCAGCAGAGGAACATTTTCCACCACTCCACGCGGCCAGTATGTGTAGAAGAGCTCCACAGGCAAGCCAACCTCAGCCTGTGGGCCCTGCACCGAGGTGAGACCCCCAGCACCTCGTCACAGAAGAGCCCTGAAGTTTACTCTCTATCATTCACAATCAAGGGCACCTCTACATTTGTAATTCTTAATTCCACTCAAAGATATTTTCTCTTCCTTTGTGTCTTCTATTATCAAACTACAACATGTGCTTCCCACCATGAACTCCCACATCTTATCATAGATAGAGTATACTTTCATTTTTGTGTTGCTCTGTCCTCTAGTGGACATAGCTTGTATTTGCACCCTGGATGGAAGATGAGTGGTCTTAGATGACACATATATTGAATGTGCTTTTGCAAGGGTGGATATATTAATAAAAACACCTGTGCAGTCAATCATATGTGGTAATAAGTTTGGTAATAGTTTGTGTGTTTTTTGTTGATTTGCTTTTCATGAGTTTGTCAATACCCACACATTGACAAATTATAAATTATAATAATACAAACTTTATTTGTAACTTAATAATAATCTATAATAACACTGTTAACTAGACATATAATACACTAACTTCTCTACCTACTTCATCTTGAACAATAAAAGCTTGACAATTACAGTATTCATAGCTGACCTATTCTACTTGCTTTGTATTATGACCACTAGACTGTGTGTAAATGTGTTTATGTTTGCTGAATGAAATCTTTGTTCAAAGTTTTTGGTTCAAATGTAAAATATCATACCTCCAATACATATATGTACATCATTGTAGGAATCTTTGCCAATTTCTTTTATTGTATACATCAATCAGTATATAATGGTATTAGAAACTATTTAAACTCTTTAATATTGGTATCAGCATCCGCCCCTAAATATCTCTATCAGCCAGGCCGTAGTGTCCACCCCTTTAATTTCTGGCCTGGGTTCCCATGTTTTCCCAATCTGTAGGAAAATGTATAGATATTTTCAAGTTTTTCTTGTATTTTTAATGTCAGTATTAAAACCACAGCCCAAGCTTTTGGTCAGTGTTATTGTCAGCAGAGTTTACAGGGGCGTCTATAGCTCGGGAGGTAGAGCGGGTTGTAATCTAACCAGAGGGCTGGCGGTACAATCCTAGTCCCTCCCATTCTACGTGCCAAAGTGGCCTTGGGCAATAAACTAAACCCCAAATTTGCCCCAGATGGAATAAAAAACAATAAACACTGCACTGTAAAGCACTTTGAGTGGTCATCAAGTCTAACAAAACGCTATATAAATACAGATCATTTACCATTTAGTTTTAAGACAGATCTTGGAACCATAGAGCATTGGAAAAGTTACACACGTCATGTTGTCAGAGTTTCACGTGATCCTATTGTCGCAGATTACCAGAGCAGACGATTGGGCAGCAGGGAGCGGAGGGTCACCATCTCCATCTCAGCCGTGCCCCCGATGCCCAGGATCCCTTCCCCTCACATCATCAAGAGACAAGAGAGAAGTGGCACGAATTCAACCACGGTGAGATGCCCGAGACATTTTGTGCTTTTTAACAACTTAAAGGATTAATTGTATTTCATTATTTTACATTTATTCTCCTATAATTCAGTTTTTATCTTTGCTGAACAAGCATGTAGCTGTATTCACATGTAAGTGGAGAGAGTATCTTCAGTGTTTTTTTAATGCTTTGTTCCTTTTGTTTTTTAGATGAGATTTTATTTGATGAGGATGAATGACATTCTTACTATATATATATATGCACAGACATATGTATTGAAGGAAAATTCACATTTCTTCCCACACAAGCAGCCACAAGATACAGCTACACAGTTAGCACAAACACGGGTAAAGAACTGTTTCATGTTGTGTGTGCAGAGCACGGTTGTTACAGGTTCACATTACAGCGCTGGGTTTTTATTTACGTTTCATCAACATGCACCAGCAGTTACAAAGGAAGTTTTTTAAAACCCAAATCATCAAAATAATGTCACAGTCCACCTGCTCCTCTTCACAGATTTTGTTGTTGCTTTGTTTTTTGTTGAAGTATTTGTTCATGTCATAAACCTCCATGTTGATTTCTGTCATGTGTGTTTTTGTTGTCCTTTTTTTATTTTTGCCCTGTGATTCAGTTTGAATCCATCCGCTCCTCCTCCCCTACCGAATGTTGTCACTTCTCTCCCTGGAGCAGAAAGGTATTGGTCCCTCCCTCCCTCCCTTGTGGCCCTCCTCCTCTAACGCTTTAATTCACAACTCCTCTACCTGTTGTTTTCCTCTGTCTAATTTACATAACAAATCTCTTCCTAAATGCATGCCCGCTGAGTATCTACCCAGTTTGTAAAATGGGGTTACAAGTTTGCTGTGAAACTCTAATTGTCCATGGCTACACGTCACACATTTACATGCTCAGACAGTTGTTGTCGAGATCCGTGTGATGGTTTGCAGTATGTGCGGAATGTGTGCGAGGGCCACAGTCACAGCCTGGCAGCCTGGGTTTCTCTAATGATAGGGTTGACTTCTCGAAGCTTGTGCCTGTGATTACCCATGATTCCTCTGTGCTGCGGTTTCTGCAGTGCACACATCCCTGAAAAGAGCTGACAGCCTCCTGTTTTTTTTCTCCGTGCTCACCAAATATATCATGTTTGAAGCCCGTTGTGAGACAGAAATTACGTTGTGGACGGCGCCAAACACTGCCCCTCCTTTTTTCTCTCCTTCTCATGCTGTATGTGTCCACTCTTCCTGCGTGTCCGAGATCGTCTCTTTCTTTATTTCACTCCATCGTCTCACTCATCCTGCCCCCTCTGAAACACTCCAAAAAACGCCTTTCTGTCCTCGAAACAAATCAGCTGTAAATGGTCTGCCCTTTGATTTCTCTTTTTTTCTATTAGTTGGAAGAAGTTTCCAAGGAAACTGGTTTCTTTTGTGGCCGGGGTTTTTGTCGGGGTCTCATTGGTCTGCTGGGAACAGAGAGCACAAAGGCTCAAGAACTGGCTTTAAATGGGGGTGGGAGGTTGTCGGTTTGTGGAGGTGGGAACCAGTTGAGCCTGAGAATCTTTCCCAGTTTCACATGTGCCTCTGTGTAGGAATCTCAAGGTAAGACTTTAATAGACTTAATTCATTTAGCATGAAGGTAGAAGTTGCAGGGGATCTCCTGTATTTAAGCTGGGGAGCCTGAGGAGGCCCATGGAAAAAAGGCTGTGGAGTCGTCAGAGGGGAGGACTGTGCTGTGATTGATACTGACGCTCAGAGGAATGCTGCTGTGAAGTATTTCCACTCAAATATTTTGGTTGAAACACACATTGGTGCCAAAGATTGAAGAAGTATGAGCTAAGAGTTTCCAAAGCAGCATGTCGTGACTGGAAATGACTGCTTGTCACATTTCTGTTCTTTGTTGTTGAGTAAATGAGACATCGCTCTCACACAAAGCAGAATTAATGTTAAACATGTGTTGTAGAGTGTTTACCAAACCTTTTATTAGTCTGATGTGTTTGTAAGCTTGAATACAGTCAGGTGTAACATGTTTCTATTTCTCAATGTCTGTTTTTCAATTTGCATGAAACCTGATTCTTGTTCTTTTTGTTCTCTATCTCTAAAGCATGCTTTTTTTATTCTCACCACTTCTGCCCTTCAACATGACACTCAGCTGATGGAAGGGCATGTTCATTGATTTTCCTCTGCTCAGACAGTTAGCAGTCTTTGCTGCAGATTAATGTCAAACTAATCCTTACATCGAGCCTCCAGCCCTTTCCCAGACAAACACTTTTCACAGCACCAGTCAAATCCCTGACTTTAATCACTGCACTACACATTCCCTCTCTGAAGCTGAGTTTGATCTTTATTTTGTTTTTAACTCTGCTGTTCCATTTCTCATGCAATGCCAGCTAACCTTCACACCCTAACAATGCAAATATCCATCTGTTGCAGGCTGCGCCCTCTGACCCTGAAACTGATGGGGTGGCTCTAGGTCACCGGTCTAAGTTTCCCATCCTTAACATCCCCTCCACCCTGGACAAGCAGACTAACTGGTCTGAAGCCTTGCCGCTGCCCACCCCAGAGGAGCGAATGAAAAGCAATTCCCACGTCATCACCTCATGTGTCATCCCCATTAATGTGACTGGTAAATTGAAAGCACTTTATGTTTTGTGTCTGACGTAGAGTCATCTACAACTCCTCCGCAGATATGCTACCTTTTAAACTCTTCTGTCGCTTCCCTTAAAGGAATAGTTTTAAATGCTGGGGAACAAATAGCTTAGATGAGAAAATTCAAAGCTGTCCCATGTGTGTCTGGTAAAAGTCAAAGCTACAGCCAGCTGGTAGCTTAGCAGAAAAAGTGGAAAACAGCTAGCAGTTGTCTTTTGTCCAAAGTTTAAAAAAGTTTAAAAAGATATATATATATATTGTTAATACAATGAATTCACATAGTTAGTATCTGACATTAAACAAAAACTGGTCATTTTTAAATTGGATTTTGTGACCTTGGACATGTAAGCTGTTTCCACCTGCTTCATTCTTAATGCTATGCTAAGATAAGCTAGTAATCACCTGTCTCGTCTTAAGGCACAAAGACACAAGACAAGAATTAATCTGTCATTGAAAAATATCTCAATTTAAAATTATGAACCTGCTAAACACACTAATACATTAAACCTTATTTATTCCCCAGAGTCAACAAACAATATATAGCATGTTGATTATTTAGCATTTGAAGTGCCGGTAGGTGTATGTTTGAACATTCTACGCAGCAGAGCCTCTATTAACAGTCTTCATGCTATTGGCTGGTCATTTTCATCATCCATCTCTAATGCAAATTATTATGTAATTCCTATTCACTGTTATTAAATATACACAATACAGATTCTCAGTCACTTTTGGCACTGTGCTATCGCTCCTCATTTAGCTTAATAATTACTAGGCAATGTTTATTTTCCCTGTATTACAAAACACATAATATATACAGATAAAAAGATTCTCAAGGAATCTGTAAATTCTGCTCTTAATTAATAAATGTCACCATCATTTGCCTTGATTTTGCTGCAGAGAATCACTGTGACTGTGCAAGTCATGCTTCGAGCCCTGTTCACTGTCTTTCTCATGCTCTGACCCTTTGTGCCTGTGCAAAGAGCAAGTAGCTGCGACATGAATGCTAATGAGCTCTGTCCAATAAGTTGAAAAGATCTGCCTTGTGTTACTTAATCGCATCCGCATTGACTCAGAGAAGAGTTATACACGGACACGCACTGAGCCAGAGACAATTTAGGATTAAAAATGCACATTGTAAGCAAAGTCGAGCAATTGCTATGGTGCTGAAAAGCCTGACCTGCCATCACATGACAGTCATTACGTATGGGGAGGGAGAGGTTGGAAGACGAGGAGGAAACACAACACAACACAACACAACACAGATACAGGATTTTCTCTTTAGTAACACATCCACATGTTGACATGTTTTCGGTAAGGGTCAAATACATTTCTTTTTATTTCTTTAGTTTAGGGTTAACCTGACAGTTTAGGCGCTACACCAAGGAGGTAAAACTCTTCTTTCTTACTCCAAGCACCAACTTTCTGTCTTAGTGCTCCGTCAGGTTGCTGAACTCCACTCCTCACTGTGACCGTTTTATCAGTTCTTTTTTTTACGGAGACAGTGTGAGAGTTAAAAAAGGAATCGCTGCAGTTGCCACTAAACAAAGATTCCTCAGATGTCGTGTCTCCGTTGCAGGGGTTGGCTTTGACAGAGATGCTAGTGTGCGCTGCTCGCTCGTTCACTCCCAGTCGTTGCTTCAGAGAAGGAGGAAGCTGCGGAGACGGAGGACTGTCGCTGGCATTCCCAGACAGGTGCAGCAAGATTTGGGTAAGTTACTTCATCCAACTCTGCTTCAGAAACACACCTGATATGTGAAGCTTTTGTGATAAAGGTAATGTTTGTGTAATTTACTGTAATGTCAGACATAATGTATGGTTCAGTGGTTAAGTCTCATGTGGTGGCATTGGTTCATTATAAAGGCAATTGGTGCTATAAGTAATATAAAGTGTTTCAGTGCTATTGTGTGTTATTATCTAAGCCCTATCAGTATATTGTTAAAGACAATCTGACAGAGCAGCTATATGATGTCAACATAAATATGAAAGACATCAACCAGTGACTGCAGGAATATTTGTAGTCTGTTTAAAGGTATTTTGGGGCATTTCATGCTTTTATTAGACACTTGATAGTCGTGAGATGATAAGAAGTGAGGACAGAGAGAGAATGTCAAGTAAAAAAATCTTGTGATTCATGATCAGCACTTTAAACATTTTGAAAAATAAAGATGTTCATGAATTAAAATCAATGAAATGATCAAATATAAACCTTAAACTGGAGTCCTTCCTGAGTTCCATTGCCTTTTCTAATGTTTTTCATCCACTTTGACTCCCAGACTCTGATGACTCTCCAAGTTCTAGAGAGCGTACAGTGATCGTTCATGTCAGTCCAAACATCACTCCCTCTAATGAGGAGCTGGACAGCCATTTCAGCACCAGAGACTCAGGTTGCCAAACTGAAGACTTTCTGATCTCAGGAGCCCCGTCTCGCAGGAGGATCAGGGGCCAAAGGGTCCAGGGAGTCTCCCTCTCTTACTCAGCAGGCAACATCACCTCCTTGCCCGACAGAGCTGAGGCCATGTTCACTGCCTCTGTGGACGCACGCCTGCGCTCAAGGAGTCTGCCTCGAGACACGAGCAGGATCATGGATAACGGGCAAAATGACAGTTATGATGAGGAGGAGCTTTCCCCCTTCGACCCAGAGAACTTCCTGCCTGTACCCAGGAAGTTGCTTCTGAAGGATGAAGAGGAGAGCACAGATGACCAGGCCATTTCTGAACACCAGTTGGGCCTCAAGTACAAGCAGCTCTCTGAGAGTCCAGAGCGCAGCTGGATGGAGAGGACCAGATCCCATCTGCCCAGAAAGACGGATATGGGCAGCTGTGAGATCTCCTCTAGTTCAGACACCTTCAGCAGCCCTGTCCATTCCGTCTCTGCTGCAGGGGTGCTGGCAGGCCAGATGGACCACAAGGAGGACCATCAGTCTTCTAGCGGAAACTGGAGCGGGAGCAGCTCCACCTGCCCCTCACAAACCTCAGAGACTATCCAACCTGCAGCCTCTCCACCACTGACCGGCTCCTCACACTGCGACTCCGAACTCTCCCTAAACGCCGCCACTCACAACAACGACGACCCGACCGGCTTCATGCTGGACCACTACCAGGGCATCAGGACCCAGCGGACAGGCTCCTTCTCCTCCACTGCGATGGACATATTAGAGGAAGCAGGGGTCAGCACTCCCATCGAGCAGGAGTGGAGTTACCCCCACCCCGAGATTGAGCGCCCCCAGGACTTCAGCCCCGAGCCAAACAGAGAAGCAGAGAGCAGCCTAGGCTGCCCAAGCTACACCAGCATGGTCACCTGCGAGAGCAGCTACTCTGACAAACCGCCGTCAGAGAAGGCAGACAATGTGTCCCACTATTCTGTGGACAGTGAAGGGTACTACACCTCCTTGCACTTTGACTGTGGAATGAAAGGTAGCAAAAGCTTCACTTATAACTATGGCGCCTCTGGCTCCGACTGTGGCCTGTCTGACTTAAGTGGTCACATGTCGCTGTCGAGACGCTGCCTCTCTTTAAGAAAGCCAAAGGCGAGGCCATCTCCACCGAAGAGGAGTTCATCCTTAAGGAAAATATGCAGTGATGACAATATCCATGACACGAAGGAACCAAAGATTACATGTGGGCAGCAACGTCCACTGTCTTCCAAGGAGAGGAGACTGCAGCTAGCTTTGTGCGGCTCTCCGGGTCTTATAGAAAACTCCTCACGGTCCAGAGAGCCCCTTGTGGTCTGGGGGGTGGAGGACCCAGTCGATCTACCTGACCTAGGTGCTTTTAGCTCCACAGATGCACATTCGTTTAAGGATGACGGGGTCGTTCAGTCAGACTATGCAGATCTGTGGCTGCTGAATGATTTAAAATCCAGTGATCCTTACCGATCTTTGTCAAACTCAAGCACAGCTACAGGCACGACTGTTATCGAGTGCATGAAGTCGCAGGAGAGCTCAGAATCACAGACATCCCAGTCTGGCTCCAGAGCCACCACTCCCTCTCTGCCGTCAGTCGAGGGTGAGTTTAAGCTGTCCTCTCCAGAGAGGTTAGCAGGCCTGGCCAGCCCATCCAGCGGCTACTCTAGTCAGTCAGAGACCCCCACCTCTTCATTCCCCTCCACCTTCTTTCCCGGGCCACTGTCACCATCCAGTGGTAAGAGGAGGCCTAAAGTCCCTGAAAGGAAATCTTCCCTTCCTTCCTTGTCCCTGCAGTCGCTCTCCTGCAGGGATGGAGCCAACACGAAGAAAGACCTGGAGCTGCCCATAATCCCTCCCTCCCACCTCGACCTAAGTGCCCTTCAGGGTGTCAACAAGGCCTTGGCTTACAGGACACAGATTCAAATCCTTCAGCAAAACAAACACAAAGCTGCTGCAGCACCCACTTACTCAGAGGTGTTCAACACCCGGCCCCTGTCCATCACACCCACCGTGCTGCACTCAGTGCAGCTCCGATCCTTCAATAAAGACACAGAGGAAAGTCATGAGGACAGAACAACTTTCAAACGAAAATGTCCGACAGTGAACTTGAAAAGCACACTTTCCAGTAGTAAATCATTAGAGCTGAAGAGTCCACTGTTATACAGCTCACGTCCTCACTACACATCTTCGCAGGACTTCTCTAAATCAATGTTTAGCTCTAATGAAGAGCTTTCATGTGGAGAAGCTGCATGTCAGAGTGAGCTGAGGACCGAGCAGGACAGAGAGTCTTCTCTAGAGAGTGAGACAGCGTGCAGGCTCCAATCAGAGCCGTCAGCCGACGTCCGTGACCCAACCACAAGCCAGGAAGAAGAGACGTGCAGAGAGTCGGTAGAAATACCTGTCTGCTCTGTGGACTGCAGCCCACAGTCAGATCCCGTAGCACAACCGAGAAGTGAGCCCTCTGAAGAACAGCTGTGTTCATCTCCCTCTGTTCTGCACAGTTCAACCAGTGGATCCCACAGTCTTGATGAAGTGTCTGCTACTGACGGTCAATCTGAGTCGATTCAAGAGAGTCCAATCAGCAATGAAGATTACAAAGAGGAGGATTGTGACTCGTCAGGTGTTTCAGCAGAAAGTGCCTCCCAGGACGGGAAGGACGAGTCCACACCAGAGACAGAGGATTACTTCAGCAAAGGTATTTTATTGGGATAATGCACAGTGTGAGTCGTGACATTTATCTTCATGTATAGCAGAGCGTATATCCTATTATTATCCTTCTATTTCCTGTATTTCCTGGATAGTTAGGATAGGAAAACAAGAAATTTAAAATTTAAATAAAATACAACGTTGATATGATGGAAAATTGTTTCTCAAAATAAATTTGATATCGGTTAAAATATTATATATATATATTTTTTATACCTTATTTTATATGAAGTATTGACTGTTTTTTTATAGACTCAACAACCAGGAACAAAAAACAATCCATATTAAGAAATATATATATATTGTATATACTCCTAAGCTTCCTCTTTCTAATGGGTGAAATGCAAAAATTGGTGTTGCTAAATATAATGTATATGCAGTGTATTGAAATGTTGACTGATTTGTGTTACAGACTCCACACCCAGTGACACTGTAGTGTCGCTGCTGAGTGATGAGTCACGGCCAGAGGACGACAATGTGTTTCTGTCACCCAACAGAACTCGCACCACTGAGGATTTGTTTGCAATGATACACAGGTGAGGATTTTCAGCAGCATCTCCTTTTTGTTGGGTTTTGTGCATTCACAGAGATTCTTAATTGAGATTCTTAAATCTTCAGGTCCAAAAGGAAAGTGTTGGGTCGGAAAGACTCCACTGAGTCTGGTGCGAAGAACCGTCTTAATACTGCATCAGCAAACACACCACCCAGCAGCACCATCAGCTCCCCAGTCTCACTGGTGTCGCCCACCTCCGTGGTGACCCCACCGGGCCCGCAGAGAGTCCCCGTGCCCATCTACAGGAACGTAAAGAAGTCTAGCACCTCCAACGAGGAATTTAAACTGCTGCTGCTCAAAAAGGGCAGCCGCTCAGATTCCAGTTACCGCATGTCAGCGACAGAGATCCTCAAGAGCCCCATCGCTCCTAAATCTCCGGGAGATTCTCTGACCGAGTCGCCCGGGCCGCCCGAGGACTTCTCGTCCCCCTTGCAACAACAGCAGCTTCATTCAGGGCCAGATCAGATCTCCAGCCCCTACCCCAGAGCCTACTCTGAGGGCTTCTCTCCCAAATCCTTCCCCACGTCTGCTGCGTCCAGGCAGGGCCGCCCCAGAATCCCCCCGCCCGCCAACAGCAGCCGCTACGGCATGCGCAGCAGACTGTTCTCAGCTCCCATGCAGGCCATTTCCGAGGGCGAGGCGGAGAACTCAGACGGAAGTCCTCACGATGACCGCTCGTCACAGGGCTCCACGTAGAAAACAGAGTATAAATGTCAAAGGTATGAAATTATTTTTTTAGTTTAAACATCAAACAGATGGACAAGAGTGGGTAATAATATATACTAGTTGTGATGAGGATAATTTGGTTACACAGAAGGCTAGGGGGAAACCTATGCTATTAAAAAAATCATAATTGAACTAAATATGGATGAGTTTCCTATTTGTGTTTTTTTTTGTTGATATTTTAAATCTGTGTTTCGCTGTGTTCAAAAATATTTTATACATTTAGTTATTCTAAAATTGAAATAAAATGTTAGTATAAGAACTGGGTTATTCAGCAGCTGCATTTTAGAAAAATATGATACATTAAAATCAATTACAGGTTAAACATTTCTCCAGTTGAGTTCCACTGAAAACACAAGCTGGTTAGTGTATGGCACATTGCCCAAAGCCATATATGACTCCCAGCAGACTCCCAACAAAACAAGTATATTCATGTTTGATCTGTTTTCCCTCTTCTGCCGACAAAAAACTCTGAAATTTCCATATTTTATAGACATTAAAATAGACAAATATATTTCAAGAACTGTATGTATTCTATGAATACCTATGCAATTAGACACACAATTTGTACATTTTCTAACACGAGTTATACCAAGATTATTTTGATACTCACAACTGAACATCAGGACAAACACAAACAGCACAACCCATCAACTCAAAGTCCTGGGAGACATTTGATGTAATGTGTTTAAATACTTTCCTCAGTCCCTTTTAAGAGCATATATTAATGAAATCAATGAAATGTGATTTATTACAACATTTTAAAGTTCTAATGCAATAACGCTAGGGATTAGAGGTGAGACAGGAAACGTCAGAGCCAAGCACTAACTTGACAATCTCTGGAGAAAAGGCGTGAGCAGGTGAAAACATGGGAGAAGAAAAAGTTATTAAAAAGTAACAGGAGGTGAAACAGGAGAGCTTTAGGAGAAAGACAAAATTAAAAAAGATTGAAAAATGCAATAAAAAGTAATTTATGGTTTACTGACTGAATTGTTGAAGGAAGCGAGTGGAAAGTGTTCAGGAGGATCAAAAATATAAATATAGACAATGAAGCTGTTTTCAGACATGAACTCTGGAGATTGGGTCCAGACTGCGTTCACAGTAACACAGAAATCCAATCACTCTGGGGGGGGGGGGGGGTTAATAATCCAGAGTTCTGTGCATGTCTGAAAGCAGCTTTTGAGACCAAGCAGCTTTGGGCCTCAGCAAGTCGAGTGTTTCAGTTAGGATGGAGGACGTAGGGTCATATTAGGAGCCAGGTTATCGTCTGCAATGGAAATTCTAGCTCTGGAGTTGTGGCATTTGCTGCTTTTTTGTAACAGATGTTGTTCTATTTTACTCCCAGTCAGAAGCAGAACAGTCACATTTTCTGTGTGAACTAATCTCAATATATTTATTTTTATTCCCCACACAGAAAATCTCCATACACTCCCAGATTTGGTTAAAAACAACCCCCCACCCCCCCAAAAAAGAAAAAAATTATGAAATCATGCAATGAATTGCTGGAATTTTTAAACAAATTTTGTATTCAATTGCTTATTTTGTTTGTAAGAGACAAATAAAACAATTTATTTGAGACACTGGCTTTCAGAGACAATTAAGTAGGCAACGCATTAAATGTCATTAAAGATGACACACACACAGCCATAAGCTAGAAGAGAGGTTATAGCTGTAACCCTGGTACTCTGAAGCTGTTTTTGATAAATAAATAGTGTTTACTGTAGTGATCAAGAACTATGCAAAGCTGGTGGAGTCTCTGTAGCCACATGACCATGTTAGAAGACTGTTCTTCGCTACTGCTGCACTGTAAGTGTCTTCATTTTGGCCTTAATAATGACACTCCGCTCTGAGGCAGTTCCATACATGTATAACAGGGTACACAGTGGGTTAGGTCTGTTAACCTTCATTCCAACATTGGATTTTCTTTCCTTTGCACTGATAAAGTGATGTTTCATTGGTCTCTCGCTGTACCTGGACATATTTATAGACTTTTACACGGAGCTGTTTGACTCTTCTTTGAATTTTATCCTCACTCTGAGTTCGCTGTAGGAGTGGTGTAGATGCTTCTGCCAAAGGCTGCAACATGTACGTGTTATTGGCATCAAACCGTTTTATTCTCATCTTGTTTACGTGACTCAAGCGTTCTTGAAAACACGAACCAACACTAAAGAAGCATTAGTGTAACTTAAGGTACTCGATGCATTTCATGTCCGATCAATCTCTATAGTATAATGTTGTTGTTTTTGTACAAACATGCTGTAAATACAATAACTTTTGTAAGTGTCACAAAGGTTGTTTAATTGTTTCTTGTGTAAAAAAAATTTGTTTTGAACGTTTACATTAATTTCAGACCTTTGTATATTTTTGAGCTGTGGAACACTTTGTCTTGTATTTATTTTTTAGTAAGCATTGTGGAAATCCCATAGTAGATCCTATCGAAGCCAACTGTGAGCACAACAGGCTGCTTAGCAAATGTGTATAAAACAGACAAATAAATGTGACTGCTTTGAAAATGAACACGTTGCTCTGTGGTGATGTGAATTGTTCTCCTTTTAATTCCTATTTTACTTTTATTTTTTATTTATTTTTGTACTTAAGTACAATTTACTTTTACAAATTTCCATCTCTGTTTTAACTTTTTACTCTCCTACCTTTACTTGACAGCTGTAGTCACTCCTCACTGATTTAATGTTTTAGACAAACACTAAATAAATCAAATCAAATTAGTTTTAACCTGAGAAGCCATCATAGAAAATCCTGCAAAAAAGTGTCCATATTTTCACATTACACAGAATATTTTGCTGACAACATTTATGTACTGTCACTATTCTTATTCCTAATTGGGTATTTGTTACTTTCTTTTGAATGCGTCCGCCACTGTGTGTGTCTCATACCTTCCATACAGAGGAAATATATGGCTTTTCATCTTTTTACAAATCAAAATGTCACCACATGGATTTATTATGCAGTGATGTTCTTTATTGAGGTCTCAGTTAAGTTGCCAAACCTTTAGTTGGCGCCATTTGTTATATCAAACCGAGATGATAGAAGGTTTTGCCTCAGTATGGTAGAATTATAAAATAGAAGAGATAAATCCAGTTAAGGACTTTGACACAGACACATGGTGAAGTGTCTAACAGAATAAGATGAAACGATGAAACACCTGCAGGGTTTTGAGCAATGTTCTATAACTCCCCCCTCAGGCTGCAGGGTCCTGTGGATATGTGCAGAAAGCTGTGGGCTCTCACCACAGAACTAACACTAGAGGGTGTTCTTTAGCTAAATACACATGAGGATGTCTGCTGGAAGATTTTATGCAAATTGAGTGTACATTTATATTAGACCTTTTTGTGTTCTTTCCTGTGCTTTACAGAGCTAGGATTTTTTTCTCTAGCATCTCTCATGCACATGTCACTTCCTGACGGTGTTATCTCGGGTTCATGGTCACGCTCAAACACCAAAGTCAATGTGAATTCCCTTACAGCTCTGGCTAATGTCATTGGGTCCTGCGACAGACAGAAACGCCTTGTTCTCAGTCGGTACATGTCCACTGAGCGCAGACTGTGTATGAAGAGGACAAGGAGGTAAACAAAGCTCGGGTCTGTTGGACACCCATCAAACGGCACACTGACCATGAACCCTGACCTCAATTAACACTGGAGACTGGATGGCTTGTTCGGAGCGGTAGGTGGTGCAGAAATCTACTATTGTTGCTCTGAAGCCAAACGTACGACATGTGTGACAAGTGCAATGTGTGTAATGTGTCCCAGCGGTAGAATAAATGGAAATAATGATTTATGGTCCACTCTCTGGCACCTAACCATGAGGAATTGTGTGGCCAGCTTTGATGGTGGTTAACTACAGACATGTCTTTCTCACAGTGTTTGTCTTTGGGTTGTACAGCAGCCTTTGTGTCGTTATTTGCCCCCTGGCTCCCAGACAGCGCAGCCGCTATTGTATAGGCCTTAAAAGCAAATGACGGGCCAACATGGCTTTTTATCATCGACTGGTTATGAAGAACGCGGACAAAGGTAAGTAAATACCTTCAAAAGAACACTGGGCTTCTGAACACTGCAGCTGCACACTTTTTTTTATAGTGATCAGACAAGTGAGTCCAACTTTGATGTATATAGGCAGCAGACAGAAACTTAATTTACAAAACATGGTTTCCTTTTTAACTTAAATCATTTTTTATTTGATAATTTCTTTTTATCATCTCTCTACCTACTAATTCTACAAACTGAATATCGATTCAGTTAATCATTCATCTCATATCAGCTTCACACTTGGCTTGTGTATTGTTCAGGGTCTATAGTGCTGAGTCAAATTTGGTGGGATTAAGTCATGCAATATTTTCAACAATTATACAATGGATTCTACCGATATGATCAGACACAGACATTCGTAGATGTCGCTTGAGCAGATCTCCTCTCTCTCACAGATCAAGCACATCAAACCTCGGTTGATTTGTCCGAAGGTTTTGCTCACATGTTTCAATACCCCTCAATGATCTGCGTTAAATTATATCTTTCTGTTAAATTTTATAATAATTTTTCACCAAATGTTTTGTCTGAACACATGATAACAAGACTTTATTAAAAAAAAATTGTCCAACCCTAGGCAGGGTCTTCTCCCCAACGCAATCATTATCGCAGAGTTCCTGAATGCACAGCGTGGAGTGGGGTTATAATTTGGGGTGAATGTGTCCAGTCTATATAAATGGACCAGCAGCTTTACATATAGATTCATTCAATCATTTAAGTGACATGTTATTCTTTGTTTCACACAAAATCACCGAACTGCATCTGATCCATACAGAATAAATTGGTTCTGACAAATCATGATGCCAGTGACATGAATATTTATGGGTCGGACTTTGGTACATTATGAGAACAGAACATGAACCACTTTATATGAGTAACACTGACGGTGCACAGGGTGGGGGAAGGGACAGAGAAAGAGGTACCAGAGTCACCATCATGCCACCAGGGCATATTGTGGGGCTCATTACAGTGCATTAAACAGTGTCCCCTCGGAACAATGAGAGGCCCCCGGGGCCCCTGAGGCTGTGCCTGAGGCTGTAGGGGACTGATATGGAGACCCAGGGGATCCTGCTCACCAGGGTCTGTCGCTGCCACACTCTCATCTCCAGCTGCCGAACTCCTTTTCTTTCTGCCTCCGTCATCAGCCTGTCACCAGGACCAGTCTGTGTAGAGATAGTGTTTCAAATGAAAGAATGAAACCCTGTCTTTACCTCTATGATGTGTTTTATCTCTGTACAGTTCTCCTGCCTTGTTATATTCAAACGTTACAGGAAGGTAGTGGGTACCACGGTAATACTGGGGTCAACCAATCTCCACCCCGTTTGGATTTTGGAAAATGTTTGCGTTTACCCTGAAATACAAATCACAATGACCGACATAAAAACAACAGCAAGTGACAAAACAACGGCAAAACAAACAACCTATCATAATACACAATACAAAATAACAAATCACAGCTAGGGTTATTTATGTTTTGTTATGTCGTTTGGATTTGTCGTCATAATTTGCACTTCAGAACCATTGTAAATTCTGGACATGATATAAAATCACAAAATTTAAATAAAATGATTAAAAAAACATATTTAATAAAATTGTATGTGTTCCTCTTTTATATTTATTTATTTAAATGGTTAATAAGTTGTCGTTTAATTGTTAAAGTTGTTCTCATGTTTAGAGATACAGCAGTATTTTACCTAATTGTTAAATGGAAATAATTATTTTCCATCTGTCTGTGTGAAGGGGGAGGGGAGGGGGGAGGACCCGGTGACGGAGGTGCGCGCGCAGCTCGCTCCGGAGTCAGCAGGACGGGGTCTGGAGTCGGGGCCGCGCTCAGCAGATAAATAGCAGCCTTATCTTATTTCTTTTTTTTCCCGGTTCTCATTCATCGGTACCGGAGGGACGGCGCCGGGCACCGGGAGGCTGCTGAGCCGCTGCTCGGCTTCACAGGTGAGCACACGTCGCTGCTCGCTGTGTGATTGAATGGCAGCAGAAGAATGAGATTTAAAGGGAAGGAGGTGAAGCAGCGGGGACGCGGCTGCTCCGGGGCTCTACGTCGCTGGGTATTCCCTCCCGTTACCGTTAGCACGCAGGGTAACGGGGAGTATTAAGCTAGCGGCACGGCCTCGGTTTAAAAGCCACTTCATCTCCTTTTCGCAGTGTCACAGTCGATGAGCGCTGCTGCCCAGAATAAAGCTCATGGTGCCGACGCGTCTTTTCCAAACAACTGGAATATGTGACGGGAACTTTTTAAATAACAGGATGCGATTCAGCGCGAGACTTTTTATTCCTGTTGCTAATGGCAGCGGAGCCTCACGCGCCCTCAGCCCCTCACCTTATCACCGTGTGATGTGAGGAGACGAGCGCGTGCACGGGGCGCGCGCACAGCATCCCTGCTATTACCCCCTCTCTCTTCTCATCCCCCCTTTCATGGCGAGAGAGAGAGAGAATGTATTTGTGTCTGTCTGTTGGTTTGTGTGTGTCTGACTGTAGTGTCTCCCTGTCTTTCTCCCTATACGACTGTCTGTCTGTCTATATATCTCTCTGTCTGTCTGTCTATCTGTCATTTGTCTGTCTGTCTGTCTTTTGTCTATCTATCTATCTGTCATTCTGTCTATCTATCTGTCTGTCTGTCTGTCTGTCTGTCTATCTATCTGTCTGTGTTTCTGTCTATCTGTCTGTATGTCTGTCTGTCTGTCTGTCTGTCTATCTATCTATTTATCTTTCTGTCTGTCTGTCTATCTTTCTTTTGTCTATCTATCTATCTGTGTTTCTGTCTGTCTATCGATCTGCCTCCCTGTGTGTCTGTGCTGTCTCTGTCAGTAATGGAGTGAGGACAGATATCCTCAGATGAACCGTGAACTGTGCGCGTTGCGTTCAGGCTCCTTCTGTTATCACAGCCTCCAGCATGTTGTGTTTGTGTCCTGACACACGTGCACAGCTGCTAAACCACAAATGTAAGAAACAATATTAGCTGTGATATAAAAAAGAACAACTGATCTTCAGCAGACACACCCACGTCCTGTTCTCACTCTTATTCTAACGGAACGTGGTTCTAATATCAGTTCAGATGTTGCTTGTCCTTTGTGTTCAGTGTGTGACATGCAGCTGTATAGTTCACACAGCAGCACTGGGCCATGTGATGCAGACCCATGGTGGAACTGGGGATGAACGTGGTGAAACTCCTCCCGGTTATTTGTTCTGTTATAACCAGTAATGGCCGTAGTTACCATGGTGATTTGGTTGATCCCATATCAGCAGTGTTAGTGTTGTGTATTTATGACATGGTGCTATATTTCTACTTTTATTGACAATACGGTAGTACATATATATTCAGTTACTGTGATCATGAAACAGAATTTTCAAATGGTTTCATCTCTAGTTCTAACACATCGTTGGCTATATTCCTCAAAGGCACACTGGACTAAACAGACTGGCTGTTCCACACTCCAGGATTATTACAGCTGGTCGGAATTGTGAGATTATCCGTCATATCTGAGTTTCTGTGTGGCGTGCAGGCGATCAGCATGAGGGAGCGGCGGGTGAATAATGAGAGATAATTTGCGCTGCTGTGAGAGCAGAGTGTGCATCAGTCCAAGGACGTGAAGCTCATGACGAGTCTCCCTGTGTCCCTCTAATGAGATGTAATTGGCTACTGGAGCGGAGGGGCGTCGAGAGCGATGACCTTTAGATCATCAGCCGCGCTCCATCCATCCCCCACTGCTTAAAACGCTCAGATTAAACCTACGACAAGGAAGGAGTGAAGAAAGAAAGAGACCAGGCCCTGTTCTGCGTTGGTTTTAATGTGATTTAAGTTAAGGCTTTGTTGTTGTTTTTTCCTCTGTGCTGTTGTCTTAATACGACGAACATTCCACCAATGAAACAAAAAAAGGAAATGTGGAAATCATTACAGCAACAGGGACAGGGGAGGGATTTTATTTGGCTCCCTGTTAGGTCTCCTCTTGCCTATTTACTCAATTAGCTGTTACTGGTGAGTGAACACAAACCTCTAACAGATGATGTGTGAGAGGGAGGAACGGCCTCAGATGTGTGGCTGCTTTTATCCCCGTTTGAAAAAGGACTGTGCGTACGTCTGTTTGTGTTGCGTGCTTCTTACATTAGCTCATATAAAAACTACATTAGGCTGATGCTATTTCTATCTTCTACTAACTCTATCATCATGTGGAAATGAGGTTCTATAACAGTGGTATCAAACTGGAGTTAGGAAGATTAATATGTTCAATATAAAGCTTTGATGTTCTGATCTTATCTATAGTCTGAATGGTTATCTTTCATTGGTCAACAAAATAATACAATATAGCACAAATGGAGAAACAATACATTACCCGTTATAACATTTCAGAAGAAAAAAAAACATTAATTCAAGCAAAAAAATATGTTTCACCCCGACAGGCACAATTAAAGGGAGCGCACTATCTGGGTTATTTTCCCTCGCTTGCACACTCGGGCCAAACCATTACAGTTTTTGACAGTTGGGGATTCTTAACCAAGAAAGACTTCTTTCATTTTGGTCAGTGAGGCTTTATCGTGCCACAGACCTCATGACCGTGTTATCAAGCAGGAAATCTCTTGCCTCAAACTTCCTGGAATGTCCACAGTAGAAAAATAGAATCAAACCTATGTCCAATTGAAAGTCTTAATTTTAGGACATTAGATCAAAATATCCTTTTTCTACAGAAAGGAATAAGATTGAAAAATGACATGTTAACACCAAGAGAAGTTAATATCTTTAGTAATAGTGTTGCCCATGCATTGGTGCAATATACTGATGTGAGACTGATGTATGTTCAAGCCTTTATTTTTGTGTCAACAATTTGTCGAAGTCCTCAAGTCTTCTTCACTCGTCACCATTTTCTCCTGTTGTAGAAAAAGAAGTCCAAGTATCCTGGATACAGGTGCTGCCATCTTCTGCCTTTGATGTAACTTGAAGGCAGAGTCTGCGTAGCAGTGATCAGGGGACAGACCTGCGGTATCAAGCTCCTGCCAATACATCTCCTCATGAGTCACTCTCGGCTGTCAATCATGCTGTATCCCCCTATATTTATAGCACCCAACAATTAAAGGTTCAGCTTGTAGAATGTAGTGACATCTGGTGGTGAGGTTGAATGTTACAGCTGAATACACCTCACCTCTACCTCCCCTTACAAACACAAAAGACAAACTGTTGTTTTGTTGTCATAAAAACTCAAAAGGTGTTTAGATTGTCCACTGTGGGCTACTGTAAAAAACATGGCGGCCTCTGTAGAATATACATTTATAGGGTCCATTCTAGGGTAAAGAAAACAACAATTAGGACCATTTAGATTAAACACACTAGTAAAAACATCACTAAAAAATTTGTATATAACATTCCTGCCAATAGATCCCTTTCACCTAAATAAACTGAACCTTGAATTAAACCAAAACGACAGAGACCATCTTAGAGAAAAATGTATCTGACATCTACTGTTTTTAGTGTGCTCCATGCAGCTAACATTGAGGAGGAGGGGGTTTATCACTTATTTTGAACTAGCCACCACGGGGGGATTAAAATGATTTGGCTTCATTTATTTTGAACTGTTCTTATTTATGACAATCTATGGGACCAAGCAGCGTCCTCTTTGACCCATAAAAACCAGTCCGCTCTACGCGGTGTCAGGGAAAGATGAAGAGATACTTTCCATACATAATAATTTTCAATTGGGTTGTTGTGGGCTTTTTTAATTCCCAAGGGGGGTCCTACCCCATGTGTCGAACAGCGACTAGGTTATCGGTCGCCCATCTGGCTGTAGAATCCTCAGTGTAATCCATCAGAGCCTTATTACAATGTCCAGTCTATGCTGCTCAACAATATAAAATCAGCCTGGGGGGATAGAGGGCTGCTCCTCGCTGCTCACTGAGGCAACCCAACACCACATGAAGGCTGCTGGGAGGAGAAAGCAAAAGAGTCACACTTTTTTCTACAAAATTGGAATTGTGTGTGTTTGCATTTAATTGAGTTGCTCAATTAAAAAAGGCCGGGCAGTGCGGGGCCACCTTTTATGTTTTCGGTTATTTATTTAAAGCTGTAGCCCCTTCGCAAGACCTGAACATTATCCTCGCTGCTCCCATCAGTATGAATAATTGACCTCGCTGACACTGGACACATTGTACCTTTAGGCACCCGAGGGACTTTCTTCACTGCGGATGGATGAGGGTTGACAGCAGGACACGTGTTGTGTGGAGGTGTCTGCAAACACACAGTGGGATAATAAAAGCACGAGGACGACTGGCATGCCATCCTAGCATGGTAGATGAATGAATAGATGGATGGGTGCTCAATGATAATGATGCCTTTTCCTGTGTATCCTTCTCTATGTATATGTTGCAGCTCAGGGGGTTTTAAGGAGTCTGTTAGATGTTGTGTTTTATAAACCAGCAATCAGACAAGAAACCAGGGGGCACTGACCCAAGCTGGAATCTGATTGGCCCTGTCAGTAAACAAAGTCTGTAAAAAAAGGGTCACTTATTTACATTTTTTTGAAGAGCACAATGAGCTTGAAAAAGGAACACTTCAAAAAAATAGAATCATTGATGTGGGGCTTTGCTCAAAGCCACAGAGCTAACAGTAAACAAGGAATGACTTAGATGTGCACTTTACTGTATCAGGAATTGTCATTGGATGTTGGACATATAACTGTGTAAATGATGGATCTTTTATGGCCCCTCCTCCCAGATCTGACACTGCAAGAATCAATTTGGACGCGTTTTGCTTTGTAACTTTCTTAATGAATCATTTGATTTACAAAATGCCAAAGAATATTGAAAGATGACCATCACAATCTCCTAGTGGTGATATTTTCAAATGACTTGTTAACTATGCAATAACAAGTAACAACCAAATCCTTGGTTAATGTTAGCTCTATAAAGTGTGTGTATGTGTGTGTGTGTAACGGCAGGAGATAACTGGGATTCAGGCCATAAGACACAAAATCTCATTCATATCCTCAGTCTCAATTTCCTGTGTTGTACTTCACAAAGACTCTGCTGTCTGTATTATACTACAACATCATCCTCACTCTGTTTTTCTATACCTATTAGTTTGTGCTGAGCAATGAGGTAAAAATAATACAGTTCACCAGTAGGTTTACATTTTTCCCACAGTGGGAAAAGCTGTAGTGGAAGTGGACCCTCCTCTTCTATCTAACTTTATTTATTTAAAGGGTCACTCTTAACCAATTGTACCGGGGAGTTCCTGCCAACCTGGGAAACCTGCTGTCTCCTCTGTATCAGCTCCTCCCCCGCTCTAGAGGAGAAGATGATGTTGTAGTGATGTCATCAGGACTTGGCGATCGCAGCATTTATAACAGACGGCCACAAAATAAAATCCACCCTAGAGCTGTGGTGCTTTAAATATGTTTTATTGATTCACTGAGCTGCAATGTGGGAACCAAGGTTTTTTCACAGCTTTACCAATCATTTTTCTGCCTTTTTCAATTTGACAGAATTTGTCATTAGAACCATTGAAAGGCATAAAAGTAATCATAATGCTGAATCTAAAACCATTTTAGATTTCCTATTTCAGTTCTCCTAACCGTTGCTCTTCTTGAGCTGTGCTAGACACAACATAGAGAACATGTCCTTCTAATGCTTTGTGTGTGTGTGTTTGTGTGTGTCAGTGAATAGCTGACACGACCTAACAGTGTGTTTCCTCTGTTTCAGGACTGCTTTGGAGAATATGGATGAGACTCACCAGTAGCACTTGATGATTATTTTGAGCGACTGTTCAAGCTGAATGATGGAGGGCAGCCGTGATGTGTCTGGAGCCACGACCCAGCCGCAGACTGACATACTCAGCACAGAGGTCGGAGGAAGAGAAGTCCGTTGTAAAGTGGACGATGGAGCGACGCCACTCGCTCCCGGTGACGGCACAGGACTGACCAAAGGAGGCCTCTCCCACCCGGTGGAGCCCCCTGCCCCGTCGGGGGTGACTCCCACCGCCGAGTCTCCAGGAGGCGTGTCGCTGAAAGTTTCCACAACTGTGCTGCACCCAATGTGTCTGGGAGAGAGCCCACTGATGCTGCCCATTCACCTCCAGATGGCCGGGGCAGCCGGGTCCCAGCTCAGCCAAATGGGGGCAGCACCGTACTTGATAACAAGCCAAAGCCCCGTTTCACTTCCCCTGGTCCTGGATCAGCAGGTCCTCCAGCACATGAATCCCTCTGTCATGCCTCAGACCGCTAACTGTCCGCAGCTGCCGCTCCACAACAGCATCCTATGTCAGAATCCTTTGACGTTTGGTTTACCTGCAGCTGTTGACCAGAAGTCAGCAGGACAGACGCAGGATGCTAACCTGCTCTCTCTCCTCCAGAATCCAGCTTTTGCTGCCATCTTACAGGACCTCTTCTCCTCACAGGCCGGTTCATCCACCTGTCAGTCACCAGGCTCTACCTTCTTCCCCCTCCCGTCGCTCACACCTCCCTACAGCTCCCCTCTGGCCCCATTGGTCCCTCCTGCCACCCTTCTCGTCCCCTACCCCGTCATCATCCCTCTGCCAGTGCCTCTGCCCATCCCACTCCCCATCCCCATCCCTGTCCCTCAGGCTGAGGATTCAAAGGGGAACATGCCAAAACCAGTTTGCACAGTGAGTAAAAGTACTCAGACTTCTCCAAAAGACACTACCTCTCCTTCGGTGTTGTCTAGCAGATACGTGCCCCTGTTGCAGCCACAACATGTGTCCCTGTCCTCACTTCCTGTAGAAGAAGGACAGGTGTTAGATCTGTCCATCAGGGCGTGTCCAGTTGAGCCAAAACAGGAGTTCCCCATCTTGCAGCAGGACAGTGTGCTTGACTTGTCAGTGCCTGGTGTGAGGAAAAAGTGTGTTCAGTCGTGCAACTCCAGTGGACGAGACAGAGAATCAGCTTTCCAGTCCAGTCAGGATACAAGTGGCACCTCACTGTCAGTTGCATGCACTCAGAGTTTAGATTCCAAGCTCCTGGGCAGTCTGGCCTCACTGGAGTTCAGCCGGCAGCACAAGTGGGTGGTGGACAGCAGCTCCGGTGGGCCGGGCTCCCTGGGTCAGGAGGCGTCGCTCGGCGGGGCCGGAAACCTCGAGATCGTCAGCACCTCACAGACGGCCAAGGTCATCGTCTCTGTGAAGGACGCCATCCCTGCCATCCTGTGCGGGAAGATAAAAGGTCTCTCAGGCGTCTCCACCAAGAACTTCTCCATCAAACGGGACGGCAGCAAGGGGCCGTCCCTGCAGCAGCTCTACGGAGTGCCGTCGGCGTCCCAGGGAGAACAGCATGACCCCAACGACCCTCTGAAGAAGGTCCCTAAAAACAGAGCTATCAAATTGAAGAAGGTCAGCTCGCAGGAGATCCACTTCCTCCCCATCAAGAAGCAGCGGCTGGCGGCACTGCTCCCCAGGAAGTGAGAGCGCTCGGCAGAGGGGGATTAATTGCCTTGCCTCTCTCTGGCGATCCCTCCGGAGCTCGTAACATAAAACACATGCGGGGACATCGGTGATCAATCTCACACACACTTAAATATCCAATCAAAGCTCGGAGTTTGGCTGTTTCCGAAGGTGCGGCTCATGAATGTCTGACAGCGCGACGCAGAGGTTCCAGAGAAAACTGCTGTGTCGTTCTGTAGTGCACTACTCCAGTGTTACCCTCAACCAGAACCCTTTTTCCCCCTGTGTGGCAGCTTAATGGGCTCTCTGCGTAGCTTTGGAGTTTTTCTTTATAAATCTGAGATGTGAAAGAACAGTTCTGACTTTATAATTACCACAAAGACACATGGGTTCCATTTTTCCATTTCGCCTCATGGTTTGTCTCCATGTGTCATTTTTCTTTAAGTGCACTGACGTTCTTGCCGCGCGGAGCAGAGTGGAATCCACTGGCAGGACGCGACACAGACTGTTAAACTGTGCGCAACTGTCGGAAATTCTCCAAGCAATCATCGGTAGCTCGTCGGAGCGATTCGGTCCTCTCTGATTGGCTGAGGGTTTTTAGCGTGACAGGTTAATAAGGACTTGGAGAGGCCACGTTAAAATGAGCGCTGGCAACTGTCGCAACCAAACACATTCTTACTTTGTGGAACAGCAGGAAAAAAAGGGATGTCTAAATTGTTTTCAGATTTAAACAACTGCCTAAATATGAGGAAAATGTTTCTGGAAAGTTTTGTTTTGTTCCAGTTGCTGGATGAATTTGCCTCACAGCAAGTGTATAAAGCACTGTAATCCCCTGCTCTCTCCACTCACTTAATAAGTGCATCTCAGCAAAGCTTGTGGACTGATTAAAACCAATTTCAAATGTGATGGGGAGATGAAGTAGAAGGGGACAGAGGAAATAATGTTGAGAGAAAATACTGTTCATATATTTGTGAAAGTGTGTGTTAGAAACAGTACGGGAGAGACTCCATCCCCCCTTTATCAAACATCTTGTTCCAAGTAGTTCATTGTCATTTTGATTGATTTGTGCAGCACAGTGTTTTTTTTAAACTGTCCCATGATAATGATCAGAGTAGTGAATGTGGAGCGTGTTGTCGTGTGTCCCTTGAGTTTTCCTACTGAGTGCACTTTGTCATAGTTAGTTTGAAAAGTTACAGGGTGTCCAACCTTTTCTGCTCAGACTGTTGCCCCTTTGTGATTAACAGCATTTATGAAAATCTGTGATTTACAGGCCAGGAACTAATAACAGCCATATGCAGACTGTCTGAATGAAGAGAGAGGAGGTGGAAAAACACATGAAGCTCCACTTTATACCACTTCTTATTTATGTTGATGTTACTTAGGAGGAACAGTGCATCTTTATTTGACTGATGTCAAAGCTCTTTTTCTCACCGTGAACTAGTTTGACAATGTTGTACAGGACCTTAATTTATTGTTTGTACAACCTTTATTTATACAGCATGTGTAAATACCTGATGGCCAGTTAGGAGACATAGTGTGAAAGGATGTCAGTGTCCGTCTCCTGCAGCAGCTGTGGTTTCAGTTCGGACGTTGGAGAAGAAGCTGTTGAACTATTGGCAGTTCAATGTTTGCTCACTGTACAGTTTGTGTGCTTTTTTATATTGAAGTGAACTAAAATGTCCAAGGTCTACATTTCCATGTCTGCCTTTTCTTCATGACGTTTTCTACCTGAAGTTTGTTATGTCAGAGGTCACTCGGATTCGTTCAGCTAAGAATCAGCTGAAAAAAAAGACAAGATGTTTGTATTCACCTGGTTTCACCTTCCTCTGAGAAAGAGGAGGCTTCTCGTGGTGGGTGAAGGTCTCAGCTGCCTCCAGCCGAGTGCTTCAAAAAGTGTGTATGGTCAGGTGCTGAGGATAAAATGTCTGGATGCTGTGTTAAAACCAAGTCATGTTATCACCACACACGCACACACACACACGTATACACAAACACACACACAGACACACACACACTGCATGAAGTGCCAGTGACATAACACAAGAGCTTGGAGGATGAAGAGCGCCGAAGTGCAAATGACTCGTCTTCATGCTGCTGGTAATAATGTGTCTTTTCCACCAGAACCCGCTCCATCACGTTCACGTTGCTGTTCAGAGGGAGAAACAGAAACCCCTCTTCATATCTGTGTGATCGAACAGAATCATTTCCCTCAACGCCTCAAGTGTTCTCAAACTGTTATGACAGTCTTATTGCAGTCGTCATTTTTCCTGTCGTAAACCCGAGCAGGTCTGGTTTCTTTCTCGCGCCAGAGAGGTAAAGTTTCAGAACAAACATCCCACCGGCTGACGTGAGGAGTTCAGGGATGGAAATGCTGAGTTCTTCTGATTCGATGTAGCTCTGTTCTCACTGTGCAAAGCGTGTGTGCTTTTTATGAGATGGGACAGCTGGTTTCCTGAGTGAACTTCTGTTGGTAACACTGGTAAAGAAATAAAAACAATTCATCAACTTTGTTCCCCTCTTTTTAAAAAGCATCCTTAACGCAAAAGCCCCGTTATTTAAATCACTCAATCCAGATCTTGGATCTGCACCAAAGTGAACTAACTCACTCATCAGTCCCCTAAACAGGCCTGATTATTTTTCATCAAGGTCCATGAGTTCTTCTCTGAGAAATTGATGAAAATGTGGAAAAGAAAGTGAAGTTCTGTTTCCTGGAATCATTCCCCTTTCTGGATCTGCACAAGAACTGAATGAGTTTTCCCCTTGGTCACACTCCACCCCTCCATTAAACTTTAGTGTGTAATCATGCTTTGAAACTGAAACCAACAAGGGAGAAAAGAGCCCTCGAGCAAATTCCAGTGCGATAACAACAAACTAAAACTACAGATTCCATTGTTGAGAATTATTTTTGTATTTTGACTTTTTAGTGAAGTTTATGTCCAATCCATCAACAAAGAGGAGACTGTGATATGATTTAACTGTAGCCAGCCACAAGGGGGCGATCCAATTGATTAGGAAGTCCATCAAGTAGTTTTTGCTTAATCCTGCAAAGAATGGCGTACATGCTTTTTTCTTTGATTTATATAAAAAAAAGATGAAAAATACACAACATAATAAACACGTATTGTTTATCTGGTGTGACATATTGGACATGTGACTTTTTTCAACACATTTTTCAAGTACTTTTAAAGACGATGCGAGAGGAGAAGATCAAAGCACTTCCGTCCTGTGTTTGAATATCATATGGCACAAGGGAATAACAGGAAAATTCTGTTCAGTATCTTATTATAAACATTGTGCTACAAAAAGCTTGTACTAACAAAGACCACGTAAACCTGAGAGATGTCGTAGGTAAAGCAAGGCAGACTCTAGTACTGGGTTGAGTATCGGAACTAAAAGCACTACGTTAATTTTTAGAAAGCAGAAGGAAATCAACTTGGAAATATATCCCCCCCGACCCACCCCCCTGCCCCTTTATCTTCACATTTCTATCTTATGTATATGATTTCTTTAAAATATTACGTTTCTACAAAATGTACATTCTGTCGCTGATATTCATGGTTAAACCCATAAAACTGTACACATCTGTTCTCGTTGCTAACAGTGATTGTAACGGTCAAAAGTGACGATGCGGAGGCCGCCGGCAGACCAATGAGCTTACATGATCGTGACTGATCCCAAAAAAATAAAACACAAGAACTTAACATAGAAAGCCCTTCGAAATGTCGGGTTTGCACTTCCCCTGCAATCTGTCTGTTGAAATGGACGCTCCGGAGAGCGCGAGAACAGAACAGAGACCAGCAGGAGGCGACGTAGGGCCCGCAAAGACACAATAATACATGACGCCATGACAATGACCAAGCATCTGAATACGTCTGTCTAGCACTGAGTGAAAGAGGTGGAATGCACTATCGTGAGCATTTTTCAGGAAGGGAGATACACCCAGTGTAGGAATACATGTGGCACAAAAGCTATGCAACAGCACAGAGACCGAGAGCATCCAGATTCTCTAGAAAAGAGTAGGGAAGAACGTGTGATGGATTCTTATTCAGTTTACCAACCCGTCCTGGAAATCCGTTGAGTGGAAATTCAACAGTAATAGAAACATTATATAAGAAGAAACATTCTCCATCTTTGGGGGATCCAAAACCAGGATCAAAGATTTCATCCGTGTAAAAAAAAGAAAAAGGAAAAGGAAATACATTTCCACATGTGCTATTCAATGTAAACACTACAGGGACTATTTTCCTTTGGGAATTCATCACGTCAATGGCGTCTATTGGACTTGAACAGCTTCTCGCTCACTGATGAAGGGATGAGGTAACGTGTCAGCACGGCACACCTTCTCCACTCTGGAAGTCTGGACCAAGGTGCACCATGTGTTCAGTCCCGGGAGGCGGAGTCTGGAGCAACATGTCGTCTCCTAAGTGCCACCTGAGTCAGTGTCTAAGCGCCCGCTCCTTCGAGGCTTGTTGCCCATGGGTCCGGCAGGAACAGGGCTGTCCTGCTTCCTGCTACACTTTGCCTTGTTTCAGCCGCTCTATGTGGTGACATAACTTCAGTGCAGGCCCCAGCTTCAGACCCATGTACTTCATGATCATGTCGCTCCGCAGCAGCATCAGGGCTTTTCCATCAATCTCCTGTTGAAACAGAGAGGGGAGATAAATGAATCCGCAGCAGCCACATGAGCGTTTTGAAGCATCTCTAGCAGAGTTGATGCATTTTTAAATGAACATGTAGTTTGTGGATGACGCCTCACTAGAGCTCATACCTCCACCAAGGCTCAACAGTCCCCTTCAATTCAATCACACATTCATATCAGTCAGACTTCGGTCTCCTAAATGGGACGGATTTTTTGTGTTCTGAAAAGTCTTATCTAACAATGGAAAAGATCTGCCCCCTGCTGCTGGTCTACAAAATATTGAATGGGTTTTTTCCCTGACCAGCTACGAATCCTTCCCCCAAATTTCATAGAAATTCATTCAGTTGTTTTGTGTATTATTGCTCACAATCAAACACACAAACAAACAAATGAGCTTAACCTCCTTGTCAGAGAAAACCCTGAACCTCTCTCCTGTCTGCAGGCGTGCATGTGTGTGTGTGTGTGTGTGTGTGTGTGCGTCGGCTCATCTCTGTCGCTCTTCACACAGACTGACAATCACCATGTATCTAGTTATTAATCGATAGGATCATGAATCTGGATCGTTCCTTTTTTGTTTTTCAGTGTGATTAAAAACATATCACACCAAATCTTGAGCGGATCAAACTAACACAAGGTAAACTTCACTCATGAACATTACAAAGCCATGTTGCATGCTGCACCAGCGCGCCTGGGTCTGGGACACTGTTGCTCAGCGTGGTTGATGCTGGACAGTTTTTTGCCATGAGCTTTACATCGTGGTATAAACCGTGGTTTTAATGATAATTTCAATTTCACATGGTAACACTAACCTTTGAGAATTCTACTGTTGTTAATCGAGAAACCGGTAACCGGTTCATCCCTTTATATTAGAGAAATATAAAAATAGCTGTCATTGCAAAATCTCAGAATCAATACTAGCTTGTATAATAGAACCTGCTAATGTGATGCAGACCCACACCCTGTCAGTGGAGTGAGGCTGTAACCTCTTTGTTTGAAGGTCTGCCTCTATCGATTTCTTATTGGATAATCTTGTTTTTCTCCCTCAAAAACTGGAGCTCTATCTCCAGCTCACACCGACCTTGATCATCAGCATGGATGGGTCTGATTGCAGCTGTAGCTCCAGTCCTTGAAGAAATGGATATCGACTCTTCATCAGCACTGTCCTTGACGGGTGTGATGGCAGCTGCAGCTCCACGGCTTAAAGAACGAGGCTGACTCTTCCTCGACAGTTGTTACTTTGTCAATTGAAGACTCATCTGAGCTTGTTTCCAGTGTTATAAAAGTATGTTCTAGGGCAGGGGTGTCAAACTCAAATACACAGTGGGCCGAAATTAAGAAATTGCTACAAGTCAAGGGCCAGAGGGCTTCAACGTTTATTGAAAACTTATTGAAAGAACTCTAGTGCACATATTGAATCTGGAACTAACAAGGCCTATAGAGTATTGACGATGAAACAAGATTAATTATGAAATAAATTAAATCAAATTTAGGGATGCACCGATATGGAAATTCTTGGCGGAACGGAGGGTTCCCCCAGCGGGCGCCGTAGCTGAGGTGATCCGCGAGAAGGGCCCGACACGCGTCCAGAGTCACCGCCGCCGCCCGCCGTACCTGGTCCCCTCCAACGGCCCGCCTTCCGCACCGGCGACAGACACGCCCCGCGGCCCAAAAGAAAAACAGAGAAAAGCCCCGCCATATGACGCGCCAACTACTCAGCCAATGAGAGCCTGCTCTCCCAAATAACTCCCCAGCCATTGGTCTACAACTGTCACGTGCCCCATCCCGACCTGTTCACTGACCCTCAGGAATTCTCAATACTTATTTTGTATTGAGAACTTGCAAAACTCTGCCGGCGGGCCAGCTCTAATAGTAAATGGATTTTATCATGCGGGCCAAAGATAATTCATTCGCGGGCCACATCCGGCCCGTGGGCCTTGAGTTTGACATATGTGTTCTAGTGTTTCACTGGGACTAACTCTTTGTCATTCAGGAGGTTTAACAATGTCATCCTATCTTCATATTCAAGATCATCCTGTTTGCTTAGGAATCTCTGTACGGCATCTTCTTATTTCCACTCAGTGCATAACCCAGCAGTAGGTGATCCTCTGGCTGACCCGGCGGATGTAAAATAGTTTTCATCCATTCATTTGGTCAATTACAAGGAAAGATAGAGTCTGAAAGTTCAAGTCTGCCTGCATGATACTCTTGAGGGCTTCACAAGTGACCAGTAGCTGTGAAGTGAATTTCACTGAGACTCTGTGGCATTTATTCCCTCTCACACATCAGGTCAAAAAGGCTTCTGTCTCGCATTTCAAAGGGGCAACGAGAGAAGTCCTTGAGCTCAAGATAGTCAATGAACAATAGTTTTTTCAAGGCTGCTTCCACCTCGTGAATGAAGCGATCTTCATTCATTCTTTGGATTTGTGTTGCTACCATCTTGCGTTCATCTACACCGTCACTGTGAGCCCTTTATCAGGTACGCGCAGGTACTGCCGTAGAAATAAAAAAAGTGTTGACTTCAAAACACTGGTCAATTATTTGATATTGTCATTGTGGAAGATATTCTTGCAGGAAAATGTTTCCAAGTACATCAATTGTAGTAGTGTAGACTTGTGCTTTCCTCTTGTAGCAAGTGAACAGGGTTTTTCCTGCAAAGAGAAATGCGAGGCAGATGCTTCCATCCAATTTTGTGCTGCCTCCGCCTGCTGACAATATTCTAGTATTTGTTTAATTGCTTTAATTGGGTCTTTTCATAAACATTTGTTACCATAAACCTTCTTTTTTTTTACGACTGAAATCTGATAAATGAATCTCATCTTTGAGTCCCAGAACCACTGGTCAAAATCTAAAAAAATCCCTTACGGATACATTTGATATATCAGATTCAAGAAGCCATGACCTTCATCAGTTAATATTTGGCACAGATCATACACTCACATATTCTCTCAAGGCGTTCTTAAGATAAGGCTTTCACATGTGAAAAAAGGTTTTGTGAGGTCACTGTGATGTTGAGGTTTGAGCTTTGACCACAAAATCAGTTCATCTTTGAGTCTAAGTCAGTGTTTGCACCAATGCCCCCTGCCACAGGCTGTTGCCTGTGCAGAGGTGTAAAGAAAACCAAGTTGTGCTGTTGAGTGAACTCACATGTTTCCTGAACAGTTCAGCATGTGGCGCTAATGCTGTGGGGTCAGCATCCCTGATGAACTGCATGACCTCCTCAATGGTCCAGGAGGAAGGGTTTTTACTGGGCAGCTGTTGACTCTCCCGATCAGACGCTGCCGCCTCAGGGCCGGTGGTGGAGCTGGCTGCTCCCAAAGAACAGCATCCGCATTGATGATCAGAGATAGAAGCAAGTATGCACATAAACTACATCTAATTCCACTGATCAGTACTTTACCTTCAACTCGTCTGAGAGGCTGTGTGGAGCCGAGCTCTGCGGGGTTAGATGAGTGGCGGCGCATGGGAGTGCTGTTGCCTGGATGGTAGAGGCTGCTGGCCTGAGAGTGGTACTCTGAAGAACTCCGCACTGTTTGAGGACGAGGAGTCATGGAGTTGGAGGCGGAGTCCATGTAGCGCTGCTCCTTTATCAGGCCATTCTCCTCATGGGGCAGAGTCTCAGCTGAAGAGACCAAAACACAAGAGACATTCAAACATCATTCTCTAAGAGCTGCTCACCTCTGAAACGATATCACATCAGAGTGGACCCAACACCTGATCGAATTAGTCACTTGAGCTGTACCTTCTGAGGGGTGGGCTTCTGTGCGTAAATGTTTAGGAGACAGAGGGGCTGCATACAGTGGAGAGATTCCAGAGAGACTGCGTTTACTACCCCGAGCAAGAGAGGGAGCGTCCAACGCCTCTTCTTTCACTAGAACACAGAAACAAGGGAAAAACATTTTTAACATACAGCAGCCTATGACAATTAGTAAACAAATCTTGCCATGCTTCTTTTTTTTTAACACATTTCCTCTCTGCAAACAGGACACCGTACGTGTTTATTTGCATATAGAGCAGGGGATTCTATCAATAGTGGTCTGTCTGATCGGGCTGTATAATCTCCTCTACTGCGATCCTCTGTACTCTGTCACAGCCCGGCTGGACAGACGCTGCGTGGGGCCAACAGGACGCACATTTCTCTTTCTCTGGTATTAAGGCCTTTCTTCCTCATCTATCTGTGATGTGAAGACATTAAAATGTGTGTCCTGTTCATAGAGAGCCAGGAGATTAATGTGGCGCTGAATTGGAATAAAAAGGAACAACTTGAAAGTAATAATGGACATTTACTGAGTAGGACTCAGCCCTGAGTGTCGTCTGCATATAGAGCAGGGAAGAGAGTTCTGATCATAAGTGGCCACTTGGATCACCCACGACACATGTCAATCAGACGTCAACAAGGCCGATACTCCTTTAAACGTTAAATGATCGTCAATCCGCCCCAAAAATCCTGATGGAACACCTGTAAACAGCACATGATCAGTTTCCTAAATATAAAAGGTTTTTTTTTCATTAGATCCAGGAATTATGGGTTCTTTCCTGACCCAAACCACATCACCCCTGAAGTGTTGTGGAAAAATCCACTAGGTTGTTTTTGTGTTATCTAGCTTACAAACAAACAACAAACCAACAAACTAACTGATGGGTGAAAACACAACCACCTTGGCTGAGTTACACTACCTAAGATACGTCTCAGTTCTAGTTTAAAGGACTACTAAATGTTGATTCGTGGTGCCTAGTTATTACCTGACTTGTTCCTGTCATAGGCAGAGTAGTGGCTGAACGGTTGGCTGCTGAACAGGTTGTCACATTGCAGATGACGACACATCATCTCCAGAAACCGCAGCACGAAGGAAGCACTGGAAGCTGAAGGTAGTTTAACCACACGAACTACACCATCCGTCCTCACTGTGAAGAAGGACAACACGTTTCAGTGCTCAATCAATCATCTGTCACTAAAATGGCTTGGCTACTTGTACAGCCATCTGACAACTTATCGCTGTGTGTGTTTGTGTGTGTGTGTACCTCTGACAACCTCTCCTCCTCCTGAGTGAGTCTGCAGAGCAATGAGCAGGACTTTGGGCTGGTACGCACAGTCCACACATGACTGGACCACCTGCTGGAGCACAGCGTTGACCGGCCCCGGGCCAAAGTGGTCGGGCAGATGCTGCATCTGCTTCCTGTCCAGGTGCGGACCACAGTTTCCATGCTTATTTACATATACACACACTGAAAAGACACAAACATTGAACAGATTACATTCTAAGATAATATCTTTAATGAAGTGCAGAACATGTGATGGCTCATTAAGGGAAGCAAACAACAATGAATCAATTTACCTGTTGAAACCACTGAGTTGAGACTCGGGGGGCCTTCCTGTGGAACCAGGATGCTGGACAGCTGTGTCGGACCCTGCAGAATCTTGGACTTTCTCTGAAGAGACAAAAGTTAATTTGTAGATACACAAACAAACAGAACGTGAGAATGAACGACAGTTTAAGTGTGTAATAGCAGGGTCGCACCTTGCTTCCGGGTTTGGGTCCTCTCTTCTTGTGAGGCTGAGGTACAAGCTGCATGTTTTCCGATACGGCTCCGTTCTGGGCAGCCGCTGCTTCTGCCACAGCTTTGAGAAGAGCGATGGTTTCGCTCTTGGGCCGACGGCCTCGTACCCCCTTTCTGACGGGCAGCGGGGGCAGAGGGTTGGGGAGTCTGTAGGGGGAGTGCATGGAACGCCTGCTGGGCTTGGAGGGTGACACTGGGAGACTCTGCAAGTTCTTTGGGAGGGTCACTATAATCACAACATAAATACAGTAAATAAAAATGTCAGTTACACAACATCATACTGAATGTGGCTTTTAGGAAAACTAAAAATATGTTTTATTTGCACATTAAGTCAAATTAAAACCAGCCATGATTATGAAAAACAGGAAAATAGAGTTGGCAAGGAGCGAGCAGTGGTTTTTGGTTCAAAAGATTAAACTGTCTTTGGACTGAAAATGCTGACATTTTCTCAATCTGTTCAATGGAAGAGGATAATAATTATGAAGAATGGCTTAAACCTGTCTCCTTACGGTGGAGTCTCTCCTGGCTAATAAGGGAGACATTATCTCTTGACCTGGTGACCATCACAGTGAGCTGTGCTGCTGCTGCTGGTCGAGAGGAAAGCTAAAGCAAAGAGATGGAGTGGTGCCAATCTGGGTTTGGACAGGAGCAACTCATCACTCCAAATGGTGGAGGAAGTGATGTCCTTTATATCGTACATATCAAGTGAATCGTATTCATTGAGCTAAATAAATTAATATGATTCCAGAGTTAAAGATTGCACACATCTGCATCAACATAAAATCCCAGTATTATATGAACAGAATCCAGGACTCAAGCCCATTTACTGGGGCTGGTAAATACTTTGATGTTTCTGTCTGTTCTCACGATTCATAAACAATTCCAACACACGCAGCAGAGTGCCAAAAAATAAATCTTCGTCCAAAACACAGCATGAGCTCAAAACACAGCCCACAGTGACGGAGGAGCCTCAGTATGCAGACTGACCAGCATCAGTTGGGGGAGGAGTAGTAAGGGTCTGTGTGGTTTTCCCAAACTCTAAGAGCGCACACATGAGCAGGTAAACATATTTTAAATGTAGCAGCAGCAGTGTGACATGTGTGTAGTGAATTATAATGTTCCCATTGTCCATCCAGTCTTGTACACAAACATAGTTGAATCATGGCTGAGCAGCTTTTATATATACAGATTTTTCCATGCACAGGGTCTATGATGTGAGGAACATAAATCCTCTTTCCTTCCTCCCTCGCTCTTGTAATTCTGCCTGTTCCATCCCGCCCACCTCAATACACATCCACAGGACTCTTGTGTCTGCAGAGTTTCACATGCAATGCACAGTATGTCTCCCACAGCTGTTCACTGACAGCTCACGACACCAAAGTCTCTGAATGTCACTGCAGTTTATCACCGTGACCGTGTTGAAAACAACATGTTGAACTTGTTACTGAGCAACCCAGCTTTCTTTGTCAGTGTAGCCACGGTGACAGGAGCAGAAATACATCTCTTAACATCAGGATTAACTAATGTGCGTATGAAAAGATGCAAAGTCAGAAAGAGATAAAAGGAAGTTTTACTTAAATAGGAAAATACTAAAATGTTTGTTTAATTAAGCACATCACAGCACTGTGCCCTATCACTAAGTTTGACTTTTCCTGGTTTAAACACAGTTGTTTACTTAAAATTCTCATTATTTTACTAATACTTGTTACTTTTATCTGAAGGCGCTGGCTCTTTAAAGCCAAAACCACCAACAACCAATCCAGCTTCAGTCATTCCAAACCCCTGCATAATATTAAAAAACATAACTGCTACATTCAGTAGGACAGAAAACTTCTGTTCAGTGCCCTTCAAATACAGGAACAGTGAAATGTGCAAACACATCACATAAGGATCAAGAGGCAGAATTCAGGCTTTCTTTGTGTATATTTGACTCTGAAAGACAACAAGGCCAGATGATTTGTGCTAATTGTGTTTATGATGTCATAGCTGTGGCTGCAGAAGTGTGTGTGTGTGTGTGTGTGTTTGTGTATGTGGGGGTGGTGGTGGTGGTTAATAAACGTGCAACTTTGATTAAAAACAGCAGCTTCTGCCTCAAGCCTCTCTGTATATGTGTAGACTTGTGCTGCCACCTACAGGCTAAAACTCACCACTGTTGCCTGGTGACTGGAGGCTGTGCTTTGTGAGGGAGCACCAGCCGACAGGAAAGATGTCCCGGGAGTCACACTTGCACCAGTAATCGAAGGCACCCCTCCAGCCGTCGAACATGACGAACACCTCATCCCCCCTTACTTCCCCAATGGTGGCAGGGCAGATGAGGTACGGGTTCTTCTTGTCCACAGCCTCCAGCTTCATGCCTGGCTTGAAGTTGTTCTGGGGGGGTCCCGGAGGCTCCTGACAATGTGAGAAATAAGCCCATTGCAGTCACTTATACACACACTACTAATAAGATTGCGACATGTTAGTTTAAAGCTTTTAAAGTTTGTACCTTTTTAAAGGCTGTTGCCGGGGCCATTTCTGCTCCATTTAAGGTTCTCAAAAGGAACATGGGCCATGAGGACGCATTCATCCGAAATCCTGGAGGAGAGAATTCATTCAAATAAAGATAAGATGAAATATAAGAACACCATATTTATTGTCATTAACACACCATGTGATATGTTGGATAATTTTTCCAAATTGCTAACTGGACTTGAGTGGGTTGTTGTTGTTTTTTATTCCAGAGATAATGTCGGATGTGAGATATTTATGAAGCACTGCTGTTATTAATTTGTGAGGTTGCAAAAATGTACCGTTAGGTTCTTTAAATCAGTTTATATTTACACATTCCAGATTTATTAAAGGATTCAAAGAAAACATTTTTGAATTCAAATAATGACAATGATCATAACGTTCCTCCACCAAGCAGCCTTTTCCAAAGTATATTATAATTCCTTTCGTCCTGTATTGTTGAGAATAACAACTAAGCAGTGTAGACAAATTATGAGTCACGTCAAAATTCTACTTCCATCCCACTATGCCTGACTCTCTTACCCAGTGGCGGCTGCAACATGTCTCCATTCTTCTCACAGGTGCCGATGGGCTGAATGTCAGAGGAATCCACCAGTCTCCAGAAATCATTGCTGTTGTCGCTTCCATCCAGACGGAGACGCAGACGAACCCCAGTTAGACCCATCACTGTGGCAATGCAAACTGAAGTGGAATTGCGTGGGTCATGGGCTTCCAGCTTCATTCCCACTTTGAAGTCATTGGAGGGTGGGATACAAGCCTGGAGATAACGACAATGTCAGCGTACATGTCACTGTTAGCACCTCACAAAACATCCAAATCATGGCTGCAGCCATGTTTCAACTATGTTTATTACATAATCTGTGGTAGCATTTAGTGGAACAGAGATGGACAAAGAACAATGTGCCTTTGTGAAGTTGTGCACTTTTTAGAGTGGTATGGCACATAAAGTCATAGATAGAGAACATTTGAATGATTAGATATAATCACTACAAGAAAAAAATCAAAGAGCCACTGCCATTCCAGTAACAAAAACACCTATATGACAAACTTAGAAACACAACTTAAACCGCAACACAAAAACAGCTCTTCAAAAGTATGCCAGTGGACTGACTGAGGCATCCAATTTGACACACTGCATACTTCTGTCTTTATGCAACTGGCCCGTGCTAAATATGAAATGAATCAAGAAGGACATACCTGACGAAAACAGCTTGGTGGGGCCGGTGTAGATGATGTTTCTTTAAGATATTCTTCCCAGTTGAAAGCATCTGAAGAAGTAAAAAAAAAAAATAAAAAAAAGCCATTCCAAGCAACTTAGTTGCTTAATTCTTAATGCTTAATGAAGTTAAACAGTTCTTATTATATTGAATCAAAGTAATCTAAGGGACTAGGTCTCACTAATCAATAGAAATATCATCTCAAAATATCAAAAAGTATAGTTCACCTTTATTTGTTGCAGGAGTTGTACCGGTTGGTGGAACTGTTCTTCCTGGTCTGTCTTTTTTGCCATCTTTCTGATCTAAAAATGACACAAGTGATAACAACAATGTTTTCAAATGAAAGGAAATACAAAAATTATTCAAACTACATAAAACAAACTCTTTTTTTTTATTAAATTATCAGAAAGGGAAAAACCTCCATTGAACTCATGTGAAATGTTACAGTTAAATTGTAATAACAAATCCAAATGTTGATTCATGTAACAAACACTGACAAATACACATTTCTGAGGGACTTTGTGTCAGACAACATTTGTTAAAAGTTCTATACTAAAACCTGGAGCTGGTGACACAAACAATATCAAATGAATGAATGCCTTCAGTAAAATGTTCAAATTTACAATCATAAAATGATTTTGTGCCATTATTTAAGTCCCTACACACCCATTGTAGCCACAAAGGTCTTTTCTCATATACTTCTTTTACACCAACATTTTTGAGTGTATGCAGGCTTTTTTGAAAGCAGGTAAACCCAATTCAAATGGAGAAGGACTCTGTTTTGGGCAATTTTGCCCACAAAATCAGAAGTCAAGAACATTGTCTATACCGAACAAAATCAAATGACAACACCTTGCCTTTTAGCTGGGTTTTTCCCATGGTGACGTGTGACCAGTGGAGACACTTCAACAATGATGACCGATGGTGACACCTCTACAACGACAATCAAGGTGCGGGACGTCGACCGAGTATGCTCCGTGTAGTTCCGTCCTAAAAATATCAAACATGAAAATATTTTATGTGAAATGCTGTACACACACAAAGACATAACAAAACAGATCTACAGATTGGTTCATTCAAGCATATGATGTAGGATCAAAACTACAATGTTGTTCATTAGCCTCTTGATACAACATACATGGGCTTTCAATGTTAGATCAATGCAGATGACATTTGATTCATTGTGAATACATCTAAAGTTTGATGTGATTGTAGCTGCTTGTCTTCTTGAATATTCAATGTGCCATTTCCATACATTAAGTTGGGAACAGATATGTGCAAGTTAAAGTCAATAATACAACAGCTGCAACTAAGGATTTTTTCCCCACAGTTAATCAATCAATTATTAACACTTAGTAACTGAAATATCAGAAAACGAGAAATGCCCCTCACAATTATGCAGAGCTCAACATGGCACCTGTAATGCTGTTGTTTGGTCTAACAAAAAGCTGTAGCTTCAAATAGTTTTACATTTACAATGATAAAAATGAAGCAGGAAATACAGTTATCTAAGAAGCGGTTTACTGCAAATGTATCTCATCAACTTATCAATTAGGTATTTTAGGAACACACAACTAAGCTTACAGACAACTAACAATTAGTATGCATGTTTTCAAGTTTCTACTTGTAATTGCATGTGATTCGACTTTCTGTAAAGCAGCCTCTGATGATTTGTCTCAATGTACTTTGTGAAATGGAAAGTCCGGTCTAACTGTTAGTGTTGGTTCCGTTTGGAAACAAAGAGAGAAGTAGCTCTGGAAATAACCTGCAGCACATGAAACCTGGAGGCAAGAGGCGCGGTGATGCTGACAGAGAAGGGGACTTGGAGCGAAACCCACCACAGCCCCGTTCGTGAGAGAGGTATTCCAGTAATGAACACTCCCCACGGAAACAGGAGGGCTGAGACAGGGTGGGTTTTGTTCCGGCCTGTGCTGGTGGACTGGGACAGACCCCGGGACACTAAACTTTTACCAGATTTCAGTACGATGCTAATGAGTCCCCCCCCCCCCCCCCCCCCCCCCCCCCGGATCTCGTGTGGGGAGAAGACTCGCTCAAAATCAAACAGATCTGATGCGCTACGTTTGCTGGCATGGAACATGACGTAAAGCGTCGTCAGGTCAAATCACCTTTCCCAGTAAAAACAGTAGCTAACTCCGCGCGGTGACGGTAAAATGAGCCATGTTGGATGACTAACGTTATTCCACTGAAGCTAACGCTGCCGTGTGATGAGCCACATTAACGCGAACGTTGTACACAATGACCCGACTGCTCCCTGTAATATCTAACGTTACGTGAAAGCGTGGTCTAATATCCGAAAACGAACATTTGTACACTTTCTTCTGTTTTTCTTGAACCCCTGGGCGTTAACTGTTATCGGGCTGCTTATGTCATCTCACAACACCCTTTCAATATCAACTTGCTTGTTAACAGCTAGCTACAAACACACCGAGGTAACGTCGGGTGTAATTTACTTTATGTATTACGATATAATTACGCAGCTGTTGTTATTACTATTTCAAAATGGTGCGTCTTGGCAATCGAGCGCCGTATCTGATGTACAACAAGAACACTTTGACGTTCCAGGTGATAGCCGGGGCCCAATGTTGACAACTGGGACTGCCTGATTTGCTAGCAACCGCTGCTGGCTAATAACTAGGTCGGCTAACCTCAGCGTTAACGTGAACCCTCCGAGAGTCAGTTTCCTCCATGTAATCAAGGAGAATCACACACAACCAGGGTCGTTCGGCTTCTAGCGACATTCTTCCTCAACTCTACCTTATTGATTCCGAGGAACAAACTTACAAGTGCCGTCTGTTTTCCGACTGAAGATCCACTTTTCTCTATTCGTCAGCTGCCATTTTTCCACGAATGTAGTGTATTCTTACACGCATGTAAGTTATGCCAAAGATAGTGTGGTACAGAGAGCACGGGAGAGCCACGACTCTGGGCTGAGTCTGTAGGTCTTGTTCGGTGGGCCAATGGACTCCGGTGTTACTCAAGCTGAAAGCCAATAAAGAAGAGGCTTGTTCATTTGGTCCAATCAGCGCCGGGGCTACTCGCTCTGTAAATTTTAGATTCCAGAAAGAAACACGAGTGACCCATCTTCACTTTCGCTCGTCTTTACAGGGTCTTTCTCGTGCATCCCCTCCTAGGGTTCGAAACCGATCCACACAACATGGACCTTCAACTGAAACTCTACGATCACTGACTCCTTTCAGCGGGAATCAACGTATAATAACGCGAGGGGATCAATCATACTGGAAGTAAACAAACGGAAGCAAACCAAATTATAAACAGAATAATTGATCTTATTAAATAGACAAGACGACATTTCATAACTAAACATATTGCAATAATAAAATAGAAATTAAATCAAATGTAAAAAAAATATGCTGATATAATTATATATACTATGAAATTTAATCAAAACTGAAACCCAAACTTTTTTCAATTCAAAGTAAGACAATAGATTAAAATAATAATAATAATTTAACATTAAAACAACAACAATAACCAAATGAAACAATGTCAGAAAAGGTTCTATGTTGGTTATTTGTAAAAAGGTCACAACCTGCTCACAAATTCATTAGGAAGTTGTGCGTCAGCAGCAGTCAATTAGAAGAAAGGTGACTCGGAATCATTGTTCTATTCTTGTTCTAAACCGGTGGGGGTTTCCCCTCCTTCATTTTCCTATCAAATTTATGTTATTATAACCCTACGCTATCAAACCTTTCTTGTCCCTAATAAAACAAAACGGGGTGCTGATATCTTTTGGTTATTTGCAAATGATTGCAAGTTATATATACTGACTGAAATGTAAGTCCCCACACAGACCAGGGTAAAAGCGGATCCATTGTTTGCATTACAAAATAATTTCCCATCCTCTTGACAATTGCTGAGGTTGTGGTTTTTCATTTTAACTGGCTCTGTTATCCAGCAACGACCGGCTCAATGGCGCTGACTGGCTGGCTTTTGCTCTGATTTTTCCTTTGTTCCATCTCCAGTAAGTTACAGGAAAACTGCAGCCTGCTGTTTGCTCTGCTTTCATTTCTGAAATCCTGTTTTGAATTATATTTATTTAAAATGTCAAAGATTTTTTTAATTTTTATAGACAAATGTGTTAGTTAAGAGCCCAACAGTTTGAAAATGAGTGAATTCTCTAAATTTGGATTTGTAATGTACAAAACATAGCAATTACTACTAACTGTTCCTCAACAAACAGTATATGAATTAATCAAGGATTCATTTATTTGTTAGTCCAATAACCTTTTAGCCCCTTGTGTTCATGTGATCAGTACATTTATAATCCTACTAGTGGGAAAATTGGGTTCTTTGAATCCAGGTGGTTCATTTGTTGTTTTACAGTCTATTATAGGGTTTCGTATGTAAGTATTTTCATATTCTAGAGTTTATTCATTGGTATCTTCAGGAGTTTTGCAGGTGTGTGTGCATGACCGGACTTGCTTGTGTTACTTGGGGACGTTTAACCTCTTGTATGGGAGTGTGAAGCAGGATTTGTAACAATACGTGACTATTTGTTTGTATGATTATTGTTATATAAATAAAGTCTGATTGATTGATGGATTGATAATCATATCAGCGTTTCCCAGTGGTGAAGATTGACTCAGACACACACAGTATACTTAACTTCTCTGACAGCAGTTAAACCCCCGAAATATAAGGGCAGCACTGAAAAGACATACAGATTCTGTACTATTAACATACATCTTATATGAATAGTAGATTATCAACTCTATGCACATGTTGCAGTAGTACCTGTGTTGCAGTGAACTGATTAAAATGCAATTGATGCTTTTGCGTATTTAACATAATCATCTTCAGAGTGATGTGTGGAGGAAGAAAATCTGATTGCTAATAACATACTGTATTCAATCTTTATTTATAATTATGGCTAAAATATGTCATATTTAAACGTTTTTTAAATTGTATTTTTTTATTTTGTGACCCCCCCAAGGGGTCTTGACCGTTAGTTTTGTGACCACTCCTCTGAGTCACTGACAGACTCATAGATGTTAGGGCTGCAACAACAACTCTGAGATGGTTCATTTCTTTAATTATCATAGATATCTATAGAAGTCTCCCCTCATGCCACCATATCTGAAGCAAACCTACTTTAGTTCATCTCTTGTGATGGATGAAATTAGCTGTTTGTTTCAGTTTGGGGTTCATCCTGTGGGTGGCAGTATTGTTTTATATGATTATACACACGGGGGTAAACATAAAGACCTGGAGTGCTTTTAATGTCAGTAACTCTGATTTGGTCTGAAGTTAATATAGTTTTTGGGTGAAAAAACACACACATGATATCATGAGGTTTATTTTGCTTCGTGCTCCTGAGAATTCGTCCAAGAGGCAAGTTTGTACCTTTGTTTTTTTCTGTCCATAATAATGTGGAAAAGAAAAGTAGACATTTACCTTGATGTAATCTGTATGTCTATAATCCGTATAAAATAAAGTAAACTTCTCACAACAGTACAAAATAGATTTGTGAGTAAAATGAATTCAAACTCATTAAGTGAGTAAAATTAATTCAAACTCATTAAGTAAAATGTATTCATGCATGGCGGGCCTCTGGGTTTATTCTAAATTACCTTCTTATTGGATCAATTTGACTGTTGTCAAGGGAGACATTCATCTCTACATCTCTCTTCTCATAAAAGTAGCAAAATCACATTGTTCCTCTAAGTGAAAGTGCGTAAATGTCTTAATATGAATCCAGACAATTGCGGAGTGAGAATACAGGACACCCTTTAGCAAGGCACCTGTTTCTCAGCTCGCTGTTAATTGACTTAAGGTTTCTGTTGCTGTCGATACACTGATGTGTATTTGATGTCATTATACTGAGAGCGGGGTGTGATCTTGTGAATTATGTAATTGAGAAATTAGAACAATATTATCCTGCCTCGCACAAAAACACCCTCAGACCGCGGCACGGCTTGCGTCCCACTCCGCTCTCTGATTGGTCAAAAGCGAGGGGGCGTTGGCGTAAACAAGCGCTTCGGCCGCTCTCATTGGTCCGCCCGCTCGCCGCTCACAGCTGTTGCCTGGTGATCCGCTCGCAGCTTGTCAACCGCACGATCCAGTTACTGGAGCTGCAATGAAGGTACCTCCGCTGGTGGGTGGACGAGCGGGCCCGGGTCCATCCGTCCCCACCGAGCACTGACTGGGTGAGCGCTCCACTTCATCGCGTCGCGGACGAGACCGCGGAGCCGCTGCTGGAACGGGAATTGTCCTCAGCTCCAGCTCGCGCCAGAGGCAGCGTCACCGAGCTTCAGGTTTGTTTTGAGCCAATTTGCGGGTTTTTTCGTGTTTTGTGTGTTTTTGTAAATCAGGCAACGCAACGGAGCTAGCTTGGCGTTAACGTAACTAGTCCTGGTTGGAGAGAGGCTGACTGGGGAGGACTAGTAGTGAGCCGTGGGTTATTGGACTTGTTGGATTCATTGCTGCTGTGCATTGGAAATGTGGGGGATACGTTCATTCTGTGGGCAGCACACACACACGCACACGCACACGCACGCACAGAATTATGATTTCACAGCCATTTCAGTTTCGTGTTTTTTTGCTGTTTTTGTCTCTATGTGAGAGAATTGTAACATAAAGCAACAGGACATGTGTGTGTCAGCAATGTACATCTACAACAATTATTTTGACTTTATTTAAAAAAATGATACATGATAAAAAATCCTAAATCAAATATGTAAGTCTATAATGATAAGGGTAAATGTCGGATGTTTTTTTGTGCTGTTCTGTCCTTGTGTTCCTCTCTTTACCTCCAATGGCTGTGATGATGTTAATTTGTGTCTATTGTCAAATTCTTACCATTATGTGTTAATGTGTTGTATATAAACCCAATCTGGACGTACATAACAGAGCCAGGATTGTATGAGGAGGTTTACAGGTTCTGTAATATGAATTCCACCAACCCAGGCCATTACCACGCATGAGTCATTCTGTTGATACAGACCAAATATATGATCCACAGCAATGCCCAGTGCATTCCTGATCATATTAGTCTTCTAGTTCCAGGCCAGGAGAGTATATTGTTGCTATAAATCTGCTCAGGGAAAACAATGGGCTGCATGGCACTGCATGTAGGCTGTGAACTGATGAGAAGCACAAAGTGGGTTAACAGGCTCAGGTTTAAAAACAGGTTTCCAACACTCTCTGTGAAGCTGTCAGTGTTTAAGTTTGCCCACAGTATACCTGTAATGACGGTGTGTAGCTGAGGAAGATAGGGGAGTAATAGACCACACAGTGATGTTAAGTGTTCTGGGAGACAGAGTTTATTTTGGTGTCGAGGTTTTGCATACTGATGAGCAGCTCCTGTGCCAACAGCACCGTAGGAGACTGGGGAGTGTGAGTAGGCTATGTGCTCGTCCTTGAGCGATCCAGGAGAAGATGAAATGGAGAAAGTGGTGTCTGGAGTCTTATCTGATTCAATAAGAGTAAAGAGTGTGTGGATACCAGAGGAGATTACATCAAGGGCTTGTTTGTTTCACTCTGAGAAAAAGGAAAGTGAAATTATTTTTTAAGGTTCACTAAAATCAGGTAGTGTGAGGCAAAGTATAGGACCGAAAACACTTGTGTACTGTCCACTGCTACTCTGGATGGACTTTCTCACATCTAGAAAAATAAATTTTATACTTGAGTCTTTAAGTAGTTGATCTGTTTTTTATAAACTGAAGGCATGGAGGAATTTTATGACAGGTAGGTTTTTTTTGATTTTTAAATTGTAGTCACAGATCTGTGGGATTCAGCATTCTGAAGCTCGACTTATCATGCCGACCAAAAGTCAGGATGGCTTCACCTCTGCTTTTTAGAATGAGTCCTCTCAAAGAAGTGGAGAAGCTGTGTAGCCTCTTGCATTGAAGTCAACTGACCAACACGTAGAATCTTAACTACTAGTTAATACAAATTTTCGATTTTAGTTTTATACCTGTGGTTGGTAAACAACTGACGCACTTTTAAAGTGAGGATAACACTGTATATGTTTTAATTTGGTGCAATATTTTATGTGCAGGTTGAAGCGAGCCCCGACTGAAGGCATGTGGTGGATATTATGGCTCACAGCCGGCGCACACCTCTTTGGAGCCAACAACTGGCCGGCTCACGCCACCCTGTAGCCGGGCCTCCTCCACCTGAGCTCCATGCTCCTCACGCAGTGTACCTTTTGACTTCATGAAGATCCCTGACATCGGTGATGTAATGAATAAATTTGAAGTCCTTGGGATCGTGGGTGAAGGTGAGAGTGCTCATTTACTTTAAACATAACTTTGTGAAGCAGCCTATTTTTGAATGCACACATCTGCAGCAGTGAGTCAGGTCTTCAGCCAGAACCTCTCATGTGAGGCAGCATGCTCACCAATGTGTTGTAGGGCTTCTCACTGTGCAATCATTGGATTGTTTTGATCCAATTTGCCTAAGGAACAAGTGATGGTAGCAGCTGATGTTCATGACCGAGCAAAACCATTGAGGTCAAGGAGACTTTTCAGAAAAATATTTAATGGTATTGTAATGTTACATAAAAAACTGAAAGTAGAGGCTGTGACCTGGATTCACCCGCTTGTATTGTTATAGTAAAAATAAAGTGTTAGTTTTTGAATTATTCAGTTTTATTGTTGCAAATGTCAGTGCAGCAGAGTGATTACATAGTTCAATCCAGCCAAAATGCCTCCCATGGCTTTTCTCTTTCTGTGAGCTTTGGTGGATATAAAGTGGCAGAGGCCCTGAAGTGAGGCCACCCACTTGTCCCAGTTTCTACACCCCTACTCCCACATCCTAGAAATGGTATAATGCAAGTATAATGTGTCAGTAGAAGACACAGGGAAACTCCAAGGTTTTTTGGTTGAAGCTGAGTGCCTGTCAAAAGATGAGTGTGTCTGTAAAGAAGTCAGCACTTTTAGTGTCGCATTAGTCTGTAAAGTTGTGGAAGTTTTTCAGTGGCACTCATGGCACTCTGCGCTCCATTTGATCCAGCATCACGGATTTGAATGATCTTATGGTCAGTCCCTTTTGTTAATGATTCAGGACTGAGTGCTGCATGTAGGCTCACCCGGACAAACACGAAAAAAAGACACATTATCTTATGTAATTATCTGCTCTGTATCATCTCAGGAGAAAAACAACAAAGAGCCTGGCACATGGACTACAATTGTTTTTGTAGTAATTTTGTTGTAGCCATCAGATTTTTCCAAATTGGAAAAAAGTGGGAAACAACAAGGATTTGAAAGTTTTTTTATGCAACAAGCTGGATTACAGACATGTGTATTAGCAACAAATTCTCATTTTGAAAGCAGTCACAACTGCATCAGGATAAATATGTTAGAGAGAATGTGTGTGTGTATGTGTGTGTGTGTGTGTGTGTGTGTGTGTGTGTGTGTGTGTGTGTGTGTGTGTGTGTGTGTGTGTGTGTGTGTGTGTGTGTGTGTGTGTGTGTGTGTGTGTGTGTGTGTGTGTGTGTGTGTGTGTGTGTGTGTGTGTGTGTGTGTGTGTGTGTGTGTGTGTGTGTGTGTGTGTCTCTACCAGGGTCAATAACATCACAACTGGTGTAGCTTGCCAACGCTTGTGTCCTACATTCTGAGCCGTCTGTCCTTTTACAGAACAGTATTTTTTCTATAAATCATGTGAAAGTATTTACAGCCCTCTTCACTTTTATTATATCAACATGCTGAAATAAAATGGGTTCTGGAGTTGTTGGCATTATCGGTCAGCTCATTTCCTGTGAGACTTAGAAACATCCTAAATCAAGCCAGTCTTTGTTTATTTATCATTATAGACCATTTGGGTGTGTTCATCAAACATTGATGTGTTTAAACAGAATCTGAACTGTCACTTTTGATTATTTTATGAACATCTGCTTTTAAGTGCTTCTTGAAAAGCAGAAGTAGTAAAAAAAATGAATAATCTGAATATTCATGAAAAGATTAGCTCTTGTAAATCTCAGTCAGTCATGCAGTTTGCTTCTTTTTAGGTGCCTATGGTGTTGTTTTGAAGTGCAGACACAAGGTAAGATCTTGTCAATTTTAATATCATCTCAGCCGTGTGTTGTTAATTGGTCTTGTCAAACCATTTCAGTCATCTGTTGTTTTACAAGTTCTTATCTTGTTGAATTTTTCCTCATGAAGTAAGGAAGTTTGTTGTTATTGATACTTTCCTTCTTGTTGACAAATTTCATGAAAAGGCCAAGATGAGCAGTGTAATGGTTTTACTAACAAGGGGCTGTCTGTATATGTACAGTCTAATATAGATCCATATTGCTCCATTATCTAAAAACTATTATCAGCTCATAAACAAACCACAGCTGCAGCAGTTTGCTGTGTCTTTGTTACAATAAACTGGGGCACTGTCTATTATTAGGAGTAAAATACGTTTATACTGCTCTGCTGCTGTAAATGCCTACAATAGAACCAAATATGAATTAATCAGAGACTGAAGAAAAGTCCCTAACAAAATGCATTTTCCTGCTAATAACTTCACTTATTATTAGGATATTATTTTAACATATTTTTTAAAAAAATCAAACCATGTGCTCCTGACCCATGATTTGCTGTTCAATAAGAATCAACGTGTTGTGCTGAAACTAAGAGACAAGTCGGACAAACATGTTGCTTTTAGTTTGGCTGACAGTTACAAATAATAGACACTGGCCTTATAGAGGTTTGATTGTCCTGTGCATTTATCTTACTAAAGAGTTGGCTGTATTCGAAATTAGATATATGCTTGTTGGAGGTTAATGATATAATTTGTAAGTGTATGAATATATAAAGTTTAATATTTTGTTGAGTGGTATATCCAAATAATCCCAAATGTGAAAATCTGTTATTTGAATCCAGGTTGAGGTCCATTTCATTTGATTACAGTCATGTCCATTTCATGCACAGAGCAGTCTTCTTCCAGTTTTAAGCCTTCAGCATAATTGGGCTCCAAGTAAAATCCTCCTGAACCATTAATACTGAAAGAATCCTGACTTGGAGGAGCTGACTGCAATGACAGTAAGACAACAACTCCCATAATGTTACTTCATGACATCACCAAAGTCCGTATTTTCTCAGGGCCCTGTCACACATACGCAGAGAATGTAAATGACATGGGTCAAAGTTCACCAAAGTTGAGCTCCACCTGAAGCCACACTGCCATCTCCCTCGACGCAGGAAGCCAATGTTTAATTTAGCCTCCTCGCTCGTACATATTTGAATTGAAAGGGAACATTTGGGTATGTGTGACTGGGCCCTTTACTGTTTTCATTTGAGATAGCAACAGCATTAACAAAAAGGAGCTGCAGGGAACATCAGAACAACATGCTGTAATTCCTTTAAAGGTCACTTTTAAAGGTAGTCATCAGGCACCCAGTCCATCCACATGACTTACTGCAGTGATCTTGTGCCTTAGAATTAATGTGATGCCTTAAGTGCCGCCTACTAGCTGCTGCACAATTGGTTACAGTCCTTTTGGTCCTGACTTGTGTTCATCAGTGACAAAGATCTACTTTGAAAGGTAGCCCATTTTTTAACTCAAATTCTTCCACTGCTCAGTTTTCAGTTTTTAGCCTAAGAATAAGGAAACCAAACCAAAAAAACAGGAGCAGGACTATGAAAAGCAGTCGACTGACGCTGCAGTAAAACCCTTGTCATCCCAGTCCTTTTAAGGAAGAGGCTTTGCGGGGAATTGACATCAATCCAGCATGAATAAGAGAGACTAACATCCTCCTACTTACAAAGATCTGCAGAAAAGAGACAAAACACTTTCTGAGCCTTTCTCTCCAAAATCCTTGATGCTTTTCTTGTTCTGCAACTGCCGTGCATCTGCCTCCATAACGACGCTGATAACACCAATAACCTTGTACACGAGCCAGGTTTCTAACGAGTTAGCCTAAGTGTTAGATTTGTAAAAGACAGCAGCACCAAGACTTGATGTTGAGGCAACACTGTGACGAAAAAGCCCCCCCCCCACACACACACACACACGCTTTAAGCTGGATTCACTGCCTGTAATTACTGAGCTTTATTATGGAGACTGATTGATCCCATTCACCGGCAGCTGCAAATGCCAATGTCTCCATTATATACAATAGAGCTCACATCAGTCAACTTCACTTCGATTCTTCACAACAGATTGAGGCTGGTGTAACACTCCCTGTATTGTTTATTTATTTGTGTGAATCTTTTACAAAAATCCTCACCATGATTACACTATTCAAAGTCCTGAGGAAATGATGTCCTTTGATTGTTATTCTTTTCACAGATGTTTATGTTGGGAATGTTTATGAGATTACTTTAAATTAAAGCATTTTTGTTAGTCAGTAATATTGGCTAACATTACTATATCACAGACATGTCTGTGTTACCATTGACATGGTGGAATTTGTTAGATGAATATTTCCCCTCGGGAGTCGGAGTAGACAAACTAAAGCTCAAAGGAAATCAGTCCAGAATCTTGAGTTCTCCAATAACCTCAGTAGCACATGAAAATCATGACCATATTTTTTTAGAGAGGCTATAGTAAAGTGTTACTTCAATCTTTTAAGTAGATGCAATTTATTAAATGCAGACATAATTAGTATAAATGATTGACCTTTTTTCTTAATCCTAAAAGATTTGGAATCAAGTAACAGTGAATGCAGCAGTAATCATGTTAACCAGGCTGTATTTGAAGGGATCATTCACTTACTGTTTCCATTAGTGGATTTGATTTCAGTATATGGAGCTAATTGGAAATGTCTTTACATTAGATAATATTTATTATTTCCTTGTCATATTATAAGAACTCCCTCGAGATCGGACATTTGACACAACCTCAGAATAGTTTGTGTGTTGGAAATTCAATAGTATGCCGCTTAGATTGAATATCTGTTGGTAACTTTATTGCTAAACACGTGAAAGCACAGGGGGATGAATTTTCTGGCTGCCGATCAATATGGACCAGTGCCATCTGGAAAATATTGTATTGTTAGTGTGAGTGAACCAAGGCAGTTTTTTTTTTTTACAAGAGCTAACTCACAGATCTATGCTGCATAATTTGTGTGCACACACTCAGAGACAAGAGCACACAGTCAAACACACATGCCACGCACAGATGCACGTAGACGCAGAAATGCCCTGAAATTTGGACCTGCACAAATGTTTGATGGTGCCGTGATTATTGGAAGGGAAGTGCTGTGACCAGAGAAAATGGCTGCATTTGCATGTAACAACTGCTGCCGAGGCGCAGCTGCTCGTGCTCAGAGAACATGCTTATTTTACCAGAGACACGCCCCTTGAATTTGGGTTATACAATACATGTATTTAACAGGAATAATTAGTTCCAAGACAGATCTGGGGCCAGATATAGAAAGGATGAAAACAGACACGAATGCATTCTCCCATTTCCACACAATCATCTGAATCTCAGAGGCTGCTGGGTTACAGTGTGTTCCCTCACATATGCGTCACATCGTCTACAGACCGAGAGGAATAATGTCAAAGGAGTTAATGGTGCAATTATGGGGATGTTTTAGCCTATTGAGCCTAAACTGATAGTATAAGTATATTAATACCGAGTATATTAAGTCTTATTATAGTAAAACTCTTTATATATTGTTACCTAAAACTTAGATTAGACCAAACAAAAAAAGTTCACTGCATTTGCATTTGAACTTTGATAGGAGTCAAGCTGTGCTTCCTGGACATGCAAGAATTTTAAATTGTAAATTGTAGTCTAATGGTATTTGTTAAAATATATTTATTGACGACTTTTGATACTCAATATGCTTGTGTTCATGTTTAAAATGTGATGTACATTTAGCAGCCAGAAATCTGTGTATACCATTCGGGCAGAAAGGAAGAAGGTTTATACTCTGGTCCAAATATCTAATGACATCTTGTTTAATTAATTCAATTGTTCAGTCCAACAAAGTGACGACACAGACTGAATGTAAACATTTGTGTAACATATTAGGTTTGATGTAGCATCCCCACATTATTAGCTGGTCCCTCATATGAACAGTTTGTAGTACCGTCTCTTTCTAATGTTTTACGATGCTCTAGCTTTTAGTCTTCATATTTGGCCAAGGCTCTAAAGAGGGGAACCAAACTGAAACTGCAACATGCTGTTATGTCAGAAGGGTCGAGCACATGGGGGAACAGAAAAGCTTTTGTCTTGTAGTTCTGACTCATCCTTTATTAACTTCTTGTCTATTTAAATGGATCAGCAACAGAACATGTTTGGGTTCACTAATTCTTTTTTGGACCACTCTCTAATGGAAATGCAGTGTTTTATTACGGCGTGTTGGCAGGAAATGAGGGGAGAACCAGATTTAATGCGTTTTCAAGGATATTGTATCTACATATCCACCTTTGCCAAGTGAGCAGAGAAACATTGCTCCGGGTCTTCCGTCTTGCTTGCTGGTACGTGATTAATAATCATATGAATATGCTAATACATTTTAAAGCTCATTAGAAGACCAAGCAGCGGCAATAAAAACATCAGGACGAGCTATTGAGGCGAATCACAGAAAATCTCTGTAGATTGGACCGTCTTATTTCGGTTCGAACTTCGCAGAGGAGGCGGTCTTCATGTAATAGAACTACTGAATTAGCATGTTGTAAAAAATGGCAACACACACATAAATTCTGGGCTCCAACTTCTGTGGCTAGTTAATGCAACTGTGAAGGTGAACACATTGAAGACAAATGGGGGCAATTGCAAATTTGATCTCTTGGTTTGTCATCAAAATGTCCCAACATTCTGCCCGACCATCTGGGTGTAGACTGTATTTTGCTTACACAAAGCACTACTTTTTGAAGCCATGCACAATTGATCACCAACCAAGCACATTACTTCATCCATTGTGAATTAACTGTAAATGTGAGATGAAAAGTGACGGCACGTTTGTAAAAGGTTGAGGTATTCTGAAAATCATTGTTTGTACAACGTTTACAAAAGGCAAGGTCAAAGGTTCGATGGAAAAGTTGCCATCAGAGAGGGAGGGAGTCAAAAAGGTCACAATAAATGTTTGAATGGGGAAAATGGACAAACTGAGACAGTCTCTCCCGCAAGTTGCACTTGTTGCACTCTGTTACACAAAGTGGCGTTCAGCCCTTAAAGGGATACTTGTCCTCACTTCTTTCTTATCCTGTTGTTCACTGTGTGAAAATGATTAAGTTAGGTGCTGGAGTTGTGTTTGTTGACTCACTGTGTTGACGAAACTGGGGATATCCGTGCTGAGTTCATTGACTCTTTATGAGACATGTTTGGTCATTGTAGATTACAGAGGAGGCTCCTCTCAGGTCACCCAGCATAGAAGTCTTTTACACTAAAAAGTCTGGACATGTTCTTCATGTGGTGTAATGCAACATTAGAAGTTTTGAATACTGTACGTATGTAAGATCATTTTTGGAGCATAAAGAAGTTTAATTCTCTTTAACTAAAAAGTTAAGCCTGAAAACAAGTTTAAACATGCAGTGCAATGTGGGGGGTGCTCTGTTTCTTTGTCTTTGCGTCACATCGTCCACAGACCGAAGGACTCAACAATTTAAAAAGAAACGGTGAATACCTGGTGTGTATATATACCATTTTAACTCATTGCAAATGAGGTTAAAAGCTGAATTTTTTTTTTCTTCTTTCAGTGTCATTGAAAAAGGGACATTTCTGTTCATCAGGAGTTTCGCGTGTAGATTGTTGAGGTGAGACCTGGGACCTGTTGATTTACATATGAAACCCTCTGTCTAGGTTACCTCTGAAGCTAGTCCCAAACTGAAGGTCTCTCTCCAGCAGCTAATCTAAACCTTGGATAAGGCGTGTGCATGGTCAGTGGTGGTTCTTTAGCATGAGGCGGTGTGTGAAACCCAGAGGAGAGCGAAACATAGTAAACATAGCTATGCGGTAAGTATTGATTCAAGCGTCGATCACCTCGTAGGAATGCACACTACGCAAAGCGGCACCCTAAATGTGCTTATCATCCTATGAACTGGTTTCCCCTGCTACTCTGTCTATAGAGAGGTAAAACATTGACAGCATCAGGGCAATGACTCCTCAGATTAACATGCTGGAACTGACTCAGTTTTGAAGGTTCGAAGCATTGAAATACTTCAACTGTTGTGTTTTTTATTGATTAAAGGAGATCTAAGCTTCCTTATGAAAAGCCCTTCTGAACAACTGAAGTGGCCACATAATGATTTAAGTGCAGTCTTTGTTGGCATCATTGAGAAAGTATCAGCAAAAGATGGACAACATGTCTCCACGTCCTGTCATTGTTCAGAAATGAAGATAAAGATTCATGGATATGAATGCGGCCATCTCTTGCATTTGTCCGTATATGTGCTCGACCAATCCCGACATTTCACCCTGTTTTTGTAAGATCAAATAATAATGGATTAAATGAAAAAATTTGCACTTCGACAAACATCAGTGTGACACAGAGTACATACATGACAGAAACCATCATTGAGAATTTATTTTGATCTTTTATTTTGGTCCTTGTCCCATCCACTAACATGGAAGAGGCAGGATTGAAGACATGCTGCGCCATCCACCAGGTGGCATTTCTTTTGGGGAGCTGTCATCCATCTTTATTTACAGTCTATGATCTGCCTACAGAGGAGAAAAATCATCGCACTAAATTCTTATGTCACAAGTCAAACAAGAACAATTTTACTTCAAAGTATCAGCAGTATAATCGGTTTCATCTCATCATGTGATGACAGTTACACAAAGAAAAGTCGACTGCAAAGCCGGTGTGTTTGAGGAGTCATCTTCTAAGTGTCTGTAAGGATTTTTTTTCCATATCAAAAGAAAACTTAATTTCAGCCCGTACACTAATGTTGCCTTTGGTAAATGCACACCAGCTATGTTTTTTGTTGTTGAAAGTCCATTGGCTTCTTACCTCCTGACCTTACTTGCCTGCTCTGCATACTGCACGTTTAGAAATAAGATCCCATTAGAGTGTTAACAGAATGAAGATGTGAAAACATAGCTGCTTTAAAAAAAAGACTGCAAGCATGTTTAGTATCCATACAACTTACAGACATTAATATAACATTTTATATTTGTTTACGGTTCTTTATTATTCACAACATAATTCACATTAAGTAAATATAATGTACTATGTACATTCCTTTTTTTTGTAACATACAATTTATGAAAATATCAAATGCTATATCATCAGGTAAGAGGCACCGACACACAAATATTTTAAATGATGTAAACTTTGGATTCCTTGTGATATTTAGCATTTCACTTACTGCATAGACTATATTTCAGTAAAAGCATTATTTTGACTGTAATGGATGACTTTGCGGCAACAATTCTTGTATTGTACAAAACAAAATGATCATTGGGAATTTGTGGTTGTACACAATGAATAAAAGGTGACTGTATACTATAAGCATGTGATTTAGGTAAGCAGTGATAGATAAGTGTAGTATTTTGTCTTAAAAGGTAAGAATTCAAAGAGTAAAACTCTGGTGTTGAAGTTGAAACACTGTCGTCATACATTCTGTTCACAAGTTGATCTAATTGGAGCAGGAAGAGGGGGGCTGCTGAACCTAATGTTCCTTGAGAGCCTGACAATAATGTGATGTCACCATGAAAATCTAAGAGAAAGACATCAGCTTGATTTGACAGTAGATAAAAATGCCTTTTGACAGGGATGTCCATGCACTACTTGACATGAGAAGAAACCGACCGCTAGGTAAACAAGGAAAGCCGATTTTTCTCAAGGAGAGTTTCTGTCAGGCAGGTTTTTGGTAGCTCTTAACACGGTGATTTATGCTGAAGTGTTAATATTCTTTTGACTTTAATCAGTTATTTGATTCTATAAAAATGGGGTTAAAACATCAGGACTAACAGCTGAGACTGACTCGTGATTGGTCAAGCACATCTATCGAGCGGACCTTGCTACTTTGCAGGCTCTGGCTCCAAATGCACAAGATGGCAGCTTTCGTATCTTGGCTATTTTAGCTTCATTTCTAGAAAGAAGGAGGAAGTGGAGATATGTTTTGTTTTATGCGGTAGAAACGTAAGCACCTACCAAAGTACTCAAAATGGCCTCTGTGGTAGGTTCCGCTTCAGTAAGTGTTTCTAGGATCAGATTGACATCATAACAATCATACACACACACACTGTGAAAAGGATACCAGCCCTGCTGTTGTGCCTCGTAAACATTAACAAGCAATTGAGTATGTTCAGACTGAGCAAAGAACCCAGTGCTATACTGAGCAGTGAAAAGCATGACGTGGTCACATGACTCATCCTATTATTAGCAAGTGAGCAAGAACATATGTGGCACATGCCAAAGTAGGTCTACAGGCACATTGCTCGCTGCCTATGGTTAGGGCTCCTGGCAGCGTCAGTATGGTGTGGGGTTGTATTTTCCTGGCATGGTTCAGGCACACAGAACCCCTAAGGGACAAAAACAGATGCCAATATGAAGCTATTCTGCGTGAACATGTTCAGCCAATGGTAAAGCAGTATGTATAGGCCACTCGGTGATGCTTTCCTCTCATAGTGTATCGCTCTCAGCCTTAAGCACATGACCTATCTAGCACGGGAATGGGGGTGCCTCTTATCCAGCACTCATATAAAGTTTTAATCACTGTCGGTTCACATCTATCTTCTCTCAGTCTTGTATTAAAGAGTAAATTTCCTCTCTCTGATTTTTATACTTTCCATTAAAGGTTAACAAAGTTCCTGGAAATAATCTTTACTAATATAGTTGGCACGTTTCTTTAAAACTGTCTCTCTCTTCATTCCATTTGTGTTTTAGGCTCCGAGCTCCTAATCAGTATAGTAAACACAAGTACCAGTCCAGTGCCTACTCTTATCAGTTTAAATGATGTTGAAGTACTAGTACGTTTCTATTGTGAAACATTTCAACAGCAGTGGGCTATTACATTTTCAAAAATACTCTCTCTTGCTGAAAGCTAAATTAGTAAACTGATTAGTCCATATTTATGGTAAATATTAAGCTACCACAAAAATCAGCGGCTTGCTTAGCTATGCAAAACATTCGAAAGCCTAGGTTAAGCCAACTAGCTGGCAGTCACTTATTGATCTTAAAAACCTTAACTGTGTCCCAGTTCAGGGGCGGCTTCTTTCGGAGGACGCAGAGAACGAAACGGAGGATTTCCTATTTGCGTTACCATTGCATCGCTAGCTTCTGTGATCCACTGCACTTCCTGCAGTTCAGCCACACGTAGCGCGGCTGTTAAGTTCGTCACCAGCGAGAAAAAGCAATCCAGGGATGGGATTGCCAGAGAGGCACTACCTGTTGCAACCTTGGAAATCGAAGGAACATTTGCGCGATGCATTTGAAGGAGTCTTCAAAATGGGACAGTATAGTTGCTCCAATGTGACACAATGTGTCCTCAAGTGCCTCAGAAGGCTGGGTCCCTGAATTGAGACATGGCACAATGACTCACTAATGTGAGTCACACAGCAACATCTGCTGTCTAACGTTTGCTACCAATAACCACTAGCCAGTGATCAAACCAGATGAGGTAAGTTCATAGCCGCAAAACCTCTTAGTTTACTGAACTGACTGAGGGTGTGTTGTGTTGGTTATCAATTAAACTTTGAATTTGAATGTCTTTCTTTCCGAAGTTACATAGTCCCACTGTCACCATAAAACCTAGGTGATCCCAGTGCTGCCTGCAACAACTGATGTAATCAACGCCTCACCAACAGCTAATAGCAGTTGATGTTAGTAAGACTTAAAAAATATAACTCAATCATATAACACCAGATGGTGCTACACAGTACCCCTTACATTTTTCCCATTAATTCTAAAGATTGTGGTGGTCCACCATATATTACTTTCTCCCGCCACAGTTTCATAATGAACTTTACACTTCTTCCAACTAACTTGTTGTTTTGCACCATTGCTGCATTTTGCAGCACTGTTTGATTCATGCTCGCTCACATTATTGTGCATAAAGTTGTTACCGTTCACACTGACTGTCAGATCTAATAGTTTCAAGTGACATGATCTCTCTCACGTGAGAAGCACATTATTTTGCTTAAGTTAGTACCTGTCATGCAGAATCTGTTGCACCTGAGAGCGATGTTCGTACGCATGCACCCCCGCTACCACCATAGATTGAACAAATTCTGTGGGAAACACTGACTTACCCAAGAAGATAAAAGTTAAAACAACAGACAGAGGACAAACATCTGCACCTGTGTTATGTAAGGAGGATCGGACATTTAATGCTTTGTCATGATGATGATTTCTGAATCGTTGCACTGCTTTTGTCTTTGACTTAAAGTTCCTATGATATGTAGACCTAATACAAAGATCCAAAAGTGAGTAATTAGTCTGTTGCCTTGATCCATCAGGCCCCTCATTGGACCTGTCACAGAGCATCAAGTGAATCACAGCTGCTCCTCAGGCATCTGTTGTTTTTCCCATCTTGATAATAAATGTTCCTTTTTTAGATCATATTTTATTTTGGCATTGCCTTAGCTTCAGTTTGTCTTTTTTTAACGTTGCATAACCAATGGAGCTTTTACCACAGATGATAGAATTGATGCGGCCGGCTTAAATATGTTTCCTCCTAAAAAAAGCTGTGGAGCTGTCAGTAGAATCTAGATTTATTTAGTGGAGAAATAGTGTCTATCCGCCCCCTTTGAAGGGAACAGTTATTTTTGCCAGTAGTGAAGAGAAACTGGGACATGAGAGGGGAAAAAAGGACTTCACATCGAGCCTTTAAATGGGTCACCTTGAGTGGCGCACTTGTCTATGTGGTCCTATCAGGAGCAAGAGAGCGAGTAACACAAAGATGTAGGAGGGGACACACATTTCCTGTCTGAATGTTAAAGTCGTCATTGTCCCCTGGTACATGGAGTGTTTATTTTAAGATGACAGACTGACTTTCAGGCCCAGCCCACCTGTTGATCCTCCCTTTGTGACTGAATTCTCACATTCTGGACATAGTCTTTTCCCCACAAATTCTTTCCACTTACTATGAGTAGATGCAAAGCATTACATGTATGTTCTTCAGTTTAGCCAAAATATTAATTCATTTTCAGAGTTCCTCAAATTTGTCCTAACTCATGTTGAACTGCCCCAGTTTGTTTTGGAATGTCTCACCACAAGATGAACCAGATCCATGTTACTGATAACAACCTTACAATTGGGTAAAAGCTGGACAGACGTGGATGGAGGAACGCACTGATGCTGGTTTTGTAGGCAACAGATGACAAGCTGCAGCAGAGTTATTACTCTCCTGTTTGTGTCTTTATATGTGGATCGACACTGTTAAATAAAAACCTAATTTATATAATTTGAGCCTGAAGAAATGACTAAGGACAAATTTGAATTGCAGCAGAAATACATTTGCAGTTTCCTTTTTTCTTATTTCCTGCTACCAAGTGAACATTTTGATGGCTTCGCTCTAGATCCTCCAGGCTGTTATTAACAAATGTCACAGCCAAGCAGTGCATGTTTAATAGCTTTGTTTGGACAGGGTAAGTAGACACATAACACGGGATATTGCTATTATGAATCCATTAAAAAGCAGTTCATGACAGTAAACCAGTGCTCTTAATTCTGGGTTCATTCTTGTAGAGTGTTGCAGGGTTTGGCAGCACAAACACAAAGAACAATATGCCAACATGATGCATGGAGACCAGAGTGTAACACAGCCCTGCTGTAACCGCGTCCTCCACTGACTAATGGTGCCTTGGAAGAAAAGTGACATGATTGGTTTAATCAAGAACAGTTGATAATTTTGTATTTAATTTGTAGTCTTTAATCCTTTCCACTGGGTCATATTTAAATAGTTATAAAACATACATATCTGTGTCCCTACTTTGAATCATGAACAACTGAAAAATAATCTTGAATTGATGTCGGATGTTTTTAAAGGCTAAATATCTGCAGTAGCATTATCGATGCGGATGTAGCTAAATATGCAACAGAAAGAGAAGTGCTGAATAATTGTTTAAAAGGAGCTGACAATGTGCAGCAAAGTAATTTGGAGCAATCAGGGGATGGACAGTGTTAGTTAGGCCCCAACGATACATGCGCTCAACCAATCATGAATCACTCTACGCTGTCAATCATGTTGTTTCGTGTGACAATGTATTTATAGCATCAAATAACAAGTTAAAACCGTCCTTACATGAGAAATTAGCACACACATCAGTGAGATCAGATGAGAACTGCCTTAAATGACAGAAGTTGAGAAAAAAATTATACCATGTACTATTAGTCTTTAGTTTGGTCCCGTCCACTATCATGGAGGAGGTGGGAATTATTGGATGTACTGAAGCCAGCCACTAGATGGTGATCAAGAAGCTTTGGCTTCACTTTAGGGGAGCAGTCATGTATTCCATCTTTATATAAAGCCTATTGGTCAACTGCCCAATGATAAAATTCGGGCACTGCTGGCACAATCTCTTTTACTACACCCTCTGATGCATTATTATGACAATACTGTTCTTAAGGAAGTAGAAGTGAATGGTCATCAGGGGACTTTGTGCATTTGACTCATACTTAAAGTTTGCGTACACTGGGGCCGGTAAGATGTGTAGGCAACTACGTTCATTAAACCACATAATGAAACAAAACATCGGAAGTCTAGAGACATTGAGAACATTCACATGATGAAGAGCAGCACAGTCTCCACACTTAAGAAAACCAAATTACAAGTGCAATACATTTGTCTGAACTTTTTCAGCTCTGTGGGGAAAACTTCCTGAAGTTTTGAATTACCATTTTGAAAAGAACGCTGTGTTCTGCTGCTGGGGGAGTCAAACATGAAGATACAATTTTGCTCAACAAAAAGATGCAAGGATTCCCTGTTAACGTTTTTTGCTGTGGTTTAATTTCAGAGGCAATGAGACATTGAGTCCTATCAAACATTCAACTAATTGTGTATTTTGAAGGATTTTACCTTCTAGGCATTATTTAGTTTTATTAAAGTTACTTACTTCTTTCCCCTGCTGTTTTTGAAACAGACATTGCACCTTAAGGTATCAAATAATTGGTCTTGGTCTTGGCCCAAGTTCTTAATCTGTGCTGTTTCAGGTCGTGGAAGAGGTGACAGCATGTTCATGGTAAATAATAATTTACCCAGCTTGGTTTCTCTCCCACATAAATGAGCCCCACAGTTCGTTGGCACATGGGAATTCCTAAAGGTCTTAAAATAAAAAGTTAGAACAAAAGGTTCAGAGCAGCTGGTTTATTTCTGTAATCCCTCCAACAAGAACATGCACATAAACTACAAAATTATTTGTAGTTATACTTAGAAGCTAATGAGAGATCAGTGGGTTGTAATATTGGTTTTACTCTGTTAAATCTGAGAATGTATTAACATTCTGACTGCAGTGCTTTCTACTTTTTGTACTTGAAGCAGAAATAACCGGAACTGACTTTAATGACTGATGTAATGTGGCATGAATTGGAGCAAAGAAGCAGGTTACCTTGGGGCTCTGAAGTTTTAAAGTCTCTAGTTGGGAAGTCTTGGTGCTTTTCAGGCCTCCACAAGTCAATCACTGCTGCTGGCAGTAGGGAAGTGAATCTTGTTCATTTTTTATAGCTGCTATCTTGACAAGTGTGTGTTTGCGCTGTTGTGATTTGTGCTTTATGGCTTTTTTGCAAATGTTTTATGGAACTGAGGTGATTATACATCTAGTAAAATACTAAGACCATTTCCATTTTATTAGACAAGTGGTAAGAATGGAGAAACAAAATGCCTATCCATCAGAAAATATACATTTAGAACTCCCTACCCTTAACCCCATGACTCTTCATCAGCACATACACATGTTGCCTCGGACTTCAACATAATCACTCTCCATCATTTGCATTGGACAAAGATATAAATGCATTGATAGATATGCAGAGATTAAAACATTAAATACAACTCATGCAAATAACCACAAATTGTTGTATAAAGTCCTCAAAAGATTTTAATATACAATTACGATGTAAAACTCTTACACTCCCAATGAAACGAAGTCCATCCCAGCCAACTGTTCTAAACAAAGCAGGATTTTTCAATGCTTAACTTAGGCCAAATACTCAAAGGGACTTAGAGAAACAATAAATAAGTCAGCCAATTTTAATCCACATTCATTTTTTAGTTGACCTCTTCTGTTTGATGAACAAGACTCTACAGAGATAGTGATAGTGAGGCAAGAACAGTTGCTCAATACATTATCATGGAGGGGCCCTTTTAGGAGGTAGTGATGAGTGGACCAAGTGTCTTAGATTGAGATCACAATATCTTGGGCTGTCCAAGATCTCATTTATCAATTGGTCTTTGTCGTTCACTCAGATTCAATAAAGGATTGCTAACTATCCCAACAAATGTGGTCGTTATCCTGTCGAACCATCTGAAATAAGATAGGAAAACATCTAGTGGAAGATAATGGTTGAGGTAATTAAGATCCAGGGTACAATTGATTTATAGGACGTTTACCTTCCTCGTCATTGTTAAATCAAGAACCACCCACATGACAAGACACCATGAATGGGCCTTTAAGTATGACATCACCAGATCAATTTGCTTTTGAGAATGGGCTTGGAAAACCGGAAGATTCTTTTTAATTTCTAGGGGGTGTTATCAACGTAGGAGACCTGCGCACAATTAAGAACAAACAAGCAAATATTTGATCTTTGAGAGAAAAAATACCGTCTCGTTGGTTTAATACTATCACTATGGAGGATTCAACAGAATTCTGGTGGCCATCTTGGCTGTTAACAATAATGCAATCAAACACACCTTATTTTAATATATTAGTTGGGGATTGGTCCACTTTGTGGGGATGGAAATCAGTCTGAATGGGAGGGAGGCCATTCTCATCTGCCAGGGTGAATAAATCTAAGCTTTGTCATTGCTCTGGTATACATGCTAACACTTTGACTGTTAGCAAAAGTGTTATTTTTTATTGCATATGCAGTTGCAATGATTCATTGTCCCATCTCAAATATTGCTTATCATATGTATACATGCAGCCATTATCTATACTTTAGCTCTAGCTTATCTCATATCTTATCCTCTGATGGTCACGAGGGCCGGAGTTAATCCCAGCTGACATTGGGCGAGAGGCTGGAAACACAGTGACCCCGGGGGCTATATTCACAGGGCTATATTCACACATGACAGGAGTAATGTTTAGACAGACGTCTGTGTTTCCCGTGCACTACATACCATTAAAGCTTACAATATTCAAGACTTGTACTGATTATGTCCTTAATCAGTGAGACTTACATGTATATCAGGCCGTTCAATTTGAAATGTTTCTTTGCTGTGCATCATGTCCCTTCACTCAGACTCTCTTGCATATGCAGTGTACAGGGATGCTCATGAGCCTGGTGTGAGTCATCTTGTACTTCTCCTTTCTGGTAGCAGTCATTGTTCACTGTGATCTATGTTGCGATGTTGCCTCTGGCTTTCTGACGGGGGGGAAACTGGAGCACAGCTCTGAGCTATAGGCAGAAATACCAGTCCGAACTAGGACATGTCGAGAAATGGGGCTAGCGGTGGGGCGGCGCTCACAGAGAACTTCATGGAGGAATGATGAAAAGTGTCTCTGGGATAACGGACTCAGTGGTCACTACATCGGAATTTCATTGGTTGCTCCATATCATTTTGAGTTTTTCAATAGATTTTTTTCTGGGTCTTTCTCTTAAGACACCCACTGTTCCAGGTGCACTGGTCCTATGTATACATTTCACCTGTGAATCATTCAGTTACATTAGTGCTACACAGCCGTTATATGCTGACCTTTCCTCAATTACCTAGAATGTGATACAAAGAGTAGTAAACTTTCACACAAAGGAACCTGTAACCAACAATTAATCAACAATTTACTGGCATTTTCGCTTGAAAGATTATTTAAAATATTTATCAAATACTAAATAGTTGCTTGATTTTCTGTTCGCCAAATAATTTGCTCATTAACAAATCATTTGAAGAATTTTTTTGTTTTGCGCTCCGAGCTCAGTAATGACTATATAATTCATCTTGTGACTTCTTGTTTGGGTACTGACCCCAGGTCTGGAACCACTGATTATATTAGTATGACTAATATTGCTGAAGATTAAAATCTGGTAATCATCCTAGTTTCGGGGGGGGGATCTACAAAATTCTGTTTTTTCAAAGATCTTTTAGCCAAAAATGTTGTTCATTTATTGTAAATAGAATATTGTTATATATGCTGTCATTCATCTGTACTGCTGTGTTTTTCCCCAATTGATTTCTCACTGGCTGCTTTGTTGTCATTGCAGGAGACCAATGAAATTGTGGCCATTAAGAAGTTCAAGGACAGTGAAGGTAAGAGGGCTCTTTTCGCTGAAGAGGAACAAAATTACCAGAGATTGCATGTTTTTTTTTTTATCTTCAAACACCCTATACATAATCTTTATTTCTTTTGGGCTGCTTCCTATTCTCCTCAATACATTTACGCCCAGTGTATTCCTGATTTCCGTCTCTATCGCACCTCCATGCAGAAAATGAGGAGGTTAAAGAAACGACACTGCGGGAGCTTAAGATGCTCCGCACGCTCAAGCAGGAAAATATCGTGGAGTTGAAAGAGGCCTTCCGCAGAAGAGGAAAGCTTTATCTCGTCTTTGAGTATGTGGAGAAGGTAAACTCTACAGACCTTTTCTTGATTAGCTATACACTGATTTATTTTTATATCACTGTCGCCCGGTGTGGTGGTTGTATTAAGAAATGTTTGTGTGTGATTTCATTTTTTAGAACATGCTTGAGCTGCTGGAGGAGTTACCCAACGGTGTGCCGACAGAGAAAGCGCGCAGCTACATCTTCCAACTAATCAAGGCGATCCACTGGTGCCACAAGCATGACATCGTTCATCGGGGTAAAGCTGTTATTTTTATTGGGACATGAGGGAGACATTATTAATGAGGCGTAGAAGAGGCAGCAAGAGGACCGTAGTGCTGCTTTGACTACTGCTTTTTTGGATTCAGAGAATTGGATATAATACGAAACATACATTTTCTATTGAAACAGTGGCTTTAAAGGTTTTCTAATGCGTTGCACACTACATTGTTCGCAAGCTTTTTGCGAATCAGTGGCAGCAGAGCAGGAAACCAGATGGCCCATGTGAGTTTTTGGCACACTGAGAACAACTTAGCAGGCGTCCAAATGGCCTGTGGTATACCCAGACACACATATGACAGGGTTACCAAGGGATTTGATTTATAAATTACGGTTTAAAATTACTATCTGAAAAATCGATTATTCAGATTCTTTGTTTTCTGTGTTTAGGAAGAAATATCATTCACCTATTTAATCCTTTCATTGGTCTCATTTATGAGCATTCAGTGTGAAGGTAACGATGATAGTTATGATGCCCCTGACCAGCGCATGTGTCACACTCTCCATCTGTGTTTTTCCTCTTCAGACATTAAGCCAGAAAACCTTCTCATCAGCTCTGACGACACCCTGAAGTTATGTGACTTTGGTGAGCACCTCTATCAAACACTGACACAGTAAGGGTTGTAAGGAACGCAGCCAAAAAACAGTCCAAGCTGTGATGTAGAAAGGATATTTTCAACTGAAACTATATTTGGCTGAAACCAGTGCTTCGGAAGTACAGCAGGCGGGCTTCATCTGGTTCATCTACAACTCAGCGTGCAGCCTCCTCTTGCTTCACACACGGCTGCTGTGCATTCTCCTCTAATCTCAATTAATGAAACGTGTCGGAAAACAAGATGCGAATCAACGCCTTGATTCAATCTGGTAGTGCCTCAACAAAACAGGGGGGGAGGTGGAAAACATGGCATAGCCTGGCATCGTGTAAACAATCTGGAGTGAGAGACTGAAGACCTGATTGCTCTGTGTCAGTCAAAGGCATTGAGGGAACAGACATGGATCCCACTGTGAAGGTTTAGATTTTGGACTTTGTCATGCTGCACATTTAATTGGATTGAGTGATTTTTGATTTCAGACGATGAGAAATGCCCAAGCTGAGAGTGAAAAGTTCATGCCGACAGCTATTTGCACCAGTTTACTTTATTAAGATGTATTAATGCAGGAATTAAAAATGGACTTAAACATTGTTCATTCAGGACTTTGTATTTCCTGCTGAGAGTCAAATAAAATTATTGAAACCAGTTTTAGGTCTGTAGGCTAAATATGAAGCTGGAGCCAGGAGATTGTTAGTTCAGCCTTGCATAAAGCTTGATAACAGGAGAAAACCTTAATCATGGCTCAGTTCAGAATTAACCTTTGTTAATTCATGTCAATACTATTAAAAAAAAAAATACTCCCATGATCTAAAAATGTGCACACTTTAAATAGAAACTCTAAGCCTTTACTTCTGTTAACATAGCCAGGCTAACTAATTTCCTCTTTCTTTATGCTAAGCTAAGATAATCTAACAAGGTCATATTAGTGTACAAGCGAAAGAGGAGTATTCATTTTCTCATCCAATTTTCAGCAAAACCACAACATAAGCTAATTTCCCAAATGCCACCCTCCAAAATGTCACTATCTCACTATGCTATAGTTCTTCAGGATTAGGAAAAATAATTCATATTTTTACCCATGTAGTTCAAATCTGACATTTTGCATCACTCATTTGCTAAAATATACAGCCACAGCTAGTGGCTTTAGTCACAGGATTATGAATATGACCTCAGATTTTCCAGCATTTAATAGTTGCAATTTTCTATGACTCATGATGTGTTAAACAATATCCAGGATTAATATGATTTAATATTCCCAGAGGGTTAATCATCTCTTCTACTGTACACGAGTACAGCTTTATCCTAACTCAGCTACTTTAAGCTACTTGAATCTTAATGAGAACTAAGAGAGGTACCAGACTGAAATCACTTTTAGGTGTCTCAGCGTATAGAGCCTATCAAAAGTCTCCTCATCAAACTATATTGCTTCCTCTGTCTTTTCTTTCCAGGCTTTGCACGTAATCTCTCAGAGGGGACTGATGCCAATTACACAGAGTATGTGGCCACTAGATGGTACCGCTCTCCGGAGCTCCTGCTCGGGTACGTATTTTTTTTTTTTTTCAATCAAGCAGGGGTGAAAACTACAATGACATATCATTTAAGTGGCTATTCTTAAGCCTGGCCTTCCTCGACAACCCTGTGAATCTCTGGTCCCAGGGCACCTTACGGCAAGGCGGTGGACATGTGGTCAGTGGGCTGCATCCTCGGAGAGCTGAGCGACGGACAGCCTCTTTTCCCAGGAGAGAGTGAGATTGACCAGCTCTTCACCATTCAGAAAGTGCTCGGACCCCTGCCACCAGAACAGATGAAGCTTTTCTATAACAACCCTCGCTTCCATGGGCTGCGGGTAATGTCAGGCCACATATCACAACCCTCACTTAGGTTCTCTCTTCTGACCCATCTCTCTATGATGCTCCTAATTATATCTGCTCCTTCCCTTTTCTCCCACGTGATCTTCTCTCTCTTTTTGCTGTCTCTTACTGCCTCCTCCTCATTCTTCTTCATCTTCTTCCCTTATTTATTTTCTCCCCCTGCTAAGTCTGTCCAATCTCTGCTTGTTTCTTTCTTTCTGGTGGAGAGTTTTGTGCCGTGACTGATTGGATCACAATGACTCATCGTGTATCATGTATCCTGTGTGCGCTGTGAAGGAAGGCTGTGTTTAGTCTTCTGTTGCAGGCTGGTTCTACAACAGACCTGGGTTATCCTTCTCTTTCCCTTCCTGCCCACGCCGCAGGATAAAATTATTAGTTTGAAAACTGCCCTTACGTGAATCTCTGCTGGTGATATGGACCCAGCTTGATAATTATTCATTTATTGCATCTTGGACACTTGATTAATGGGTGTTGGCATGCACCCTAAATTCTTTTCAGAATTCCTGCTCATTAATCTACATTAACCTTGTTCTCCATTAAACTGCTCTCTACACTAAGACAGAAACATGTTGGAGAGGGATTGTTCCTGAGTAAACATCACCTGCTGTTGTTAATACCGGCTCAAGGGGAAACGTATCTCTGCTCTCCACAACATTGCTATGCCTGTTAAATTTAAACGAGTAGATAGATAGCATCTGAATGGTGGACATTCACACTTAAACCCCTCATTAACAGACTGACTCTGTTAATAACAGTGGAAAAGACCACAACACAACCACTGAGAGGCGTTTTGGTGTTTTCGACGGAAGCACACAAACTGTAGTCATTAAAAAATAGTGCAGCAGACCAGCAAGACAGCCCACAACAATTGAACGCAGGATGTCTCATGGTCATTTTATCACATTGGCCACCTACGGTGTGCTTTGTATCACTTAGAAATGTGTTGACGTTCTGAACATTTTGTGTTTTTTCTCTTGGCAAACAGCAGATTCACAATAGTCAGAGAGAAAACAGAGTGGATGAGGAAGTCATCTCATGCAATAGTGCTCTGTGTGAACATTGTTTTACAAAACCTTATTTGAGGAGTAGAAGCATCTTCATGGTAACGTCTGAAGAATCTGTGAGCACCTCAAAAGATCTCACAACAGCGTCATCATTGTCACATGACATCCCCTGCAAACTTTGATTAGGTTCATTAATTATCAGAGTGGAAATGACTTAAGTTTTTGTAAATAGTGAAAAATTACGCTAGATATTTAGCAGTCAGACATATCAACAGATCTCATGAGAAAACCATAATCCATCAACAGTAGTGACACTAGCATGCAAACTACCAGATATTCCAAGAGGATATTAGTCTAAGAACTTATCCAGCTACTACAATATACTTAAAACGATCAATCAACAAATATATAATACGCTATGACTAAATCCAACAAACCATAAATACTAATACATAATCAACCTTAAATAGATCAAACTTAAAATGATACACATTATGAAAGTTAAAATAAAAGTTAAGAATTATGTTAAAACGACATATTCAACCCATGCCTAAAGAAAGTGCTACAGTAAGTACAACATGTTATTCATAGGGTTCAGGTATGTGGGCAAAAAAATACTTTTATATCTTTGTGAAAAGTGTGTGGAGTGACTTATTAAAAATGAACCATTGTCTTTTTTGTCCCTGATGAATCAGGAATCAGACCAAATATAGAACCAGCTTTTAAATCCCCAGTAATTCTGTTACCCCAATATGCAGCAGCATTAATACCAGGAAGTGGCCACACTGACAAGAGCAGGGTGCTGTAAACCAAATCACGTGATCTCCGCAACTATATTAATATCCTACTTCCTGCCTCTGTCTGCGTCACCAGGCTGCTTCACCTTTCCTCGGAATAATACAGAGGATTTGTTACTGTTTTGAACGCGTCTGTGCAGAAAACCTCCTGCTGCGTTGTGCATGTGTGAAAGGTGAGCTGCGGATAAAGTCCAGATAATTGGGTTGAGTCAGATCATTACTGAAAACAGATTTAGTAATATTGAAGTTGAGGTAATTAACACTTTGAATCAAAGAAGTTGATGCGTCTACTCTACACAGCACAGTTGGTTGATGTTGCTATTCGGCAAAGCAGTAATCATTTGGCTGTTTACCCCTCTGTTCAGTTCTTTTTTTCTCTCTCTCGTTTCAGTTCCCTGCCGTGAACCACCCACAAACCCTGGAGCGCAGATACCTGGGAATCATTGGCGGAGGCCTGCTGGACCTGCTGAAGGTAAGGATCACAGGTCTGGCAATAATTGGCAAAGCTGCTCTTCCGAGGAGTGATATTTATTTTTGATCTTTTATCCATTTCTGGTTCATTCCTGCTCACATAGTGGCATAGTTCTTTATATCTACACACTTGATAATTGTATCATGATCATCATGTTTACGTCGTGACTGCATGATGCCTCTTCACTGCTTCAGCATCTCAGCTCATATCCTGGTTCCAGCACTGCTGTTATTGCTGTGTCTGCACTGTAAACAGGAGCTCCATGTCAAGAATGTGGGCTGTGTTTGTGCACTTGTGCTTTTCCCAGCAGATAGTGACTCACTGCTAACACAATGTCATCTCAGGACTGGATTCAGGACGGACATGCATCGATCTCATTACATACCAGGCTTTTTTGAATTGACTAATTAGATATTAATTGAGCTAAAATGTATTTGCTAAATGCCAATGTGAGGCTCCATTTTTTGCAAAGAGTAGTTTGTCTGTCTTTGTATGTCTGCTTTGTTTGTTATTATTGCTATTATGAAATTATACTATTCTGACATTATTAACACATTCCGTTCAGTTTTGTATTTTTTATGCATTCACACAGAAATCAGCTTTCCTATGAGTGTAAGGAGACAGATTATTAAACAAATGTATTTGAATCACAAAAAAATTAAATGTCGCAAATCATATTCTACATCGTTTGATGACTCTACACAATTAAGCAGCAGCCTGACTGTAATGATAATGGTGGTGACTCATAAAAGCATGAGTGTTTCCGTTTGTTAGCGATGTCAGGATGTTCGGGTGCCCTCAGGACTCACAGGCTTCCTCTGTGTGTTTGGGTGTTAGAACCTGCTGTTGCTGAACCCGACAGAGCGTTTTCTCACGGAGCAGAGCCTCAACCACCACACCTTCCAGACACTGCGGCTGGTGGAGCGGCCAGGCCCAACAACACCGACACCTGTACGCTCCTCCAAGAGAAAACCTCACCATGGAGACAACACCACCCCCAGCAGGTCAGCAGCAAGCACTATACAATGTGGATGGATGATAGATAGATAGACTTAATGCAAGAGTAAGGGTCCTGTCATGAATCCCTGTGGAACACCAAATGGTCTGTATTCATATAGTGCTTTTTAAGTCTTGATGTGCTTTACAGTACAGTTGTCATTTGCCCTTTCAAAAACACATTCATGAAGTGCATCATGTGCAGCACAGTTGACCATTCTTCTCTCTCTCAGGAGCCATGGGAATAAGAGCTCAGGAAGCCATCGCTCCAGCAGCAGAGAGGGCTCCAGCTTGCCTCGGCATGAAGACCTCCACCCCAGCAACGACAGCTTTCTCAACGGCAACATGCCTACAGCGATCAACCTCAGTCCCACCCTGCATCCCAAGAACTACCAGCCGCAGATCTTTAACCATTCCACTTCGTGCAGCATGGACCTAGCCAGCAGCAACCTGCCTCACTTGCTCAGTCCCGGTGAGGCAAAGGGCAAGGGTGACTTTGAGAAGAGCCTGGGATCCAAGGGGTCAGACGGCCCCGGAGCCAAGTACCTCAAATCCAATTTCCGCTCGCAGCAGAACCGCCATTCCTTTGTGGAGGGTAAAACCAACACGCTTCAGTCAGGGGATAAACATAGTAGACACAGCTACATGGAGTCTCACAGCTCCACACCCTCCTCCTCCAAGTTTGCCTACCTAAACTTATCCAAGAGCTACGGTACGCTTAGTGATGCCAAGTCTGTGGGAAACTTAAATGATGTGCATCTCTATGCAGATGAGCCTACAGCGCGCTATTTTCCTTCAAGCTGCCTTGACCTCACAGCTCCGAGCAGCCCAGCAGCCCGCCGAGTCGACAGACTGGGACTCGGCACAGCTAGCAGAGGAAGGGAACGGGAAAGCAACACTCTGGACTCTTCCTATAGGCGCTCATCCATCCGCCACAAGGCCTCAGAGGAGGCCAAGTCGCCAGATACCCTGGACCCTGGGGAAAGTGGCGTGGAAAGGACCCACGGCCACTCTCTGTCCGCCCCACATGACCCTGTGTCTTACGGTCAGGGATACAATAGCCCCTTCTCCTCCCAGCAGAGGCCGCACCGTCACTCTATGTACGTAAGGAGGGACCACCAGAGGACACACGGGGCGGACGAGGGTCTGGTGGTGGGTCAGGGCATGCCTACCAGAGCCAGCAGCCTCCAGCTCCTTTCTCCACAGCTGCAGCACCGCACGCTGCCTCACCACTCTGGGGGCTCCTCCAGGGAAGAAGACATGAGCAGGGTCAGTCACCAGCCCACATCAATCTCCAAGCTAAAGGAAAGTCTAAACCTACAGGAAGTAAACATATAAAATGCCTCCACCAGGTTGGGTCGAATAACTCTTCCTTGGTGTCCGTTTGTACAAAAGCATGGCAAGGGTTTATTTTCGTAGTCTCTGAAAATATCTGTGTTAGGATTTATATAACTGCAGCTCCATTTATGATTGATGGTTAAGATCTTGTTAGGATATACAATGAATCATATTTAACTGGATATTTATATTTACTGTATACACACGTATAGTTTATATAGGGTGTGCGTGTGTGTATTTGTATGTGCGCTGCGAATGCTGAGCTCACCTCATGCTTCATAATGTCTCTGTTAGCAGAATGAACAGGCACCCACTGAGGTCATCCACAGCAGACCCCCAATAAGGGACTCGACCAGGGACAACTCTGCATCTTTTCACACACAACGGCAAAAAAGCGAGGTCCGACATTCTGCCTGCACCCACCATTCCCCACCCACATCCAGTCTTCCGAGAGTGTGGATGTGGGTGGATACTGCTGTCATGAACTGCTCTCTCCCTTTATCTCTCTCTCTCTCTCTCTCTCTCTCTCTCTCTCCTCATCAGATGCCTCTTCATTTTCTCTGTGTGCTTTGCTTCCCTCTAAAGCGACTATACTTACGATAGCACAGTCAAGCTTGTCATCGCAGCACATTTCAGTTTGGCTCTGAATACATTCATAGCCTCCACAGATGCTGTTTTATTTTAATGGCCACTTGTAAATCAATACACTTCCCCCCTTGTTCCTGTTATTTAAGGTAACTTTTTCAGCTCAGATAGAGAGAAATGCAGAGCAATAGGCCTCTGTGGCTTTATGTGACGAGCTTTTCTGTTGTGACTCAGGTCGGCTTATATCATGACAAGCAAACAGAAGATGGAGGCTCCTCCAAAGAGAATCGTAACATCTACAGTGAATCCATGCCAAGGAGAGTGGGAAGCTTCTACAGAGGTTGGTTTGGACAGATATCCCTTTTATTCACTGCACTGTGCAGATCAAATCGTTGAGCATCTCAATCCGTCTGCGGTTTACTACAAATCATACACATCTAATTTAATAATTGGTCAGACTTAGAGCCAGTGTATATGGCATTCTCACTGATTACTGAATCAGAGTTTTAAAAATCCTGTTTAAAATGTATTTTTGCATACACCTGTTATTTTATATAAATACATAATAATCAAGCATAATTTGTGCTGAATATATTTGATTGATTTTTGAGGTCAGACAATTCCAATAATTTTTGACTAAGCTTACTTATACGTACTTTCTTAAGGAGTCTGTAACTAACCCCGTCACCAGCACTGAGAGACTGTAGTCCAGCACAGACTTTCTGTCATTGACAGTGTTAAAAGCAAGTTAGAGGTCAGGGGGTCACCAAAACCAGTTAGATTAATCTTCTGGGAAACAATAAATAGTCACAATTTGTGGACGAAAATGGTGGCTCACAATTGTAACCGAGGTATTTACCCTCAAAACGCCTCTCGGTGCTTTGTTGGGAACAAACTATGCAATGCGGTCATTGTCTCTAAATTGCCTCAATGAAATCTTTGTCATTTATGTATCAACATTTACTTTTTTCCCTATCTTCCTTTACTTTAAGCTTACTCAGATGCTGTCTCATATTATTACATTGTTTTGACACAAACTCAAAAGGGCACCACAGACGAGACATTCTACACATAAATGTCTTTTAATGTAGATGTTATATTTATCCTTTTCATTGGTTGGAGGTACAATTCACAGTCTTGGCTAACATGTATATAATTCATTACATAGTTATACAGTATATTTTGAAAGTACTTTAGACCTGCTTGGTAAAGACCGCAGAATGTGTTGGAGTGGTACAGAACTATAATCTGTTGATTTTCCCCCTGAATGAACTTGTTTGCTGTGTTTGTTGAACAGTCCCTTCCCCCCGGCCAGACAACTCCTTTCATGATAGCAGGGGTCAGAGCCGGGGCTCTGGCTTGTCCGGGGACAGCAGCGGTTTGACGAACCACTCCAAACGCCAGCAAGGCTTTGACCCTTGGTAATTATGCACGTGGATTGGTTAATTCACCAAAGAATATCTTCTCTACTGAAGCTACAGTGAGAACTCCAATTTGTTCATGGTCTGCTGTTCTGGCACATTACATTTTACACTGGTGGCTTTAACATAAATTGTCAGGTCTTATTAGGACTTGGACGACAGAGCGCTCAGTCGGCTTTGATTTATTTTCAGGACTGGCCCAGACACTGTTGTGTTGAGCTCCTCTGAGCCGTCCAAAGAAAAAGAGAAGCAGGGTTTCTTCAGAGCAATAAAGAAGAAAAAGAAAAAATCGCAAATGGTGAGTTATGTGTAGAGTAAATCTTCGGATGTGAGTCGTGTCAAGATGTTCACGCCCATGTCCTTTTGGATGTCAACATCTTGTCTGTTAAGCTGTCTGTCTACATACTACACCTCCTCCTCAGCGTTTCAAATGTTTAATACTTTTCCTGTATTCGCACAGAAATATAAAGCCATGTCTTGTTGTTGTGATGTGCTCATGTCCCCTGTGCCACCAGTCATGTGCCTCTATATTGCAGATGGAAGTCCCCGGTGGAAGGCCTCCTGTCATCAAGAAATGTCTTTTCCCTCTGTTTAGCCCAAAGAATAACATAAAGCATAGTTCCACTGTGAGGGTCCTCCCTGTAGTGTCGTCTCCCATGGTACATGCTGTTTTACACTCTCCTACTCATCCTGAAGCTCAGTGTCACCCAACTAACAACGCATGCAGTAGGAACATTAATCCACTCTGTTTTATTGTTTACTTTTGACTTTAAACAGAGTTTTTCCCTGGTTTTATTTATTACTTTTATTTAAAAAAAAATATGCGTTGTGGTTAATTCACGTAACAATGAATTGCTAACATGAACAAGCCAGATCCATAGAGGCAGGAACAATAACATTACATAATAACAAAGAGGCAATGATTTTTTGGGAAGGATAATCATGAATCTATTTCCGGCAAGCTGTATGGATCTGGCTGTGTTCAATCCATCAGATTCTGATCAATGGCCACTGATTTCAACCACTGCCCTGAAAGCATGTCTCTGGTTATGATCTGAGAAAAGTGAGAGAACTCATCTTTTGTGTAACATGAGATTTTAGAGACGTGTGTGTGTGAACGGATGTAAAGAGCATAGGATGAACCAGAAGAGTTATAAGAAAGCATATTCTCACATGTTTAACTGCCTGAATTGCCAGTGACAGTAGCAGTTCATCGTGAAACAGGTGTGTGAGACGCTCTCGTCCCTTCACTTTTCTATTTATACGTGACACTTTGTTCAGATTGGGAGAGGAGGGTTTCACAGAGCGCAATCTGTCACCAAGCAGTCAGACTCAGAGCTGGGGGAAATTGGTGTGTAGTACTGCTCGTAGAGTAGATGGTCTCATGAAGGCTTTATCTACAAGATGAGTTGTCTCTCCTCTTCCTCACATCAGAAAATGTTTCGGGTTTCTGGCTCCGGATGCATGTTGGTTTGTTTTTTTCCTCTGCACTTGAGATCAAACAATGAGATGATCAATTATATCAAAATGAACTCAAGACTTATGTCAGTGGTAAATCGACACTTGTAAAGGACGATACATACCACAGGTATGTTCTCTTAAGAGTATCTCTGCATATTGATAAAACCTGTGCTGTAAGCTGTGTTTATTTCACCTCAAAAAGCATATTCATTGTGTTACTTGTTGTCCTTCACATTGTGTGGACCCACCTCTGTCATGAGTGTGACATTAGGGCTAGATGACATCTAACTGTCACTGTGCGACAGGTCCCCACTGAAGGGGTGGATCCAGTCATCCAGAAGTCGTCCAGGTCTTCAGGTCATCAGAGCGGCCGCCACAGGACCCGTGACAAGAGCAGAGACCGAGACCGAGACAGGGACAAGGACTGGCCTCCTGAGAAGCTGTCGGATTCACATTCACCGGTAAGTCTCAGAGAAGGGATAAAGGTATTTTCTTCTTCTACTACTTCTCCTTCTTATTTTGTAATGTTAGATTTAAAGATGGTTTGTCATGTCTTATTTTTTAGAGTCAACCACTGAAGTCACTTCGCAAGCTCCTGCATCTTTCGTCCTCCTCCTCCAACCAGACGGCGCCCTCTGATATGCGCTATCAGCCACTGCCTAATCCAGCCTCTGCTCAAGGTGGTTTCTCTGAGAGCCGGGGCCACTCAGGGGTCAGTACGCCCCAACTGAAGAGCCGACAGGCGGCCTACCCACTGCCTGCACAGCTGGAGTCCGGCTGGCACACGTCTGCCCTGGGCCGTCCCGAGGGAAACCCCTACCCAGAGCAAATGGGCATCAACAAGGGAGGCCAGAACGGGCACGGCTTCGGACGCCCGTCCAGGTCTCGTATGCCAAACCTCAATGACCTGAAAGAGACGGCGCTGTGATTTCCACTGCCCTCACACTCACTGGAGGATGACGCTTCCCCTCTGGTGCTCCTACACCTCCCTTATGTAACAGTACACCTGCTGTACACACACACACACACACACACACACACACACACACACAGTTACCAAACCTTCAGTTTTAAACACTGCTTGCAAACAGGCCAAGAGCCTTTATATGTCAAATTTTTTTTAAACTTCCATGTTTGATAGACTTTTTATTATTACTTATATAATTCTGATTATAGTTTGTATTATAAAGTAAATATATTACAAATTAAATATATATAAATGGATCAAATGTAGATTTTAAGTGTAAGTATTTTTGTTTCTATCAATATAGAAATATAGTACATTTTATTGCGTAGTATTTCCTTAAGACTATCTAAAGCATTTTAAACAATTGAATTTGATCAGTTGTCCCCATAGAGATGGGTAATGTCAGTAATATCAGTGTGTTCATCTCGTTCAGGACTGTAACTCTTCGTCTGAGCTGTCTCGCCGTCCCATGTGCTTTCTTCTCCTGGACACAGATGATCAAATGTGTCATGCTCAGTTGCAGTGTAGTTTTTCTGAGTTGGCATCGACAAGCTCTGTTTCTTTTTGAGGATATTAAGGTTTTTATGTCTTTTTTGAAACGCAGCCATTTTAGACACTTTGGTGCCATAAACTAATAGAAATCCTAACCTAACACCTCCCTCTGTAGGTCATACTGAAGCACTGCATTTACTGTTTTCAGACAAATTACCACTCACTAACATGTCAATATTGTCTTTTCATGTACTGTATATGAAGTGTTAATAATCCCTTCCGCATATATTCTAAACAAATATACAGTTAGAACTATGGCGTAATTTCAAACAGAACAGTCTTTTATAAATGTACCTTATGCAGACTATGCCGAAGATCCTTCTGGTAATCTACAAGTATTTACTGAGAAGTTCATGTATGTGTAATGAAGCACCCACAGTAATTAAACCTTCACACATCTAAAGTTAACTGCGCTCATGAACAGGATTCAAGATTTCACAAAAGCTACTTCCAAGTGGTTTCAATCGTTTAATCAGTTAAAAAAAGATACATGCAAAAATGTTACATAAAGTTTAACAGCTGGAATTTTGTCTATGAGTGTAATTTGAATGGTATTTTGTTCTAATTATTGTTGGTAAGTAGCTTTTTACAGCAGTTAGAGGAATATAAAAGCCATGTGGCCGTTCTAGTGCAGTGGTTCCCAACATGATGTTCCCCCACAGGCCTGTCACTTAAACTCAAGCACCTCTGCAGTTATGTTCCAAATGCTCTCATTTTAAACTGGATTTATAGTTGCAATACTTACAGATGGATTTTCAACCATTTGTCTGTTTCCTGTTTTATCAGTTTTATCAGCTTTGTTTAACCTCCAATTTTGGTGGCTAAAGAGTTTTTATCCATTTCATTCTTGATATCTAATTTTCAGCTGTCCAGTGCTTTAAACTTTTCGCACAACCATACTGTTCAGGTATTACTGCTGACTCGGTATGTGGGTATATTTCTTTCTTTCTATGTGCCCCCTTGAAACTGCAGACCCCCCCCCCCCCGGTTTTACATGTGCACCTGGTTTAGAGTCACTGTCCTACTGTATTTTTAACTGACTGCACACACTGAGACGCTGAGGACGAGCCTTTAAGGAATCTTTAAATGGATCCACGCTGGCGGCAGAAGCTCTGTGCTGTGTCGTCGTTTTCTGTCTGAAATTAAGTGCCGAGAACGTAGCTTGGCTGAAATGAATCTTAAACTTCTTAATGTTGCACTTTGAAGAGACTGTGTGGCTCAGCAGCAGTGTTGCTGTGACACTGTAAATTCTTCCTCGGTTCACGTTCATCCCATGCACAGTGTGTGAGGACTGAAACACGGGGCTGCAGTGACACGCCAGGTCCAAACACCACCGTACCGTATCGTGTGCTGTGCATCTGTAAGGACTGGGCACACTCCATACATGACACCACACGTCTCACTCTTTGGATAGCTGTTTTGCTGAAGGAGCACCATGTATTATATTAATACTGATGTGTGACTACTTGTTTGGTAATATTTATAACAGAGGATGTGTATCAACTGTTTAAATGAAATCAAGTATTCAGTTTGTGCTTTTAATACAGACACAAATGAGTAGCATAGTCAGTGTTTATTTGCCTTTTATTTTCAACAGAGCATTTACATGACAACGTAAACCCACAAATGAATGCTTAACAATTTTAGAATATCCATGTTTACAAATGTAAAAGTAAATCTCAAATAAAACAAGCTCATTTGATTCTACTCTTGTCTGTGACTATTTTCAACGTAGTGTTTGACTCCGGTTTATTAATATGTGATCAGATCTGTGTCTCTTTCTCCTGTAGCTTATTGAAGAACATTTACATCCCAAATATCCCTTTTCATTCGGAATACCCTGAGTGCATTGAAAATATGTCCAATCTAGTATTTATACATCGCCACAATTAGACTTTATAGATTTGAAGACAGATGAAATAGTGCATCAATAAACCTGTCCACATTGAGCCTCACCAAAGAAAGACAGACAAAGACAATGTCCCCCGTTTGGCAAGCGGCTTGTTGGCAGGGGAGGGGTGGCCGGTGAGGAGGAAGCGGGCCGAGCTCACATCAGGTGCACTTGTTCATGCACATCAGCAGCTCCATCCTCATGGCGATGCGGGTGTGCCAGCCCAGGGGCAGCAGGCGGATGAAGCGCGCCACGATGGGAGGACGCAGCAGGTTCTGCACTGTGGAGGATCGGTCAGCGTTCCCGTAGAAAACCTGAAGAGGAACAGCATGAGAACATTATACTGGATCTCTTCACTCTTTAAAATCTAATCTGATGCTTCTGTTTACCTAGACTAAAACAACCTGAAACCACACGTCTCTTCCTGTGGATCATGTTAGTGACCAATTTATTGATTTTATTACATATATTATTGAACATGTCGGCCTCCATACAAATTACCATTGAACAATTATTTCTGAGTTTTAAAAAAACAGTTTTTCAATGAATGCTTACTGGGATAATGTAAATAAGGATACACTGGCTATTTCAAATATATTGATCATCAGTTTAATTGTTCTGTGAGGTTTTGTTATGATCAAAGCTGATGAGACCGATAGAGAGTATTTGTTTTTCTGCGGTTTAGTGGACCAATCAAATATTCTGTTATTCCTCATTCCCGCTGTCTGAATATAAAGTGGCTTGTTAAAATGGTGCCTCTGCATGTGGAGGTTCAGTTGTGAACCGCAAACACTCAGCAGCAGCAGTGTTGTCGTGTAATTCAATAGTGAAGCAAGCTTTTATGGGAGAATGGCTGTGATTGGTGGTTGACTGATTGGACTAATACCAGCTGACTGTCAGCTCATTACAGGGTAGGACTTCTGTGTCCTGCATGAACTAATGCAAAGCTTCATTTTACCGCCTGCCAGAATAAGGATTGTATCTGCTTTTGTTGTATGAAAAAAAATACGTAATTCTTAACAGGCTACTATTTGATGTATTTACCCTGTTGTTTCCCGTCTGGTCTTTGTAATAGATCCAGTTCAGAGTGTCCACAGTGCGATACTGGATGCTGTATTTAGTAATCCACTCATCGGCGTCGCAGCGGCCCTGGGTGAGGATACCAGACACCACCCCCACCTTCTTCAGATCAATCTGGATCCACTGGTACTGGTCATTGAACTTGGACAGCCACGCACACCTGACAGAAATGTCACATATTAATAAGGGCTGCTTACGAGTGTGTCATGTGAAGTGGAGGGGACAGGCGGCTCACCCAAAGCCTTGGTTGTTCAGGCGGGCCTTGTCGGGGATCCAGGAGGAGTACCAGCCGGTGTACTGGTCCTGACTGGAGCAGCTGATCTGGTCTAATGTTACAGATCCAGATTCAAATCCCAGAGGTCTGTGATAGGGGCATTCTGTGGAGGGTTCAAATACAAATATGGATCAACACATGAAACTCTTGTCACTCGAGCCCGTCTCGAGTGACATAGCTGTAAAAAGTCATACTGTGAGGTTTGCGTGATAAGGCATACAGACATTCTCTGATGTGTGCTGCTTCTACCAGCATCAAGCTATTAGCTACAGGATACGTCCTACTTTGGGCTCCCTAATCTGCTCATCACATTCCTGCACTGGTAATAAGATTGTCTAAGGCATTTGAAATTCCAGGCCTCTTCCTCCCAGTCGAGCATCTCTTAATCTCAACCTGTTCTGATCTACATGTGAAACAGACCCAAACCTTTTTAACCTGAAGCAGAGAATAAGAAAAATGTTGGGATCACAGTCGGAGGCGATTGTGCTTCACTGAATAGATGAAGAGTCCAGTTTGGGCTGAGTGCACATGGCCAGCCGCCATCATCTATGTGATCCATCACACCATCTGGAGCATTGTGTGTGCCCTCAGACACACAAGCACACGTAAAGATACAACAGGATACAAGGCTGCCTACTATAAATCTAAACACGTCATTGTCCTTCGCATCATTTGAATCCCATTATCATTTTCTAAAGTAAAACTTGGTTAATTAAGGACATTCAACATTACGTGAGTGTTACCAACGGGGGGATTATTATAGAATCCAGGTCAGGTGCCACCGGTGGAGTCCTCACCTGGCATGCAGTTCAGTGGTTGCCCCTGAGGTGGCGGTGGCAGTAATGCCTGCGGCACAGGTGGGATGAATGTGGATGAGTCAGCAGACTCACAGTCACAGCTGCAGGCCTTGACGTTGCTCGTCCATGTCTCGATCACCTGCTGCTCCTCCTCCTGCAGCTCCTCCTCCTGGACAGCCGCCTCCTCCTGAAGGACACACAGTCAACACACTCAGACCTGCTCTCACACTCGGGTACGATGGCATTTCAGAATCATTTTAGGTGGTTTATTAATGGGCTCCTACCTCCTGTGAGTGAACGGCGCTCGGGGCTGCCCCACATCAACAGATGCATGAAATATAGAAGCAGATGGTGACATGAACTGTGAGAAGCTCGAGCCAAACTTTAGACAAAATGAAGTGGAACTAACTCCAATTTCACACTTTGATATATAAATGCATTTGTCGGGGGGTTGCGGTTCAAGTTAGACAAATATGTGTTATTAGTCTGCATGATTTGTGTTAAGAATCCTGGACTAGTGGTAAAAAAACTATAGTAGTGCAGGAAATGGATCACAAACACTCAATTGTTCATTCATCTCTATTAAAAAGCTTCCTTATAGAAAATATGTTAAATTCCTGATGTCATTTCAGCAAAAATATATATTTACTTAATTGGATAAATTCACTCAGAACAGTAATTGTATGTTTTCTTAAAGGTATAGTATATCATTGAATATTATCCATCATGCAAGTGCACAGTGACTTACCCTGAGATATGAGCAGGAGGAGCAGCACAGCAGCACGAGCAGTAACCTCCATCTTCATCTTCATCTATGTTGGAATGTAGTTTGTGTGATACCCAACACTGGTGGATAGGATTACTGTAATCCACAGGCCTGTGATGACCTTATCTAATACTCTTTATTAGCCCTCAGACACCTCCCTTAGGCTGCTACATTGTACTGCACCTGTGTTGAACACCATCACCTCATATAGGACACACTGATATTCACTCTGGTCCTGGATCATTCACACAAGCAGGGAAATCACACATGGAACCTGGTGAGTGAAACAGGCGATCAAAATGCTACATAAGAAGTGGGACCGCGTCTGTACCCAGGGCAGAGTCTAACTTCTACCCAGTAAGATAATAATGATAGCAAAACCTTATTTATTTAGCACTTTTCAAAAACAAGTTTACAAAAGGCTTCACAAACATAGAAACATATAATATTGGATAAACAAAGACATAAGAAATATAGGTAAATGCCATGTTATCAAAATACGTCTTTAAACCAGATTTAGAAGCGGACAAAAAGGTAACTTGTGTGATTCCCAGTGGTTATTCCACGGTCGTGAAGCCCTTACTGAGCAAGCTCCACTGCCCTCAGTTTCCCGCTCTACCCTGGGAACCAAGAGCAACAGTTGATCTGCAGATCTGAGATCACAAGCAGGTATGTACGGTAGAAGGAGGTCAGTAATTTAAGAGGGGGCAATGCAGCTAAGAGAATTAAAAACTAGCAATAAAATGCTGAAATCAATTCTGAACTTGACAGTTAGCCACAGCAATCAGACCTGTTTGAACAGATGCAGCTCAAACAGGATTAATATATATATTAAGTTTGTCTTTGATTCTAGACTCTGTTTTCCTGATTTAAGTTTTGTATTATCTTATATATTACTGATGATTTGTTGACAAACTACATATCTGCAAATCAAAATGAACTGTCAGTGAAATAAATTACGAAGAAATCATCAAAACATTGTAGAAATATTCAAACATGATGAATAATAACAGATCAATAACTTTAATCCAGGGTCATGGTTAATAACTCTTCAAAGTAAAACAGTTGCAGATGCTCTTTCTTCTTTTGCTTATCTCTCCGTGTTCAAATCCAATTCAATCAAACTTTTATTATCTTTATTTATTTCCTTCAGCCTTTATTCAAACCATCAGCTGCTGCTCATGACGTTTGAGTCTTGATTGACGTTTAAACTGGCCAATCACACCCAAGATGGCGAGTTAAAGCGTCGAAAAGGGCGGGATAATCCGGAACCCTGTGAGCCAATGAACAGCAACACGAGCGCGTGTCTGTCCAATCAGGTGTTTGATGCCTGGTGCTGGTTCGGGTGGTGGCTCATATCTTCAGAGAGGAATACTGTGTTGTTATTCAACGTAAGTACTTTTTTTTACTTTGTTTCATCTTTTACTCTGATACCTGTGAACATGCACGGTGCCATGTTGGGTTCTACCCACCCGGGTCGCTAGCTGCAGAGGACAAAGCTCAGCGCTGAATAACGGTGTAAGCGGACTTCAGTGTTCATACCGGTGAAGACGAGGTGATTCTGTCATTTTGAATTGTTCGTTAAAACGTGTTGTTTTGAACGGAGCTAGAAGTGACAACGTGCTTCCGGTTTTCTCTGCTCAACCGTTCTAAAGGCAGATTTTTCAAACCTGAAGTAAAACGGTTCTTTATCCTTAACACATGACAACACATGACACATCTGAACGAATAACTCTATGGTACTAATATAAGAGTTATTATTATTAATATTTGTCACATTCATCTTAAACCTGTGTGATCAGTACAACAGGCCTGGAATGAAACCTCCCTTCAATACGGTTATTTTTTAGTTCAGAGACCCGTTGACTCAACCGTGACAGTTGTCTCTACTATTTCCTCCAACACATTAAAATCCATGAGGGCCGGTTTTAAGACAGAAACTCCACTTTGAATCGTGTAATACAAATCAACAACACCACACATATTTATATATACATGAAATACTAATATGACTAATATTTTCTCTTGAACACATGTAAATAACCTGTATCTGTGACTTTGTATGTTTTATGTTATCTTCTGTTTACCTTTTGGCTGTGATTTTCATACAAGCCGCTGCTAGTTGTTCCACACCCGGATATTGTATATTATATGATATTATATTTTTCTATTTTGTGATGATGTTGTATTTAATATACTAAACCTAAATAAACAGCCACCAGTTTCAATGAAAAGCTGAACATTTTAAGCCTCATGAAGGAGGATATGCAGCAAGTCTGCTGTGTTGGATCTCATTACACTACATGCCTTACATACATGTACCTAATAAACTGATAGCTGAGTGTATATAGAGCTTGAGTTGATCTCAGTAGAGCACATTACTCCAGCAAGGCCCAGAAGTCGCCTTCAATTCAATCTGCACCAAATTTCACACTCTCACATATCAGTTGCCAAAATATGCCAGATTTATTTCACCAGGATCCATAAAGTATTCCCTGGGTAAATGGTGAAAATGTAGAGAAACACACTATCTACCAGATTTCCCTGAACCATACCACACATATTTTGCTCACAACAAACAAAACAGATACAAATGGACAGGGAGTGAAAGTATGACCTCAATAGGATAATAACTTAAGTCATTTCCAGACATGGATTGACCCTATTATGTCAATCAGTAGCATTCTTTCTTTGGTTTGCCTTAACGTTTCAGAATCTTCTTGACTTCTAAAGCCCTCGTCTGGCGTCACATTAATAAGTTGTTGGCTGTTCTCTTCTGAATGCTTTTTGAATCTTTGTGTGGATATTTAAAACCACCCACTCCTTCCCCTCGTCTCTCATAATGGTTCACGGCTCCTCTGTTGTTTTTTGTTTCTCCCCATGTCTTCATTCCAGATGCAGTTCATGCTTCTGTTCAGTCGACAGGGCAAGCTCAGGCTTCAGAAATGGTACGTGCCTTTGTCTGATAAGGAGAAAAAGAAGATCACCAGAGAGTTGGTGCAGACAATCCTGGCTCGGAAGCCCAAAATGTGCAGCTTCCTAGAGTGGAGAGACCTGAAGATTGTATACAAGAGGTGCGTAGAAATTGGACTTGAAGTGTTTTCTGGTTGAATGGGCGCAGAACAGAGTTTTTCACACTTACTTGGGCAAGTCATAGACCTGCCATTCATAGACTGTGAAGAGTGTGTCACCAAAGAACATGAAGGCTTCATGTACAATAAGAAAAGTAAAACATTTTCACCTAATAGTTGTTTTGCAGTGGACAGGTAAACAAACCCTGAGTCACAAGCACAGCAGCCGAGGTGACTTTGCACTATTGCTCAACCGGACACATGTTTGTTTACCTGTTGAATGTGAACAGTTCAATTGACTCATTATATACAATTAAGACGCAAAAGTGTGAGTAGAGATGATACCTTTGGATACAGTTTCACTGCAGTGGTCTGAATAGGTCTTTATTTTCATAGTTCAGTAAAGCTCCAAGCTTTCTGATTGGTCACATGTTAGAAGAGAACTGTCCCCATTGTTCTGTGAGAGAAATGATAAATGTTTTTACTGAAGGTGAATTAAGAAGTCGAAGAGCATTGGTCCAAGAGCATGCATTATTTGAGAACGTGTTTCCATAAGGGTTCAGACATTATGATTGTATGTACATGTCGAAGGCCACAGGGAGGTCCTTTTTCATTGTTGTATTTTATTTTATTTTAACTTTAGTGAGAAGAAATTAAAATAATATATAGTAATGTAATACAAGGCCTACACCGGAGCTAAATGAGCCGCAGAGCACCCAATGGAAATTAGTTTTGATACAGTAAAGACAATAACTGCTGCTGCGGTTTAATATTTAGACTGTTAATGGTATAAAGTTACACGATATGAAATATAAAAGAAAAATGCAATTAGGAAACATGAGATCTGGAGCGCACAGTTAGGCAAGAGTGAAGCAACCATAACGTTTCAAAATACAGCCTGTCACCATGTTGAAGCAGAGCACACACAGATGTAGTAATCCTTCACGAAAACATACAGCAGGTCTCTGGCTGCAAGCAATGACTATTTTCTGAAATAACTGATCAATCTTTTTTTTCTGAAATGTCAGAAAATAGGGAAAAATGGCTGTAATAATTTCCCAAAGCTCAAGTTGCATTTAGATTTATTTTTTTAATCAAACCATCCGTCCAATATGCAAATATATTAAATTTACTATCCAATATGCAAAAAAACATGCTATATGGACAGATACATAGACAGAGTTTCTATCTACAGTATCTACAGAGTATATCAGAGCTATGTATGCTTTTGTTCTGAAAGGTTTGACCCTGTAACAGTGATGCCAATGCTTGCTAGTTCACTTTGTGTGTCAGCTTCAGTACAACTGCTGTTTCATAGACAATTAAACAACTGACTTCATTGTTTCATGAGCTTGTCTGTGCCTTGCAGTAACTTGTACAAACGGCTCACAAGGACGGAGTGGACCATGAAACAAAGAATTAAAATAGCTGGAATCAATAATGCCAACAAGTTCCATCTTTGCAGAGTTTGAGACTCGCTCCTTTCTAAAAAACTTCTGCTGGGTCCACCATGGCCTCCTGACCCGCTGCTTGTGAGGGATCAACTGACCGGCTCCTTTATTAGCCAATCATCACATGCTTAAAAATCCTTAGGGATTAAAAAGGGATCAAGAACCATAGTAGAATTAGGCTTAACTGATACAGCCTTCTGCATCTGGCTTTTTAAATTAGACTCAGTGCACAGTAAGCATCAGTCAGTCCTTGCTAATAACAACAGCGTTGCTCTTTCAGCACTTTTAATGAGCTGGGAGACAGTATATTTATCAGTAGGGGAGCCTATGATAAAAATGCATTTAGTCAGCTCCTCTTATTCTCACTTTGTCAGGTTAATGTCAGGAGTTTGAAAGGTGCTTTTTTAATGCAGTTAATTTTGTTTCTATTTGTTTGCCAGATTTAACAGTCACGTTGTTCTGTTACAGATACGCCAGTTTGTATTTCTGCTGTGCCATCGAGGACCAGGACAATGAGCTCATCACACTGGAGATCATCCACAGATATGTGGAGCTGCTGGATAAATACTTTGGCAGTGTGCGTTCCTCTTATTAATTTATATGTTGTGTATTCACACAATGTCTCATCATATGTTTGCCATCTTTTGAATGTAGACTATGGTCCTAAATTCCATTCATTATGGTCTGGATTTAGCTTATCGAAACCTGCAGAAATCCAATGTTTATATTGATTTGTAGTTTGGATCCACAGGTTTGTGAGTTGGACATCATTTTCAACTTTGAGAAGGCCTACTTCATTCTCGATGAATTCTTGTTGGGTGGGGAGGCTCAGGAGACGTCGAAGAAGAATGTATTAAAGGCCATTGAGCAGGCTGACCTGCTGCAGGAGGTAAGACATGAAAATGAGAGTCATGATGATGAATAAGGATTTCACACTAATGACTTTCTCCAATTTAATAAGTAAACTGCCCTCACTCGTTATTATGACTGTTCTGATATGTGAGATTCTCCAGATCAGACTGAGGAAGAATTGAGGAATGAGTCAGTGTCAGAGTTTATTTTACACGAGTAAAGATCTGCTACCTCAATTTTAACCCAAAATACGTTTTTGTAATGTTTTAAATTTTTGTGTAGAAGTTTTTCCTCTCAGGAATAGGTGGATGAGCCTGCACACACTCTGGGTGCTATTTACTGTTCCTCTTTGCTCTTAAAACCCTTTAAATATTTATAAGACACGCTCTGTCTGCAAACAATTTATAAATGACCAATGTCCATCATACAGCACAGTCGACACTTGAATTATCGAAGTAGGAGTTTCTGTATATCACATAATTAAAGTAAAACAGGGTTTAAAATGTTGTGTGTAGCTTTTTGTCTTTGCTCCCTTTTAATGAAGTGGAGGAGGTCAGTTGAGATTCTTTCATACACTTTTACTTTCACTGTTGGATTCCTGATCACCACTCCTATCCTTACCTCCATCTGAACCGGAGCTGCATCAGTGTGGTGCTCTGAGTTCTGAAGTCCTGTTGTCACAAATGTTTGACATTTTATTTCTTGTGATTTTTCATTCCATGGACTTCACCGTGCTTGTTTCTCCTCCACTTAGTTTGCTTGATCTTGATCCTGATTCCAGCTCACATATTTCTGTCTTTACTATTGTGATTTGCAGAATATAGACTTTCAGATGCGTCTGTTTGCAGGTACAGTTCGTTAGAACCCCAGTGACCCTGGCTGTAGTGGTAGACCAGTAGCTTTAGATTCACCATAGATTCACCAACACAATCCTAAAACCAGGAGTAAACAATGTACCAACAACAGCAGTATTACAAGTGTTACGAGCACCACATAGATATTGCAGTTGCTGGTATGTGTTTTTCTGCTTTATAATAACCTCATCCCTGATGTCTTTGTGTAGACTAGACACTAACCGATATAACTCCTGCAGCAGCATAACTACATGAGATATCTCCTCAAGTAACATCACTGAATTTACTTCTAAAATGTGTTATTACTAATTGAGAGATATAAATGAATCACTGTACACAGGCTGTCTCGATAAGACAACTAAAACATACAGTAACACAAAAATGTCTCAAATGAAATCTGACACAGTCTTTTCATCCCTGTGTGATGGGAGATGTGAGGGGAGCTCAGGTTGCAGCCCAGAAACAAAGCCTCTGGGCTGCAAAGCCTCAGTAGCAAAACCACAGCGTCACTGCCATAAGGATTCTGACCATTAGCATGATCAGCAGAAACATAGCTCACAACCACAGCTGTGTTTCTATACTTCACAATGATGTTGCAAATTCAGACTGACATATTGTAACTCTGTTAATCAGAAATATTACATATGTTACAGTTAAGAGCTATAAACTTGAATCAGGATTGGTTTCCTTTCTAGAGAGTGCACAACTGTCAAATTGATTTCATAGCATTAGCTACTGAAGGCATCTTTTAATGTTAACTGTGTTTTACATAGTTGTCTAGTATCGACCCAATCAGTGTCAGCAGGCTAATGGGTTCCGCTGGACTTGTTTTTCGGAACGTCGAGTCAGTTAGTGATCCAGAAGGCCACCGCTAATGAGTTCTGGGAAGCGAAACCAGGCCACCGCTGACAGCCCATCAACGTTTAGTGGAGAGAGTGATGTGAACTGTAGATAACGGCCTACATTGGATTTCTGGGGGAAAGTTTTTTACAACAATCCCACAGATTTAGCTTAGAATGACAAAAATATGCACCTGAGGACGTTTGAAAATAAGTTTAATGAAATAAGAATATTTGAAATGGGAACATTATGGAAGGAAAATATTTAAATACTGATACAGAAATCCTGGAAACCACAAATATTAACCAGAAATATTAACCGGACAATATTTGGGTTACACTCTAGTGACAAATACAAAATAACATTTCCATTAGTTAAGATTTTTGCTCAATAATCATCTACATATCTGAAACGCTGTCAGATGACTGAACATTCTTACGGCTAAGCATAGACATATTGTCTCCCTGTCATTGATATTTGATATTAGATCTATCATCATTTACTTCATCATAGTATAGGTGACATGTAGCTATGAACAAGACCCAACAAATTATTTTACTCATGTTTATGTAGGATTTAAAAGTGGCCTAAATGAATGAATGAAATGAAAGTCAAGTCAAGTAGTATTAGAAAAGCTAAACATTAGGTGTGAGACAGGGGCTGTCAGGCTACGTCCATAATTCTCAAGGACAAACTGTGAAGCTACTCACTGATTTACAGTCAGCAGGACCATCAAGTACATTCACTATAGGGAACACGCTGCACAGCAATGACTAATGGTAAGTTCTTAATGTAGCCACTTTCTTTTTAAGTGTGTGACGTGAAGAGATTTTTAAAATAATTTGATTAATATTCTCACTTTGGAATAAGTGGGGTCAGAACCTGCAGAGAGCCAATCCAACTTTACCCAGACAGGAAGAGAGAAAACGACTCTGATTGGCTCAATTCTGTATTTGTAGAGCCAGAGTGAAGACTGGGGGAGTTTGCCAAATGAGGAGATCTTGTAATGGGCCTAGGGTCCATCCATGTCCAGGCTACTGGTAACTACGAGACTGGTGTTGTCAGTCTGTCGGTCAGCATGGGTTTCTAGTTTTGCGTGCCTTGAACTCTTACCTGCATGAACGTTGACTGTCTCATAACGCTGAGTGACACATACACAACAAATGCCAGGGTCATAACAGGCATGAACCTCAACTGAAATGTTAACCACTTGTCTGAACACACTCAGTTTCACTAACAGGCAGCATCATCAAACATTTGGTGTCACATTAAACATTTTGAACAGTTTCTTCGATCGTTGTAGCACACGAGAAACTGCAATATTCTTTTATGAATGCAATTTTCTCATACTAAATTTGCATTTGAACTTTAAACTGTAACATGGAAAGTGTTTTTCACAGTGAGAGAGCTATGCTGCCTGTGTGAAGACTAGCCTGTTGTCTTACTAACAGCACTCAATGATATTGCTCAGATATATGATGTGTGTTGTTTTGAAATGGTATAAAAGAATTCCTGAACAAAAACACTAAATTACGTCAGTATTTCACATTTAGTTACTTTACTTTACTAATATTGATTCTTCAGGTGTCATTTGACCCAAAATGGAAACAATCATTGTCTAATCAACACTAAGATATAATTCTGTACTCAATGTTTTATTTGAACATATCCCATAAAAAGACCATAAACCAACACTTCCAGGTTTGGCTCTGGTTCCCACTCCCAATGGTTTCTACTGGAGGTGGCCACATGGACACTGTTTATTTTAAGCAAACAAAATTAAAGCAAAGATTAAACAAATTGAAATTGCCGACTATTTTCCGCTGTGGATAACTACACAGCCGGACTATGGCAGCTGATCGTGTTTTTCATGCTAAATGAAGGAACATGTAACTTTTTCGGTTAAGGGTTAACCCTCTCTCCATAGCACAGAGGAATAATCCTGTATATCAGAAATTGTTAACACAAATTTAAATCGTTCATTGTTGGCTTGGGTCTTTTTAAAGGATTTGTTGACATCAGGATTATCACCAGCCTGAAAACAAAGCAAAAAGTGCCTCTTTTCATTATGGTCATTTAATAATCACGAGAGCAGGAGATCAAATTCAAAATGTCCTCTGCTACTTTATCTTCTGCAATTGACATAACTTTAAAATAAGTGGTTCATGATATAATAAGCCAATGCAAAAGTTATTTCCAGTGATTTGAATGAGGGAGGACAAAAATGATTGTCATCTTTCAGAAAATCTAAACATATAAGTTAGTGGATGTAAAGAGTGAAGTGGTAAATCCAGTGCAGGGGTTGAGAGAGGGCACATATGGAATTAGGTCCTTGTGCTTTTTGGAATTAAGAAGTGCATAGTGCAGTAATTACATGGAAAACATACCACAGGGGATTTGGTGGAAGCGATTTTAATAAGGCTTTAATGAAACATTTCTCTGGAGCTGGTCATTACTTTGGTGCCAGCCGGCTGATCTTCTTTTGGAATAATGATGCCTCTGAAGATTTCCTGCTTAGCTCAACTCTGCGTGAGAGACATCGGAGACAAAATGAGCAGATACGACCAAATGAAGAGGGCACTGTTGTGGTGGTGCAAAGTTAATCTCCTGCTCCCCGACCACGCCACATACTGTAGATGTGTCGGTGCCGTAGTTTCCTGTGAGATTTAGACTTTATCCAGCTCGAACAGTGTTGTGCATCATTCTGTTTATTTTTGTCCTCATACACATGTTTGCCTCACAGGTGTGATGGTCCCAAATATGGCCTCTGAGTCCTCTGGTCTTTTCCAGAATTAGGCCCACTGAGGTGATTAATCTGTGTCTGTGGATTTAGGCCGTCTGTGCCTGTAAGAGCCCTATAGTGTCAGTCTTCTTGCTGTGTATATCAGTCTGTCTGTAGCTCAGTTTGTGCTGGTTACGACGGTGTTGTGGCTCATGTTCGTGGTTTCTTGTTGATAGTAACTGTCTCTCCATAGTCATCAATATATGTTTGTATCAAACAGTCTTTCTTCATTGTGTTGTTTTTCATGTATGTGTAACATTTCATTGACACTGTCCACACCACCAGATGTGTTATCTGATTACATGTCTGCAGTTTGAATAGGCGACATGTTGACTTTGTGACCATAGTTTAAACCATTATAGAAAAAAATATTAAGCAATACATAAACCGTTTTTACTACAATACTCAAAATGAAATCTATCTTTCACTAATGTGGATATTTTATTATTTTTGCTGTATTAGCTTTAGCAATACCACTCATGTGTCTGTAAGGTAAATATGAAGCTGAAGCCAAGGGACAATTAGCGTAGCTTAGCATAGCGACTGAAAGGAGGGAGGGACAACTAACTGGCTCTGTCAGGAGATTGTGAAAAAGGCTCACATTCTAAAATGCTTTGTTTTCTTTGATTAATCCTAAGGAGAAATTGAAATGTTAAAAACATGTCTCTATTCCTGCCATAGACTGTTAGATGGGTAACATGACTGTTCCCTAAAAGTGAAGCCAATGCAACCTGATTGCCATCTGGTGGCTGGCTGATAGTGAGATCTAGAAATGCTTGAAAGAGCCAGGCTGTCAGTGAACCAGTTTGAGTAATGGTTTCTTCACACAGCCCCTTGTACTTCACTTTTACTTTTCAATTCTCATATGGCTTATGCAAGATAACAAAAAGCCTCACATACTAACACAAGATTCCATGTGTTAGTTGGTGAGTTTTGTTTGACCATTTTACCTGTTCCCTCCTTTTTCTAGTCTTTATGCTAAGCTAAGCAAACTACCTGTTGGCTCCCTCATCATATTTACTGTACAGACATATAAGTGGTGTATCACCTACGATCTAACTCACAACAAGAAAGCAAGTGACAATTTCTCTGAAATTGAAATATATTTAATAGAACTAGAAAAACTTGTTTTTTTTAAAAGGGGTCCCAGTGAGAGTAGTTTGTCTTTGTCTCCGAGTGGCGTCTCCTGCCTGTTGTTCTTTCTCCTGCATGTCCTGTGAATGAAGTGTGTGAATGAGGTGACTGTTTCGCCTCAATGTTCTGGTGTTTTCTAAGCTGTGTGCATTTCTCTCCCTCAGCCCCGTCATGAGTACTTTAATGTGCCTGTGTACTGATTGGCTGCCACCGCTGCTGCTGCTGCCGCCACTGCTGCTGCCACTATCCACCCTGCATGCTGAGCTCCTCAGTGCCTGGCACCTTTCTCTCTGCACTCTGAGCACCTCTCATTGTCATTGGTTAGGGGGGGTGTCATAACCTTCACTGTTGCTCACTCAGTTCACTGTTCAATTCAGTACATGGCAGTCATGATACAATGTTGTCACAAAATTTAAAAGTAAGTTTAAAGCTACAGTAATTGACGAACACATTTAGGTCGGATTGTTGGGAGAACAAGGAGGTCAATGTCTTTAATCGTTATTATGACATGAACCAGTTATAGTATATATATGTGTAATGAGTCATAAGTTCTGTAGCGATATATTGTTACATGCCTGTCATCGCTCCACTTATTTGTTTCACCAGCAGGGCAGCATGTGCCATCATCACACAAAGTATGCAGTTTAACTAATGATTTTGAACTTAAGGTCCACTTACCAGAATTCAGTTACATCTCTTTTATCCTTTTTCCTTTCGTGGGTTTTACTGTTTTTAAGATTTTTTTTTTTTTTTCAATAGTGGCAAACAAAACCTTTATTTGAATTACCTGCTGTTCTTTTAGTTTAAAGAAGATCTGTCTGTGCACTGTTGGATCACAATGACACGTGAATAATATTTTATAAAAATAGGGACAATTTCATATCCAGTATTTTGTTATGATGGATGGTCTCTACATGGGTTATTACCATTCAGAATAAGTGGGGGAAGTCTGCCCCCTGTTGCACAGGCTGTAGTACAGATGCACAAAATGTCGGTGTTTGATTCTGCACTATACCTTTAGAGTATGTAAATGCTTGAGGGCCACATCACAATTTATTAGCATCTGAATTCTGATGTTATTTAAACACAGATTTAACATTTAAGTCATTATTTTATCAAAGACGTGTTTCGTTTTTCACTATCCGTCCTTTTTTAACGTCTGAATTCACATCCCTTCAGCCCATCCCACGAGTAAATTCTACATTTGTTTATCTTGTCTTTTTTTTCATATATTCTCACTTCTCATCAGACAGTATGTATTTGGATTTAAGGATTTGTCCTTGTTGTGATGTTAGGATTTGTTATAGCTTTAAGTATGAAACAGTTTCTTGCTCAGACCGTGGTACGAACACAAGATCGCCTAGTGTTTAAATATTTGTCCAGTAATAAGCTGAGTTGTTATTCTATATCTTTAAATTGATAGACCCTGATTATTTCCTATTTAGATAAATAGAAAAAAGGTCACTCTCAAGGTAAGTTATAATATTTATTCATACTGAATAAATATTTGCACTTTGCACAGATTAACCAAGGGCTTTATAGGCATTAAAACATAATTTAGACAGATATACAGATATTTTAGACACTTAGACTGATCCGTCATAATTGCACACTGTCTAAGCACTTAAGATATTTTATATGAACCGTCATTGTTCACCTGTGTCCAACTCATGAAGCCAGATTGCATCAATAGACCGCCGTGGTTAATTTGATCAATGTACATGATAGATCATCAATAAATTGTTAAGATTCTTTGTCACATGCGCACACTGGTGTCTTTCTTTGATGTTAACCTATTGCAGTTTGAGTTGACATCAGGTTATAGTTTTTCTGCAATTTCTTCTGTTTTGGAAACAAACTCAGTGTCCTTCCCACTGAAAGTGGGTTAAATTTTTATATCTCCATTATAAAGCATGATTTCTTCCTCACTGCTCTGATGCAACTCTTCTCTTTACTTTGTGCTGAACCTTGTTGTAGGATGCCAAAGTAAGTGCGTCTCTTTCTTTCTGCCAAAAACCACCAGCTCATATAATTTCCTGTATGTTCATGTAGGTACAACATAAATTAAAATAAAAGTAAATATCAAATAATCAAATAATGATTATGAATGCAGGCCAGTGGATGACATGTATTTAACGCCGTCTGTCCATCCTCATGTTATGACCCAAACATTTTTTTTAAATGTATATATGACAACATATTGTAGTTTGGAAGATGAACTAAAGAATTGTGGGTTTCATAGTAAAAGCCACCCCTTTCATTTGTATGTATTTACTTTATTATGCATTTAATTTAACATGTATATGTATACATATAAAAGAGTATAGATAAATGCAGCTTTAAAGTTGCCATATGGAACACTTTTTTTACACAATTAGGTCTCAAGAATAAAGAGATTACATTTTCTCACAGAAATGCAGAGAAAATAAACTAATTGTTCACACAAATATGAATAGAGAATTCAGATGGTGAACTGAACTACAGTTATTGCAAGTAATTGATTCCTCACGTCAAGCCACTTTAATTTGATTCTGATATTATACAAATATTTATGATTAATGCAGCTTTAGCTGTGTGCAGAGTTGAGTTGAACGGAGACCTCGTTGAGATCTGTTATCAGTGTGTGTGTTTAGTGCAGCCCCCCGAGCGCTTCACTGGAGCTCTGGTTCCTCTCCCTCCACAGGAAGCAGAGACCCCGCGCAGCGTGCTGGAGGAAATCGGTCTGACATAAACATGGCGCATCAACATCCACTTGCTCCACATGCATCCATCTGCCAGCGGCTCTGCTGTGTGAAGCCGACGCTGACTCCAATTCACCTTTGAGCTCACACAATCTTGTATTACACACAAACACACACACACACACTCATACGGTGGCCATTGCTTTTCCTTTGGATCTGTTTTCTTTCTTCTCTGAGACAATGTTGCACTACCGCTCCATATCCTGCTGAGTTATTTATTTGGTCAGTGCGATGAGGTGAACTGTGAGTGAAGAAAAACCATCATCGTTCAGCTTTCCAGTCCAGTGTGAGGAGCTGTCCTGAGTGAACTGCTTAACCTTAATCCCAAATCTGATTTAAGATTCTGCTGAGGCTGAGGCAATATTGTAAAGGGAAGTCAAAAGTATTGCATCCACAAAACCAAAGATTTACATTTCATCTCGCCTCACAATGCATTGTGATGACCGTGAACTTGATGACAGTTTTAAGCCCAACAACTTTGGCATTTGAAATCAAAAGACTGTGAAACAGAAAATGTAGTGTCTCATATTTCTACAGTTTACAGACCCTCCTCTAATCCCACTTACTGTTGAATGCCTTAATCTCTGATGGACGTCCATTAAATTCCAATGAAATAGTCTGTGCCATGACTGCATCTGCATTTTACTGCAATTAAGCAGGTTCTGAGATCATTTTATCAATGTGCAAATACAAGAATCACTGTTTTATTTCTTCATGTTTACAACTGTGTTTAGATTTTTTTCTAATAGTGCATTTCAGTGACTTAAAATATCTCATTTTGTGTTGTAAAGGCTTTATGGTACCAGATTATTTCACTTGTGGCTGTATTTTGTAAATTTTTGACCATGAGCTGGTAGAAATAAGCAAGAACAAAGTGACATAGCAGTGAAATACAGTAAAATGGCCTTTTTAAATTGTCAAGCATATGTGGTACAAAAAGAAAAAGCATCTCAGCTTTGTGGCCAGCTGCAGGAGTCCCGGATTTCTTTAGCTCTGTTTTGGTCTCCACCAACTCCTGAGGGAAGCATCTGGATATTTAGCAGCTCTTAGGTCTACAGAGGATGTATTCAGGAAACAGTATTGTAGTTGCTGTTTACCCACATTTTGCAGGACACAGACCCCAATACACAGACACTATTTATGTGTGTAGAATGCAGGAAAATGTGTTCATTCTCGGGAACATAAAATTCTATTTTGCTTCCCATTTAATTGTATTCTGCAAATAATAATAGTCCGGCGACTGTGAAGTGCCTGATGCTGCTGGAAGTGAGGTGATGGAGAATGATTAGACATAAACATACAATAAATAAATGTGTGGCTGATTTACCAAAACAAAGAGCAAAAACAGGTTGCTTCACCTTAAAACTGATCGCAGGTCTAAACATGTGTGGTGTGTAACACCTTGAAAAATCCTCCTCTTAGGCCGTTTCATTGTTTACTCAAAACTGGTTGGGATTTAACATTAAAATGAATTAACTCTGGCCAATGATAGCAACACGTATCATATTGTACAGCATGTCAAATACTTGTTTACTACTGTGCCTCTGATGAGAAAAGAAAAAGTGGTCATGCATCTAATAGCAAAAGTGTGATAAACTGTAGCAGAGTTTATTTTATGTATTTTGGGGAGAGCGTGGCCCAGGGGATAGAGCGGGTGTTCTGCAACAAGAAGGTTGCTGGTTCGAATTCCACTCTTTCCCATCTGCATGCCTATGTGTCCTTGGCAAGATACTGAACCCCTACAAATGGCCCCTCATAAAGTGTTCTTGAAACATGTAAGTTGCTTTGGACAAAAGCGTCAGCTAAATGACATGTAATGTACTTAAATACTAGTTTTCAGTCACATGGATGAGAACTTAGATACATAAGATGCCTTGAACACATGACTGTGCAAATCAACTGGAATTATTGGTGTATTTTATTCACATCTTGAACTGTGTTTACATCTTTAAGAAGCTGATATTGTTGTTTGAAACCTAAACTGTTTAAAAACTTTTTTCTATCTACGCACTTTAGTTTTTTCTTCTTCTTCTGTGTGTCAGTTGTATTACATGTTGAAACACTGAAATATTCTCCTCTAATCACTATATACTTCAAATGAGAAGACTTTTCATGTAAAATTGATTTTGTGCGCAGTTTTGTATCTCAGATGTGCGACTGATAGTCTGTAAAGTGAAATAAACAGTAGCTACACTCTGAGTGAAATGCAACCTGTGTGTGACATTACTGGACTTACAGAGGATACTATATCGTGTAGTTTATTGTTGCAGTGTCTGAAATGGAAAAAGGAGAACAGTTATGTTTCCTGTCAAGTTCAGCAATAAAGAGGACTCTGGGGTCAGAGAACTGCTCCGTCACAAACAGCTTGTTTCCTTCAATTCTTTGCAGGTTTCTCACAGCGCATTAGGGACAGAACCGCCAACAAGTTGGTGATTAAAGAGTAACAGTGTCTTCGGGTGTTGGGACACATTGACATGTTGAGATACACATGTGCTTTGGTTTAATATGCTTTATGTCTTAGAACACATTCTGTGTACAATCACCAATGTAAAAACAAGGAAACGTGCATTTAAAAATCACAGAGTCAATAAAGTAAATAGTAAATAAATCTGGAGCCGTTTTCATCGGTGTAAACAGAGTACATTATATCAGCATCTACATATATACGTGTGCATGTTGAGACAATGCTTTTGATCTCAACAAATATAGACAGCATGTCCAGTCACCCAAGGAAATTCACTCACAAGTATGAAACTAATATAAAAAGTGATATCATATTAGCTTCTGTATTTATTTCTGCGTTACCTGGACGCGTTCACATATTCACGGGTTGTGAAAAAGATTTCAACAAATACGATAAAGAGTTTCATTAACAAATTACCAACCAGACCTTTAAAGCGAGCCAAAAAAACTATTCAGACTTATGTTACAGAGTCGGCTTCTTCACTGTTGCTACTGTAGTGTTGTATTTACCATGGAGGTGTACATTATAAATATGAGGTTCAGGACAAGATCTTTTCTTTTTTAAATATATAACGCATAAAACTATTCACTATACTTAAAATGCTTAAGATTGACAAGCTAGCTCCGGTGCTCTAGCTGTCCTCCTTTAGCATATCCTCAATCTCTTTGTCCCAGTTGTCGTCGTGGTTCTGGTTATCAGCCAACACGTTGTACTCTTTAAGTTCCTCCTGTAGCTCTCTTTCCCAGTCTGGGGTCTCATCTAGAAACACAACCCCAAATTTGAAGTCACTCAATAAGATGGACAATTGGAAAAATAAAAATCACACTTTGCAAGTCCACAGAGTTTAAAACACATATAGACTCTTGCTCCTCTGTTTCCCAAAACAAGATAAATGGTGTCTAAGTCAAGGCCCTCATGATCACATTTTTTTAAATAGTTAATCTAAACTTATATTTATATATACAATTCCTCAGCAGAGCATGAAAGAACATCGCAAAAGCCACAAACATGTGACATGCACCTGTCCATCTTGGAAGCTTGAGCAAATAATGAATTCATCATTATATGTCACCTGGAGTTTTTCAGTCCTTCATTACCATAGATGCACCACAGAAGTGTTGTGTCAAGTGGAGTACAGTAGCTTATAAAAAGTGCTACTTAAAATCATCTGTACACATAGGAAATATGTGTGCCAACATGGTGGCTTGTGCTTACAGTTTACAAAACTGACCCTGCACATTGTCATCATCACATTAATGATTCCTCCTTGGTTCTAACCATCATGACAACACGTTTTTTTTAGAGTTAAATGTAATGTCGCAGTTCACGTCATAACTTATGCATACTCTGAGCAGTTGCTTTAAACCAGCACCGTTACAATAAACAGTTACATCATGATCCAGTTCAACAGAGGGACTTACCCTGTGTTGTGCTAAGAGGTTCCCGTTTGTCCAGAACCAGCTGTTCCATCTCTTTGCGCAAGTCGTCCTTATTTATGTTGCATGAGTCAAAAGCATCACTAACAAATTCAGACACAGGTGGGCTGGTGGAGATCTCCTCTTCATCCTGGCATTACAGAAACAGGAGGGGGTCTGAATGTTACACCGCTTCCAGTCCAGTTACTATTATTTTATTCTATTAACATATGACCTTACCTCACTGGTCTTTAGTTTGGTGCTGTTAATGGTTGGAGGAGTTTTCCCTTTATCTAAACCTGCAAAAATTATTTTGACATTATCTCTTAAGTAATATTCACGTTCTCTCATGCATTGCTGCAGAGTAATGCATGCAATACATATAAAGTATGAATTCAACTGATTTTAACATTGAAAGTGTGCAAATTGTTGCCTAAATAAGTGCAAAACGTTCCTTAGGGCGACTCACTGTTTGATTTACAACATAATGTTTGGCTTTACCTCATCCCCTTTTCAAACACATTTATTATTTCTGGTTTGTGGCTGAGAAGCCATCATTTAAAATTAGTGATCTGTGTTCTTCTCATTGACAAGAACCTTCAGATTATAGACAGGCCCTCTACTTTTACATTACACAATAAGATTGTACCCTTTTGACAAGTATCCACGGGACTGGAGGCAGTTTTCTCCACATCTCTCCGTTCCTCCGCCTGTTGTGCTGCTAGAGCTGTGAGCTGAGCCGACTGTTTTATCAAGGACACGCGGTAAAAGTAATTCTTCCAGAAGGCTTCCTCTTTCACCCTAAAAAAAGTACAGGAAGTAGACAATCATCTCTGTGGTGGAATAAAAATATTTTCGTTTTTTTAAATAAACCCACACTTGCACAGGGATGCACATGATGGGAACAGAAGTTAACATGTGCAACACAGGAAACATTCTCACTGTTTGGGGACCAGATGGAAGCGCATCCTTCTGAGGAGCTCGTCTTCCTCCAGCATCACCATGGCGACTGGATACATGTGCTCAAAGTCAAAGTGAAACTGTACCCCAGCAGGAGGGTCTCGCAAAAAGTTTCTTTTGTCCTGTCAAAAAAAAATAAGTTACAATTTTCTTGATACTATATAGATGAACAATTTGACTTGGTTTGAATATCAAAACAAATGTCTTATAAGGAATCATACTAACTGCGGAGAGAGATAAAATCTGTTGCTGTACAGTTTCCTCATCATTGAAACCAACCCATGGAGGCACAGCAGCACCTAGGAACAATGAAAACTAGTCTGTAGTCACAGTATTCTGAAGGGATTGTACTTAAATGTGATGCATTTTTGATCATCAAGCAATTAGGCTACTATTAATGAAAGTAGCTCAGGAAAATAACTGAATTAATTATTCAGTGCTTACCAAACTTTTTGGCTTTTTTCTCCTGAACAAACTTTTCTTGCTCTTTCTGGAAATCACCCAAAAGGGTCTGAGGGAAGAACATAATTCATCATCAGGCCCAAAAAACACGGTGCTGTGAAATCAGTTAACTGACTAGAGCCAAGAGGTATTTACCTTATCAATAATTCCATTTATGTTGCCCTCCTCGACACTCTTCTTCAAAGTTTGTGCTGTTTCAACCACTGACTCGGACAGATTCTTAGAGGCACTGCTGGCAAAGTTATAGATGTAACCTGCAGAAGAAGAACATCTATGACTAGATGTGGCTGCGGCTACATGGGAGCTACAGCAGGGCGACCAAACACTTTCAACTAAGTGCACCAGTACAGTTCTGCACCACACTTACCACTGAAGCCCTTTGCTTTCTGTAGAAGTGGATGAGGATCCGCGTGTTTGTCCTCATACTCAGCATCAGCCTTTACTCTGTCCATCTCGGGATTGCTGTTACCTTCACTGGCTTCAACAACAGTCTCGCCTTCTTGTTTACCTCGGCCATTTCCCCCCTCTAGTCCTAACCAGTTTCCCCAGTTCTTAAACATACTGTCAATACTTTGCCAATGGAGCTACAATAAGTTATTCAACGCGCACCGATGATCAATTACTGCGTGTGTGGATGTTCGTAAAAGTAAAGTTAAGGTAAAGTGTGGTCGCTGGTGACGTTTCACCACTCACCCATTTCCGCGAATTCGCTAGGTTTGGACCTACTGCCGACCCTTAAGTTAAAGGGTTGTCATGGGAACGTGGACTCCCTGGAAGAAGTTAATAGTTAGCGAAATTGTTAATAGTTAGCGAAATGGCGACTTAACTAGTCTAAACCCGGAAAGTTTGGTTAAAGCCACAGTACTGGAGTGAGTCACCGAGTGTTTATTCATCAAAGCGCGAAGCAAAGTTGTTTTTTGAAGGGAAACGTTGTCCGCTAACGCGAGATGGCGCTCGTGCTGCGTTCCGCTCCACTTGTTGTCCCGGGTGTCCATGGATGGAGCTAGGTTAGCTTAGCTCATTTAAACTCTCCGGAGTGTGTCAGTGTGTCGCTCTCGCTCCAGCCTGCAGGGACACGGGCTGAACTGCTGCTGCTCACCAACAGCAGAGGAACTCCGCAGCTCCCCAGCGAAACAAGTCGCGGAGCCGCTCCTTTGTTTTAAACGTGATTCGTTACAGAAGGAACCCAGTCGCGCTGAAAAAGACCGAGTATGTGGAACGCAAACCTGCGATAAAGCTGCGTGACTCACCGAGGAAGCTTTCGCGTCCACCGGTTTATCCAGGAGTGGAACTCCCAGGTAAGCTCAGCTGTTTAAACTACTATTCTGTGGTGTGTGTGTGTGGAGAGTCAAACGTCTCATGGAGTTGAGTTGTTGTTTTTCAGAAATAAGCGCTCGTTTCTCGCGAAGCTTCGGTTACCTGCGTCAAAGAGCGTGTCTGTGTAACTCGGCTCCGTTCAGCCGGTTGTCGGTTCACAGGGGAAGATGGTTTCCATTGTGCTGCTCGACATTGTTAGTGTTTAATTCTCTCTCGCTTAAGAGCATAAAGTTGAAGTGAGCCTGGCTGGAATATGACGACAGGTGATTACGGACTATTACCGATCTGTTAAACTAGTGCCTGTTGTAGTTTATTCCCTGTAAACACAGACTATCCGCTCATGTGAGGCAGATCCACTGGATGTAACATTCACACACTCATCTTACGCACTTAAGCGCTGTCGCCTTCAGATTAAGAGCAGAAAGGTCGTGCTTTATGGAAGACTAGCTCTAGAATCCGGTTGAAATTATACATCTTTGATATCACAGCTTGTAGTTCTTAGTAAGCTGAAGTAAGTAGTCCCAGGGCTTTGATACATTATAATTGAGATGCCACAATAAAGGGGCATTGTTGTAGAACCCGAACGATATGGAAATATTAATGAATATGTAAAATAAAAATTATCCTTCCCCACAATGGGGAAATTTGTTTAGCGGCTGAAAAGAGGACTGTCATAAAGTAGGCATCAATACAAGAAATAATAGCAAACAGGCGATATAAATTCAAGGAGATATAAAAAATTAATAGTTTATACAATGTATATATTTTGTGAGCAAAATATATACGTAGTAACAGATTGCACATTAGTATATAAAGTGTAAGGGATCGCAAACTATTTTTCTACACTGTCAATTCTGCAAATAAAAGTGTTCATATCAGCACATATACGTGTACCTCTATAAACATATATCTGAAAGGTTCATATCGGCAGGTCTCAATTGGTCAACTGGTAAATAGGCTCTCATTTAAAGATGTTGTTATAATGGCTTATATTGACCTCAAGTTCCCTAATATTCTCACATCTTTTGTGTCAGGCTTAGTTTAATGTGAAACAAATACTGACATGGTCCAAAGTAAAGTCAGTTTTAAAAAATGGCAGCAAAAACATTTTGCAGTTAAATATGTTCTCATTAGCCAGTCTAAAATGAGTCCCTAAATGATGTTTGCCTCCTCCGGTCACTGTCAAACGCTTAGTAGTCTCTTCAGGTCACACTCAGGCTCAGGAAGGCTTGAAAGACCAATGGAATAACATGGTGCCAGTTAACGCTGAGCTGTGAAGCGATCAATAGATTCTTGATGATTTCTGAAATTAACAATCAGTGGGGTCTTATTATCTTGCTGTAGCTTAGTGCTCCCTATAGAGTGTTTGGACACTAGGGAGTTACAGCAAGCTCTCACCATCATATCACTGAAACAGAACATGCTCCCACATTATTGCTCACAGATTGTATGCCTGACAGCATTTTATAAAAGTAAAGCCTGGGCCTGAAAGTGAGTCCTAGGTGTGCAGCCCAAATTTAACTCCATTGGCTTTTAGAAAATGTGCCTATTATTAAGTGTTGACTGGATAATGTTTAATACTGTTATTTTTGTAACAGTGTCATGGATGCTGAGGGATATACAAATGATTTAACCTATACGGAAGCTGAGCGCCTTTGGCACGTGATGCAGAAATCAGGAGATCTGGATCAGAGGAGCAGAGATGGTGAGGGCTGGAAGCTGGTGGATGTATTTCTTTCTGGAGGTGCACCATGGGGATTTACACTAAGAGGTGGACAGGAACATCGAGAGCCACTTCTCATAACCAAGGTGAGTAATCCCCCAAAAATATGAGAACTCAGGTGTCAAGTGTAAAGCTGTTTTTCAGACATGTCCTGTGGTGGATCTCAGGAGCATTGGGTCTGGACTTTCTCCATAGTTTGCCCTTCCCACATGTACAGCACAGTAGGGGCTTCTCTGCTCAGATGCAGCGGGGCAGGAGACAGAGGCAGGATGTTGTGTATTATTTCTGCTGCGGAGATCACGTGATTTTGTTTTCAGCACATCAACACCAGCTTAGGCTATAATGAATACAAACTCTGGTGAAATCTACGTCAGTGTCATCTACTTGTGTGACACCGCTTTCTCATCCAGAGATATTTATTTATTTATTTTTATTTATGCATCTGTTGCTTGATAGATGGCATCCAGAGGGGGATCTCCTGCTGTGGTCACACATTGTCTTCTGCAGACTTTATACTAGCGGACCGAAACTCGGGAGACTTTCACAAGGATGTTTGCGTTCACACTAACACGTCCTACAGAGAACTGCATGTGTATAATCCAATCAAAATGTCATTAACAGGTTATACACTTCAATACTAAAGCTATGAATCTGTAATCAATGTATACAACTAAATGCAGTAAAATATTCTGTTAAATGCTGCAGCATTCAGCTCAACCATCAGTTACTGTCCATGTCCAGTTTTCCCACCTACTTTGAAGTCTGTTCCTCCTCAAGTGATCATCCTCAACGTCATTTCTAAAGGGACTCCAATAGATATATTTAGAATGAATTCATGGGACATTTGTCATGACAGGTGATGATGGCTGGCAGAGGATAGCTAGAAGAGAGAAGAGATTAACTGAAAACAAATGCTAGATTTAGATTTGGAATACATAGTTTGCTGCTGTAGTCATGGAAGCGTAATTGACCAGTAGTTCAGATCAAAAAGAACGTTTGAAGATCGGTGGACTGACTACTCATCTGATAATGTCGCAATGACATAATAATTACATAGTGTGTTTGGCAGTTGGCTTCTTTACTTCCTTTACCTCAGAGCTGCTCTCCCCTTCTGTTTAAATGTGCTGCCTAAGATCATCTTGCAAAAACCTCTGGTTAAAACCAAAGGTGATGCTGTTGGAATGCTCTGTTGGAGGAGATCAGGCGTGATAAATTGCTGCCCAGCTTAAATCAATGCTTAAAACATACTTGTATGAGGTTGCTTTTAATTCAGGACAGCAATATTTTTATCTTCAGTTTTTGAGTAGTTTTTTCAATTTGCTACATAAATATTTGACATATTTGCAATTACCTGCCATAAGAATGTTATCTTTTCATTAGCATTTCTCTGTCTGTTTGTAAGTAGCAAGATTATGCAAATACTACTGGACAGACAACCATGGAACTTGGATGAAGGATGTTGTATGGATCAGGAAAGAAGCCATTCGAGTTTCGTAAAAATCCAGGATTTTGTGAGATAGGAAAATTTGATCGATTTCCCAGAGAATAATTCATGGATCTTGATTAAAAATCAGTCCTGTTCAGAGGATTGATATTAATGAGTGTGTACAATTTGGCGAGAAACTTTTTTTAAATTATTAGTTATTTATTTATTTAAATGTGGTTTCATAAGGGGACTGTTGGGCTTTGCTCTCTGAGTGCCCTTCTAGTTTCCCCTGGTATATTTCCCTTTCTATTGTTATTAACAATAATAATAATAATATAATAATGATGAAATGCCTGGAAACAGCCATAGGTTTGGAGGCATCACAACTGTTGCAATCTTACGACAAAATGGTCTCTCCTCTACCTACTCTACAATTACAAATTATGAAAAGTTACTCTAGCTTTAACATCAGTGTGTTTGCATTATCACGTCATGTTAGCATGCGGATGGTAGCTTTAAGCTCAAACCACCTCTAAGCACGACCTCAAAACCATGAGCACAACTGTCTTGGTTTGTGCTCGGTTACTCAAATATTAAATTTAACGATGTATCTGGAAATGTAGCTGCTGTCTTTAGAGAGTATGGAAGTGTTTTACTCAGAGGGGCTCCAAAGCTGAGATCATGTGGCGCATTTTGTCTGAATGTGCTGTGAAATGCTTAAAAGTCAGGATTTTATAGACTTTTTCCAAGTAAAAAAACATTCAACGGATGATGCATTAATGCCTGTTATTCTCATGCGTCATAACTTTAAGTGGGTGACCTGAGCCACAGTGTGCACACAGTGGCCAGGAGGAGGGAGACTAGCTAATCAAAGTGGGGCCAATCAGTTATAAAAATCACACTGTTACCTCACATCTTTGTTCACCGTGTAATGATTAACTACAGAAGACCTTGCTCATTAAGTTGACAAGGTAAATACACAAGCACCTGTTAGTCAGGAGCTGTGTTTCTGCTTGGTTTTTGTTGGCTGAGTGAGTCTGTGTTGACCCAAAGGAGGTCCAAAGTCCAACTCCAGTGGCCGAAACTCAGGATCTCAGGCACCATATGGGCTCAGAGGGATACAGTCAGCACTACTTTCATTACCCCATTACCGTAGGTTTTACAAGCATGTGATTAAAATGACCAGAACTATGGCCATTTTAAGTCTTTAAGCTTTAAGATTAAATGGTGAGTTCACATTGCTGAATTTTTGCAGGGACAAAGGTGCCCAGCTGGACTAGACATAGCATTTTATTCTAAATGTTATGTGACTGAATGTTAGGACCAACACAAGTGGATTTGTTTGCATCTGATGGTAAGATATTAACTCCTTTTTTGAGAGGTATTTTTACTCTAAACCAGTCTCACCTGCTGCTGACTCACAATTTAGAGAAAGTTTAAGTAAATTGATCCTGGACTGAACTCCCATGTGTATGTCACAGTGTCTTCAAAGGCTTCAGAGTTTAGTTTGCTGTCACCTGGACATTTGCATTCTCATATTTTTGTGCTGGGCTGAATTTCAGTTCGGAGGGTAGCATGTGGTACCAGGAGCGGGGGAGGAATGTTGGAGCTTTGTTTGATTTTCTAAATGTAGTGAATTATCCGTGACAGCCTGAAGCTCGTAGGAATGGCATGATGGGATAAATTAGGTCTGGATTAGTGATTTGTCCTCTTTTGGGGCAGATCTCAGTTTAGACCCAATGATTTACAAGGTGTGCTGTTAAATTCTTTGTGTTAACAAGATGAAGATGCAAGTAAGCCTACGATATCTCCTCAACTAAATCTGTCTGCCAGATAGTAGAAAAATGTGAGAAGCCTCTAATAAACATTTGTTAATAATATGACAGACTTGTTGTGCATGTAAGCCTGTGTGCACTACCTCAATGCCATTGGTTCTTTATCTGGCCGATGTTTTTGGATGGTGATTATTCAGTTTAACAAAATATAGGCTGCTCTTGCCCCTCATGGTCAGTGTGTGTTATATTCGTGAATACTGTGTAAAAGTAACAGCACTTGCTTGTCTATGCTACCTGAACATGTAGGAATGACAGATCAGTCTAATTCTTTGAATTGTATAGTGATCTGTCCCACAAAAAACATGTTTTACTAAACACTAAAACTGAGAAACAATGCATGAAAGATTTCTATGTATTATTTCCCTGTCACACTACTTCCCGCTGAACCATGTAACACACCAGCACCCATGTCGATTTTTTGGTCAGCCACAGTCCAGTTCACTGTTGAATTATACATTTCTTTAATGATCAGAAAATTCCAGATGACTTCAACTGGACGTGATTTTGTTATGTGTTCTTATTTTTATGTGTTTGTGTTTCAGATTTAGTAGTGAGCAGGGAGCCTTAATATAACCTGAGCAACACAATTTGTCGAGGAGGGCCAAATGTAATACCTTTATTGCGTTTTTTTTCACATTCTCTCAGATAACTAAAGTGAAAGATAGTTATAAAAAAGGCCTATAGTTGATGAGAGGTTTAAGGTATTTGCTAAAAAAAATATCCTGGATCTAATTAAAATTCTTAACATTCCACACATAACTCAGGTTATGTTCAAGGTCTTCATGGATTTACGGTCCTTGGTCTCAATAAACTGAAATAATCATGTTTTACCAAACACAGCTGGGCATGCGCCTCATACATACGTCTCCTCTGCCAGGATCGCAGTTAATATGGAGGAAAATATTGTTTGCTCTTAAAGAACCAGCACCAGACACACTACAAAACTGACTCTGTTCCTACACGCTGCGATAAATCACCTGCAGGTAAACAGGTTTTACCAATTACTGGACCCTGTGTGGCTTTCTCCTGGGGGTTGCTCAACCTCTGGAGTGAAAATGATTCATACAGAACAGGATTATGATAGCGACGAGAAGATTCGGTTTTCTATTTGTGGACGTCAGGATTTCAGAGGGAGGAATATGGAATGCTGGAAGGATTATTGCAGGATATTTGAGCTGAGAAGAAGGAATGGATCAGTCCGTCTCTTCGACGGAAATGTTCAGTATTAAAATGTATGAGAGACGAGGCATTTATTCTTAAGGTTTTCTTAGTGTGTCCTAAATGTTCGAGCCAAATGTTGCTGCCTTGTTATGACATGAACCATTATACTGAAACTGTCCGAGGGTCATGAGGAATTCCCTTTTATATACAAGGCTCAAACTCATGTTTGCATATATATAAACGTTGTACTACGAAACCCTTTATTTTCAAAATAAAAGTTGTCTTTCATCCCAAACTGTCTGATGAAAGAATACATACAGAGGAGAAGAAATTTATAACCACAATGTCAGCTGTTCATTCTCCTTAAAATTTACTTAGAGATAGTTCACATGCTAACACCCAATAATATAGTCCTCTTTATGAATCCCACTGTTAGTTGTGTGTTGCACTCTTTAAACTGTCTTCATGACCAAAAGTACATTGATTCAAAATTGTAATCTTGAGACACCACATATGTAAGCTATGCAAAAATGTAATGTGTGTACTTAGGAAGCATTCAATGTGGTTAATGCATGTCACAATCAAATGTGATCAATTGGAAGATTTTATGCAAAAGTTCCAAATGCTTACCTTAAAAAACTATGTACCATGAAAAGTTTAGGTGTCTTTTGTTAATGTGGTCGCTGCTGGCTTGTCAAACTGCAATAGACATTTTCAAAGATGTATGCAGACAACACCTGAATCACTATATGAGGTCCAAGTTCAGTGCCCTTGTCAGCACAGTGCACAGGACATCAGTCAGCAGAAAGACACATTCCTTATCCTCCTTGCCACCACATCCTTCCCTTAATGTCCCACAGAGAGACATAAGGCTATTTTTGAGGGTACTCCGGCCTCCAGGATGGCTGCAGTTTCACTGATTATAGCCTGGAGGAAGATGGTAAACAAAGGACATGGTATATGACTCGTGCTGATTGAGATGCCATGGTGAAAAATGTTCGGAGAAGCAGTATGAATCTCCTGCCTTGATGTTGTGCGAACGATGCTTCTATTTGCCCTCAGGTTTTCTTTTTTTACTGCTGCTTGACACTGTTTGTTGATTTTTAAATTTGCATCCTCAAGATATTCAGTTGTTTTTGTTTCTTGTTAGGCTGTGTAAAAGGGAAGCTAGTGTGTAGCTCAAGGCTGTCTTACAGATATGCTGTTGTCAAGAAATAATTCAGCACTGACTGACATCTTCTTTTATTATCGCACACACAACACGGACACACTGTGCCCCTGTAAATACTCACTGACTGTCACTGAAGTGCCAAACATGTAGTTAAAAATGTTCCAGTAAATAAACTACGGTAGGAACCAGTTGGCTTGGAGCTAAGACTGGTTTGGAAAGTCAGAAAGTGCAGCTCTCTGAAGCAGATTTGGGGTCAATAAGTGATGCTTTAATGCAATGTTGTTTTTTTGTTTTGTTCTATATGTAAAAGAATTATAAAGTTATGAGTTAGTTGAGGCTTTTTGGACTTTCCAATCTTCGCACTTAGCGTAATAGTTATCACCTTATCTCTCCTCTGCTCTGCTCCATGCGTTGGGAGGGGCTATATATGGCAGAGAATAGGCAAGTAACATCACAGTGAGAAACTCACACTACACTTAAATTATGTTGATTAAATAAATATATGTTTTTTCTCAGTATTTTTTTGTGGGGCAGTCCAGTCTCATTTAATGTCAAAGAACTTACGTTGAGCTTTAATCAGCTATAACCCTGAGTGAAACCAACCAGAAAATGTGATTTAAAATCACTTCACCAAGACTGGTTTTGCTGTTTATTAAAACGGTTCTCATGTCCATTTTAAACACTGCTACTTCCAGTAACTGTATCAGCCAGTGATTCAGATTCCACAAAATTCACTTCCATATCAGGACCATCTCAGGAATCTGGCCAGCCATCATAAAAATCTGCAGCCTCGACGCTGCTTCAAAATCTGAATTACAGAAGAATGAAAAGAGGGTATGTTCGAGCTACTTTGGCTCTGGGTTTCTGTGCTGCGGAAAAGGCCATATAAGACGTAATGGTCTGTAAATGTACACATACCTCTGCAGTTGAGTCATGCAGCCCCCGCTCACAGGTTGAGTTGGGAACTGGTAATCAGCTGCAGAGCTTGGCTTTGTGTGTTAATGTGCCAACTGCCAAGCAAGTTCTCACTGCTTGTCTTTCCACACTGACCCGCGCTGTCTTGCACTTCTGTTATCTGACTTTCCTGCGTCAGTGTGAGGACAGCTCTGACCTTAGCCAGGGGGACGTCTGTCATGTCCAGGCCCTTTCTGTTGCTGCGACTCTTTCAGTTTTAATATCTTTTCTGCGGTGGTCGACACAAGCATATGCTGACCTCAGTGCACTGTACTCTGTAAACTGTACGTCCCATTGACATATGTGTTATTCCAGGTGTCTGGAATACAATACAGTTTATTTTAACATCATGCCACTGGCTTGAACGGCAGCTTTTTGAAGTATTTTATTAGCTTTTGATCCTGGTCTGTAGAAACTGTCTCTCCTGCTGTTCACTCTGGTAAAGAGTGTTTTTCTTCTGTCACGTGCTCGATTGAGAAAGTCAACAAGACTCAACTGATGCAAAGACTTGCGGCATTTGATATAAAGTAATGGGATAATTAAGAATTTAGTTAATAGTTTACCTCCTCGATCAACAACATGAACATTCTTTCAATTCATGAACATAGAGAAGGAAAACAGGAATTCCTAATCCCTGATTTATTGCTGAAAATGATTAGGTTATTAGCCATTAGTAGTAGTAGTGGCTTATCCAGAATATTGACAGCTTTTTTTATAATTACTTTATACGTTTTTGGGGGCTTTCTGGCATTCATTTAACAGGGGTAGAGAGACAGGAAAGGGAGGTAGAGAGAGAGGTGGTTGAGAGACAGAGCGAGAGAGAGGACAAAATGCAGCTAAGGCCCCCACTGGATTCAAACCGGTGGGAAGGACTCAGCCTTCTTAAAAGTGGTATACACTTAAAAAGGGGAGCCCCATTGAAGCAGATATACCAGTCAGTCTGTTGTTTCCGGTTTCTTGTTATCAAGCAATATAAGACGTCTCCTTGAACCGTAGTAAAAAAACTTGTTTGGGCATGGAGACGCCTCAGAGAGAACCAGTACCAGTAGGAGAAAGAACTCCCACAGGAAGGAGCGACACATGGCAGAGAGGCTGATAGAAAGAGACAGAGCTAAGCAGCCAAGAAGCCAGCAGAGAACCCTGGCCAATTTAAGTTGTGTTGGTTGGATTTTTTAACATAGGAAATATGTTAAAAAAGTGGCCACCAAATGTTAGCATTTGATTTATGAGAGAATGCTAGTTTAATCAATAAAAAGGTAAAGTCAGATCAGGTTAATTAATCTCCTCCACGGTAGTGGAAGGCCCTTGACCATAAGAAGTCTCTTCTCTGCCACTTATAATCTGTGTACTCTCTGAGTGCTGGTTGTATTTCTGCAAATTCATGATTTAAAGTGCAACATCCTCTCTAAGGTCACAGTCACATGTACGCAAATGTATCAGTAGTGAGTCTTGGGGAGGTGAAGGTCCACTACTGATACATTTACATATGTGTGACTGGGCCCTTACCCTGTTATTCCATCATAGTAACATACACAATCCAATGGTTTATAAAGACAGTTTTTCAGTTTCCTCTGAACTCCTAGACCTTTCCCACTAAGTGTGTAAGCACATGTCATCCTCAGTTCAGACAGAAAATAATTGCTGGTGTTTCTGAATATGGTACCGGTGAACCCCAGCTAAGATCAGAAAATTAAAAGTTGGTTTTGGTATAGAACTGGAACTTGTCTAAACTTGGGCTGTCCCCAAGGGAGAGATGCTCTCGTATATATTGTCCAGCTGATGGCAGGAGAGACACTGCACAGTACGACGGGATTAAACAACTGAGCTATGACCAAGATTTCACCTTTTATTTTCCCTGAGTGTGTGTGGGAATTTCCCCATTGCAGATGATAGACAAAGACATTAAAACAATGTTTTTAGGTCAAATATGAGTCAAAAGAAAGACCAACCGGTTAACAACACATACTGTGCAATTAATATACTTAGAAGGCATAAGGAAGATTAAGTTCTTATATGGCTTAACATTGCCAAGATGTCCTGTGTCATAGTTGTTGCAATCATCTGCTCTTGTTTTACCTCTAGACTGTCAAGTGTCAGATGAGGCACAATGCCCAAAAAATCATCTTTACACAAACAACATCCATCCTGAAACATTATGTATTGTCTGAAGATCTGTCTGTTTAACTCTTGTTTTCCATCTGCTGTGTTTATGTTGCAGGTTGAGGAGGGCAGCAAGGCAGCCGCTGTGTGTCTCCAGGTGGGAGACGAGCTTGTCAACATCAACGAGATACCCCTGACTGGCTACAGACAGGAAGCGATCTGCCTCGTCAAAGGCTCCCACAGGACCCTCACTCTGGTGGTGAAAAGGTAGGTAACCAATCCCAGCTCCCTCTCCTCTGGTGTTGTCACAAGGGCGCCACCCCCTCGCCCTAACAGCTCACCATGGAAACATTACCAACAAACCAAGGTGACGGAGGATCCCAGCCCGTACAGTTGCTGCTTGTCAGCACAGCCTGTCTCTGGACTAGTTTACACTTTCTGGGATTTTTGAACTGTCTCCATTGAGTTATTGATAGCTGGACAATCCTGTTTTGCTAGGTTGTGCTGGGTTGTCAACAGGAGTGCGTGGTTAGTTGCTTAGGTTTCATGACGATCAGGTCCCGAAAAAGGAGAGGCTGTGGATGACATCATTTTTCCTGTTAGATCCCACACAGGAAGGATTGAGAAGAATAAACAAGGGGAAGTGAAGATGCAAATGACGCTGTAGGGCTGAGATATTGGTATCAGTTCAGTACACCTCCTATCAGTTGCTCTCACACCCTCTGTGATGAGGCATTTCTAGCTTGCATTGTTTCTCTGCTATCTGCACACATCTCATTCTTTCACAAACAACCAAAGAACACACTGTTGCTGAACAGTTAACCCACTATAAATGATTACATTCACTCTTTTGGCAAACGCCAGCCCTTGTGACTTATTGGCTCTGCCATATTGTTTAGTATTCATATCTTGTTTAACTGATGAATCATTTGTCAGTTGAGTCCTGGAGGCCTTCTGACAAATGACCTTGTTCTTATGAAACACTAGTCTTATTGTCTCCTTAGCCGTCTGCATTGTATCATATCATAACGTAATCTCCAAACAAATCCTCCCGTACAAGGAAGTCCACTCACCATTTATCTCTCCACATGGAAGTGGCTGTGAGTCTAGCTCATTGTGTTTTATTCTCAATGGACATGTCTATAATAGGATCTGCAAAGAAGGACGCATTACTCTCAGTAACAATCTGTGTGTATTTGATTACCCATATCATTTAAACGTCAATCAAATCTGATCAGACCACGGCCACATAGATCTAATAGAGTAGATTAGTGATGGGTTTTTGAACATTAAAATCTTAATCTTAAAATCCCTTATAATCTTAAGGAAGTGACGTCTTTCAGATTTAAACAGTATATATGGACTGGGCTTAGTTACAAGAGGAATCGTAGTCAATTTTTTTGCTTGAAAAAGGGTGTGTCTTAGCTACTCTAGAATCCATCGAGTTGTATGGAGATGCAAACTTATAGCATATAGTTTGATAAATTATGTTTTTGCTTACTGTTATCCAAATGCAAGTGTGTATAATAATAATAAGCAGCACAAATATAAGTGCCATCGCTAATCACTGGCTGTGTGTGAATGGTCCCTCAGTCCATGCATAGGTATATGCATAATTATGGATGTACGTCTTTTGGGGACACTGATTTTGTTGGTGAAAGTTCAAAGGTTACAGATGTCACAAAAATAAGTTATTTGGCCATAACACAAGAAATATTATCCTGATCCTGAGACATATTATGACAAATATATAAGTGATCATTTATATTTTGTATCCAAAAGGTCAACTGTGACATCATAATGTTCTGCAAACTCTTCTAGTCAGTATTTGACTCCATAACTCAGGAAGGGGAGATCAACTAAATTTCCTTCAGCCTGACTCAGGTGGTAGTTCAAGATCATTTTGAAACAAAAGAAGAATAGGACATAAACAGTGGATGGATTACACTTACAAGAGAAGAAGGAATAACCAAAGGATCCGAGTATTGTGAGTATAGAGAGAGACATTTCCTTACAAGGTCAGGTCTTATTGTTAATGCTGTACTTTAGAGAAACGTTTAGTCCTACAGGACTCATAGTTGCTCCTGTCGGTCTGTGTTGAAGAGTTTGCTTTTTTCTCACACTTTACAATGGCATCTCCACTCAGTCATTTGCAAAGACCACAATTACAAGTCTCTGTCAGATTTAGAAAACAGCAAAGTGATGATGGTTCATTAAAGAACCTCAACGCTTCAATTCCAGTCCTATTTCTTCCTCTTTTCAACCAAGTGCAGTCTGCATGTTGTGTTAGAAACTGCTGTTGGGTTTGGAAACATACCTTGGTGTATGAGTCCATATTGCTGCCTGTACCTAATGTCCCTAGAGCCCTGATGTTTTTCTACTGCTTATCTGTGCCCGGGCATGCAGATGCCAGCCATCAAACCCTTTCTTTTTATCTCATGGATAACGTCGGATACCTGAATGGGGATCAGGAAGCTGTCAGAACCTGCTCCTGTGTAAAGGTGTGGTTTCTTTACAGAGAGCAGAAGGGAGGAGCTTGATTTAGCAAGTCACGTATTTCGCGTGCAGTGACTAATATTGTGAAATTGTTGGTATATTTTCACATGTCTCAAAGAAAAGAGGTGCGGTTATCTGCGGGAAAGAATTGTGTCGTCTATACACATGCCCACATTTTGCGCTCAAACTAGGGATGTCAAATGATGAAATCTAATTTTGCACATTAAAGACAATACAAGAGTGTGACCAAAAGTTAAATTGCACGTTTTATGCACTGTTTGTTTAAAGCTCACCAACACTAATTACTATATAGAGTAAAATGCTATAATTCTCCTTCACATTACATTTGCATGGATTCCAGCTTGTTGCTGTAATGCTTTGCAAACTGAAAAACCCAAAGGTTGTAATGTGGGAAAATTTAGCAAATTCAAAGTCTTATTCCAGTCAGTAATGTCTCCAAACCTTATATGGTCTGCACTTGTCTTCAGAGCATCTGCACTGAGAGTAAGGAAACAAATAGTGCACACAACACTTTGGTATTTTTAACCAGTGCAACTAGAATTTACAGAAACACAGATCATTTGACCCATGTTTCTTTGAAAGCTTGTATCACATCAGTGATCACCGGAGCTTAACTCGTTATCCACAATGTCTTCACATTGTTTGCAACGTGCAACTAAATGTGGAGTAAATCATTTAACTTTACAGCATGAGGTTTGAAATTTGTTGTGGTATTTGGTTTCCCTCTTCTGGCGCCGCAACAGAAGTGCCACAGTCGCTTATATGCTTCATTATTTAGCTTTGAAAGAGACACATAAAGCTGTTGTTGTTGTTGTTACAAAAACAGTGTTTCCAGCCCAATGATACACCAGTGTGGCTATTTTGGATGAGTGAAGTATGCACAGCGGTTTAGTGCACAATCCAATTATACCTGGTAAAGCTCACAGCCGTTAAGTGTAAGCATTGAGTAGAAGTTGCACTGCAGTGGTTCACACCTACTGACGTTTGTTTTTCAAAATAAGCCTGTGTATTATGTTTGGACTTCTTGTTTTGAGAAATAGCTTTCTTATAATTGTGTGGGTCTCAGCAGAGGAAAATCCTAGTTTAGAGATTTCATAGTTGGCTTGTCTTAGCTGCACCCCTCTGTTTCTAGTTTGGTTTGTTCCAATGCTAAGGTGAGTTGACAGCAAATTACAATTAAATCAAGTCTTAAAAAAAAAAAATGACAGTCCAATCAAAGAAGCAATACTCTTAGTTCAAACCATGTTGTTTTTTTCACAAACTCTGAGACTCAAGGTAACTGGTCCCAGTGAGGCCCAGCACCATTCTTTCATTGATATGTTGAAATGATACCTGTCATGTCTGACATGATTTACCCTGATCTGTAATAATGAACTTAGTGTCAGATGCAGAACATGCTGGATAGTTTTGTAATTGAAAAGTTGTTGAGACCCTCAGCCACTGACAGAAATGTTTCTGGGCTCTGGGTCAGTGCGGGCAGCCGGTGACTTGACAGCTGGTATGCCACTCAGCCCAAGAATGTGCTGGTCATTACATGCTGCTCATGGTTCACCTCTCTCACCCGAAACATGACTGGTTTGATTGTAGGGTCTGCAAAAGAAGGCCTTTGTCAGACCCTCAGGAACCAAGTGGAATCCACTGTCTCAGCTCCAAAAGCAGGTTGGTTCCTTTAGCCTCAGGATTTTTCAACCTAGTAATACAATACGTGAGGCTTCACTTAATGTGTTTTGTTTATTGGAGATAATGTAGTTAATTCCTGCGCCAAAGACACAGATGTTTGACTGTTAAAGCCTGAAAAGACGACTGTGAATTTGCCCATGATACAGTATGTACAGTCTGTTCTTATCTGACTCATAATATTAAATATTATGTGATTAGTTAAGCTTAATGACAATTTATTTTAAAGTTTATGGACCTCACATAGAAAACCTTGTTTGATATGCATGCTCAATTTCCTTCCTCACAATAGATCACATTAAATTTCTGTGCCTTCCTATCACCTTTTATGTTGAGCCGATTCTTTCCTAAGCATTTTGCCTGTCACCAGACCTCTTGCACTCGTGGCAGGGAAATAATAAGAGGAAGAAAACACTTGTTCGTCATTCAGCCAGGAGACGTTTCTCCTGTTTGACATTTATCATTGTCATTAACCAAACGCATCAGTCTAGACCACCACAAATATGATAACTGTATTCTTGTCTTCTCTTTAAACTGGTAAAAAAAAAAATCAAATACCATAAAATAGACATATCTTTTGGATAATAGATTTAGTTTTTCATAGGAACGGTATTATGTAGTCTGTTGCTGTATAAATTCATTATCCTGCAAGTTGAGGCATGTATTGGACACTTCCATTCAGACTGAACAACACTTGGCACTTAAGTTAATCGTTTCCATGCATAACCACATTCCAGATGTGATTAGTTTTATGATAACTGATCAAGACAGTGTCTGAAGTCAATGTTCAGGACAGAAACCACTAATACTAGCACACACACTGAAATGTTAGTTAATTCACATTGTCCCTGTGAATAAATTAATTAAATGGTGCATTTATCAATATATTAAATCTTACTATGCTATTGCAACAAGTCTGCATAATGTCATAAGACTATTCATTAATGCAAAAAGCTGTAAATAGGAAAACCAAATGAAATAGCAACACAGTAAGAATAGATTTGTATAGTTTGTCATTAAGTATTGTAATGAATAATGATTACTTGGATTTATATAGGCCGTTTCAAGATACCCATGGTTGCTTTACAAAGTTTAGAAAGGTTATAGAGATGATGACAATAACAATAATAATAACAATTTCATATAACAACTTTATCCAATAACTTTAACTTAATCAAAGACAACAAGCAAAATAATTCAAAAATATTTAAAATCAAAGATAGCAAATGATGTCTAAATATTATTATAAAATCCGTTAAAAGAGAACAAAAAATATATTTAAATCTAAACCTAATGACCATGAGGTTTACTAATTAGGTATTCATTTTATATACTATTCTAGTTCATACATTCCTTAAACTGAAACAAATTAAAAACAAACCGAAAAGATAAGTACAACAAAATGTGCTTAAGTCATTTGTTTTGAAAACTAAGTTTTATTTTCCATGTGTTACTGGCATCGCTGTTGACCAGTTACAATGCTCATTACCCTAAGCTTTCAGGAAACTGGGTGCCCTCACACCCTAGAGATCAACGTGTTGTCATAGTAATGGCAGAAATGCATGTCTGCCTCTCAACAGGGGAGATAGGGAAAGAGGGGTCCGGCATTTCATCCCTTCATTAGCATATTAGCCCCTTAGAGCCAATGAGACGAGGCAAGGTACCGGGAATACTCCAAGGAGACTGGCTGTGACAATAGCCCTCCTCCTTCTCTGAACGCTCTTCCACCCCCTCTCAGGGGTGAAACCCCCATAATCCTGAAGGAAATCTCCCCATTAGTTGAGCTAGGAGAACTTAGCCTTAGTAATGACCACTCTATGTTGGATATAGTGTATTTGAGTAGTCAGTTAGTGTGTGTTTGGAGGTAGTGGATCAGTGTTGGAGTTGTACAATGATGCTCAGATGTCCTCCACTCCACCTCTTTATTTTAGTCTGTCTTTGAAGTGTTTGAGGAATGTGGTGCCTGCCCAGCGCACGGATACAACTGCTCTCCCTCCCAAACTGAGCTCCCGTCCAATATTATTTTTTTGCTCTTTTACACATCACGATTCACGATTGTGACCATTTTTTATCCCTTTTATCCAGATGTTGGGTGAGTCCAATTAACTTTATATTAAGTTTGACTGACCTGTTGAGCACTGAAGTTTTTGTCATCTCTGTTTGAGAGCAGTCTCACCAGCATCTATCCACCTTGTTATGTTTAGGTGAATGAGCTAGGGACATTTAACATATTGTGGCTTTCATTGTTTCACTATGTGACCCTAATACTCTGTTATTGTTTTGAATGTGTTCTGTCTAATCATTCAGTATGAGGTCATCCGCCATCTAGGTTAAGCCACGATCAGCTAGATTTTAATTTTTTTATTTAAAAAAAACAAATGTAAGTTAATCATTGACGGAAAGGCTTATAGGTAAAATCATTAGTGAATATTCTCCTGTGTTTCATCTCCAATTTATTGATAATTAATAGGATGTTTCCGTGTCATATTGAATGAGTCCTCTGTGTGATCTGTTTATTTATGAATGTGGACCGGTTGGTACCGGACACATTCAAAGTGACGTGGGTCCGATCATCCAGTGATCGGTTTAGAGAACAGACTCTCCCCTGCCCCCATCCCACCCAACTGATTCACTTTCCAAGCATATCTGTGCTGGCCCAGCTGTAGCCCTGACGATAGGCCTAATAAAACCAGCCTCATTTGCATACCAATAGCAGGCGCCATGTGTGGTTAGCTCCGAGTGCCCCAGAAACACAGGCTGTGAGGGGACAAGGAAGACTGAGCTCCATGTTGGCTTTTCTTTGTCCTCTAAATAGGCCTTAACTCTAATCCACAATTAATTTTGTAGAATTGTCCCGTCTTGAGCAGATATCTGTTGCAGTCTGAAATTTCCAAATCTGTAAAATTAGTGTAGTGGACAAATATAAATATATAACTTATTCAATTCATTTTAGCCAACGGTTTGTTTTCAGGCATTCATTTGAAGGGAGCTGTTTTTTGGAACTCTTGTCATCAGATCACTGAAGGGCTTTAGACAAGGTGACTGAGGGTGCAGGACCTCTTAACCTCATGGCTTTGTGGTGCAAGTCTCGAGCCCGACAAGATCGAAAGCAACCAAAGCTTTGTCTGAAATTCGTGACCAGTGTTTCACAGTCCCTTCTCAGTAAGAGTAGTTAGTGAGTCTAAATTACATCTGCAATAAATAGAAAAATAACAAAAATAATTACTAAGGGGCTAAAAATGACATTCCCAAATTTGTGGATTGATCAGTACTCATTAGTGTAAATCAATAATCCAGTACCACCCCCCCCCCCCCCACACACACACACACACGTACACACACACACACATACATTTTTACTATTACTACAGGTGTTAGTACAATAAGTCCCTTGTGGCTGTGAAACCATGTCAGTTTTGAGCTCACGAGAGAGAGAGACTGTCTACGAGGTAGACGACAGCTTGGACAGAGGGGTGAGGTGGCTGATCTGACTGTGTAAGAGATTCTCTATTCTCCTAAATCCCCCACCCCATGCTGGGATTTGTGTTCCCCCTTGGGACCATATGGCAAAGTCTGAGCACAGACCTCAGCTCACCTCAGCTCTGTAGCATTTTGTTAATGAGCCTAATGACAGAAGAAAAACACAGTGTGACTCATTCTAGTCTATTCTTATTTTTATAAGGTCATTCAAGTAGGTGTTTATTTCATTTTCAACTTTTATGAAAATTAGTTAAGTGACAACAGCAGTGATATAACTGTAACCAGGAGATGGAGCTATAACATCATGTATCAGCCAACATGCACATTGTTCTAGACTGCATATTATAATCTGGTGAATTAAGAGCAGTTTATGATAATGCTTTGGTTTAAGAACATTTATCCTTCGAATTTTTGCTACACTGACCTCCAAAACTCATTAATGTCTGGTGCTCCTTCTCTTGTTTTGTTTTGTGAGTCCAGTCAATTGTCGGTGAGCACTTAGTGTGTGTGTGTGTGTGTGTTCCTCCTCCCTGCTGCCTAGGAATATGAAAATGGTGGATATTGTAGCTCAGAAAATGCCCTCAGAGAATGACGTGCATGTGGCAAGAAGCTTTCTCACGAAGATTTTGAGAAGTTCCATGAGGTACAGTTCTGTGGCTTCATCGTAATCATTAGTACCTGTTCCCCCTTTCAACTCTCCTCCGATCCTGTCTGCTCCGTATCCACAATCACATCAATCATTGGTCTAGTAATAATATCATCTTCATTCCTCTCCCTGCACCTCTCCCTCTCCTATGGTTTATAACCTGCCCTCATTGGCATGCCTCTTTGTTTGTGTCATTAGATGAATAATGTTCGTCCCATTGGTAAAGCATGTTAAACACCATCTTACGTCTTACATCTGATGTTGGTTTGTGTCATTTATTTTTGTATGCTCATATATTCTGTTTACCTTCTCTTGACATGCAATTCAGAAAGAACCGCTTTAAAGGGTATGTGTCACATGCATAACTCCTGTACAAAGTTTGTGTTCAAGCCGAGACGTAGATTTAAACCATCCACAACAAGATTCATTGGTGAATGTTAACACTACAAAATGTTTCTATATAGGTTCGATGCAGTAAAGTAGACAAAAATAATCCCTTCTGGAGCAGCAGCAGAGTTGCAGCAACAGCTCTATCTGTAGCTTTTGGTCACCCGGATTCATCTATGGAAGCAAACTAGTGTTTTCCATAAGGGGTTGGTCTCTAATCCAGTTGGTCTTTTTTTCTTTTTTTCTTTGCCCTCTCTACAGGCGGAATGAACCCATAAGCAGGCCTCACTCCTGGCACTCCACCAAGTTTAACGAAAACCAATCAGAGACTGCCAAAACACAGTCCCCGCCCACGCCAGTCTGGCAAACCAGATATGATGCAAGGTAACCGGGATCTTAAAGTTTGCCTTTGAGTCTGTGTTCGATCAAACTTTATAATTTGTTTGTAAAGAGGTTTTTTTTCCTAAATTGTCTTCCTTATTGCCAAAATAACCATTAAAAGATGTTGTGTCCAGTGGGCTGTAAAGGATGATGTGGAAATGCCAGGGAAATTGTCTATTGCATTGGTTAAAATGATTGGATGAAGGTTAAATTAATGGATAGTTAGGATTCTATACCCTATGTAAACGTATAATTATGTATGTACAGTATAAAGAAAACTAAAAGATGCGTTTTAATTTAACTCATGCTTTGATTTTAAGTATTTTCTGTAATCTCCAGTTGATTAGATGTGTTAATAATTAATTACATACAATTGTATCTGCCATGAAACTATAACGTAGGCTATAATTTATAACCTGATAACCAACAGCTACCATGCAGTTTGTTTTGTATTTTCACATTTTCATTTTCTTCAACTTCTAGCTCATCCTCCACTGATCTTTCCTCTGCCTGGGAGCAGACAAACCTGCGCCGAGTGTCCGACCAGTTCAGCTCTCTTGGGAGCATGGACAGTCTAGAGCATGTGTCCCACCCGTACCCTGCCGGTCAGCTGTCCCCTGCCAAGTCCAATAACAGTATGGAGCACCTGGGAGGAGGGAAAAGAGACTCAGCCTACAGCTCCTTCTCCACCAGCTCTGGCACACCAGACTACACCCTCTCAAAGAGCAACGCTGCCTCAACAGAGAACATGCACTATAAAGTGAGCCAGTGGGATGCAGGAGGAAAGCACAACAATCACAGCAATAGTAGAAACAGCCACAGCCTGACTGAAGTTGGCAAACCTGATGATAGGCTTACGTACTTTCAGATGCCAGGTGTTAACGCAGGTTTTGAGGGTCCACAGATTGAGGACCCGGCTGGCTCCCGCAATTCTACTTCAAGCAGGATCAGCTATGGACCAGTCTGGCACGTCCCAGAGAAAAAGAAGGGTGCGTCTCCATCCCCTCCCCCACCGCCTCCACCTGCACGCAGCGACAGTTTTGCTGCGACTAAGGTACATGAGAGGGGGCTTGTCGTAGCCCACCCTGAAGGACCTAATTCACACGGCTCCTGTAAGACATCTTCTGAAAATCGCCGCAGTCACATCCTTACTCTGAAAAATGACAACGATGGTTTTTACCCTTCATCTGACAAATCAAACCAAAACCAGTTCAGCTCAAACAAGCAGTACTCCCTGTCCAGCAGTGATGTTCGGCAAGGCCAGCCTCACCATCAGAGACACCATAGTGACAAAAGCACTTTTTACTCTCAGCCCTGGGCTACGTCCGCACCAAAGCCACAGAACGTAGGTGGCTACCATTGTAGCATGCAAGAACTGCCTACTAACACGTCTGCACAACAGTTTGGTCAGAACCAGAGAAGGAACTTAGGCGCCTCACTGTCTACTTCAACCAATGAGCAGATCACTGACAGCAGTGCACTTAGTCGATACTACTGTGTCACAACATGCCAGCCCACGCAGCCTAACGCCCAGCTGATGTTAGGAAAACCAGACGACAGGAGGAGTGTTACCGGAGCAGACCTGGCACATAGTGCAACTGAGCGTAAATCTCTTAGCCCACAGACAGTCAGCAAAGTGAAGTATCACCTGCCCCAACAACACTCTTCACACAATAAAGATAATAACGGATATAGCAAGCACCAAGTTACCACTGTGCTAGAAACTTCTGTAGCCAATCCCAGCTCTGATGAGAGGGGAAGTCAGAGAGGACACAACACACTAAGTGCAGAACCTCAGTTCATAAGTTACCCTCCTACCAGACAATCTGATCAGAGAAGGTCTCTCCCATTACAACACAGAGAAATACCTCAGGACATCAGATATCATGGTCAAGCGAACAATAAAATCAGCCCCCATGCCACCCCCATGCTGCACTCTCTGTCCATGGATGCAGCAAACCAAAACGAGAAAACAAGAGACACGTTCACAGAGGAGTCTCCTGAAGGCAAGCAGGTGAAGCGCAACGAACGTTTTGCCACGACATTAAGGAATGAAATCCAAATGAGGAGAGCCAAGCTGCAGAAAAGTAAGAGTGCAGCCATTCTTCCCAGTGCTGAGGGGGAGACTGAAGAAGAGCAGGACATCTGGAAGTCCACTGAAAGCACCACTCCAACTTCTGCAGACGGTTCCTTCACCAACACCTACAAGGATCATCTGAAGGAAGCACAGGCGAGGGTGCTCAAGGCTACATCATTCAGGAGGAAAGACCTGGAGCCTGTCTTAGCCGAGAACCCTGCAGCAGAGGCTTTACCAAACTACCCATCCTCAGCACTGTCCCGTAAAGATGTCCCCCCTTTGCCAACTGTTACGGAATCAGTAATATCTCAACCGGGGCCTGCTGCTGGTCAGGTAACTCGTATTGGAGGCCGGAAGCGTTTTACTGCAGAAAAGAAGGTACGGTCTTTCTCTGAGCCCGACAAAATCCATGAAGTTGGGGTGAAGGAAGACCTTCCTTGCAATGAGAATACAAGCTCCTCACTAGACCGACAGAAGCTCTTCAAAGAAAGTGGGAGACCAGGGCTCCCCAATCACATGCCCCTTCAAAGCCAGACGCTCAACCAAGGCCAAGATATCTCCTCCATCATTTCAGCAGGAGACACAGTGAAAGGGATCAGCAGAGAGTATGTTGAGGAGGCCCAGAGAGCTCCTTACCCTGCTCACAAACCGTCTGTCCTCGACCAGCAACGACTGGGCACCTTTGCAGAGTACGAGGCGAGGTGGAATACACAGAAGAAACCAGCGGAAACCAGAGCCTCTGGAAGGTACCACTCAGCTGATAACATCCTGGATCCAGGGCCAGAGGAGAGAACTAAAACCACCTGTTTGCACGAGAGATCCAGATCCTCTCCTTCAGCTGACATGTATGGACAGGTGAGGCACAAAGTCAGGTTCATTTTCTAATCTCCAAATTACTTCAGCAAACATTTCATTGGAATAATATTATTTTTTTAATGTTTTAAATGAGGCGTCTCTTGGCTTCACCCTTGTTTTGATCACTTAAAAGTTGCAACTGTACCAAGCCCCAGAGATTTACTTCTCGTTAAAACAAATATACTCACTTTAGTGAAAGGCACAAGGAGAAAGCCAAGTCAAATATCAATCCTTGTTTGTACATAATGACACACCCTCAGCTTGAGTCTTTTCACCAGTGGAAAACAAGAGGGATGAGATAATGACTCAGCTCTTGTCATAGCTGGAAGCCTCACTGAGTGGTGGAGAGTTTCTTATTTTTTTTACATAAGTGATTGTGTATTTTGTTCTATTCAAATTTTTACTTTATTTACAGAAGATTCCAGTACCTGGAAGAAAGTCTGAGTGTTCCCAGACGGAGAGTAAACCTGCTGAACTGCTCTGCACTGCGACAGCGTGAGTAAATCTTTTTAGATCAAACTTATTGGTGCCATAACTTCAATGGAAGTGGGATTTTCCATTTATTTCTCAAATATAGAATGCATTATACTCTAGTTGACAAGTTTGACGCATGGGATTGCTATACAATATGTAAAGTGTACTATTGGACCATATTATTTAGTTGCATCTTGCACCACAGTCTCTGAGGGTTGTAGAACAAAAGCAAAACCTCATATCCAGATAACATATGTGTATCGTGTGCCAGTTTTTTCAGACAAATAAATGGGGTCAATGTCTTTGCAAACGTATATTGTAAAACCAGCTGTTAGCTCTTTACTTCTTCATTATTCTTTGCCATATTATCTGTCGCAGGCCAAAGCCTTGAGTCTGGGGTTTGTATTTAGCACTCAACCTTACTTTACAGCTCTAGGGCAAAGCCTCTCTGTACTATTTCACATTATTGTGCTGTTGGTGATAAGAGAGCTAGCAGCGTTTGATCAGTTGAAGGAACGGATCTGCTGCATATTTGGTAAATTCAGTTTCTGTTCTGTCAGACTTTTCATCCTTAAACCATGTCCATGCGACAGAGGTAGCCTGTCTTTTAGGTACAAAATCCTAATTTGGTCCCTCTACTGTTTGTGTCAAATTCACTCTCCTCCAGAAAAAAACGTTCTAAATGGCAACAAAAACATGCCTCGCGAGTGTGATTGGAGCAAAACAATAACGATAGATTAGATTACGCAGTGACAGATGTTTTTCTATCATCACATGACATATATCACAACATATTTAGTGTGATATTTAATTCTTTCTCTCATGAGCTTTATCAGTGACAGAGGGCAGGGAGATTGTAGAGGTACAGTGAAGTCTGTAAAGGGGACAGGTTCAGGGGGGGTTCTGTTCGAAGGCTAAAAGTATCTCTCTATAAGATCTGGAACTTGGCATAATTGGATTTGTAACCATGCTAGTGGCTCAGCTCTCTGGGTGGCAATGTCGTCTAGTTATTTGGTCCAGACTTAAACATCTCATCTCATCTAGCTCCGTCACCATGTTGGCATATAGATATTAGCATTAGTTAGTACTGTTTCACAGAGCTGCTAGCATGGCACTAGACTCTTGAGTAGCGCTTGAGCTTAAAGGTCCAGTTTGTACGATTTAGCTGAAAAGGATCTATTGGCAGAAATTGAATATAAAATAATCCTATTGATGTTTCACAAACATTTGTGTATAATCACCTAAATTGTTTGAAGTGTTGTATTCTTTACCGTAGAATGAACCCTTTATATTGACAGCTTCTCTATGAAGGCCGCCATGGTTTTTAACAGTTGTCGAGACTGGACAAATTAAACATCTTTTTGAGTTTTTATGCAGACTGAAGGCTACCATAAGATTCATGCTTGAAAGAGGAGGGTGAGTTGAGGGGTATTCAGCTGCAACATACAACTTCACCACTAGTTGTCACTAAATCTTACAAGCTGAACCTTTTTAAGGGAAACATTTATTACGGAGCAGTCTGTTTGAAACTCTCAAACGATCAGATGTGAGCTGCAGAGAATTCAGTTTCAGCGTGGTTGTATCTAGTGTAAGGAAAGTATGGAAATATTAACTCCAGACTGACTAGAGCTGTAGGTTTCATTGGAGTCTTCAATAACCAACATCAATACGATGAACATGTCTTGTATTGTGTGTGTATAGTCGTTTCAGAAAAGTCGCTACAGAGTTTACCCAGAGTTTACCTCTCACACATGTACAACAACAGGTTCTCTGCACAGCCGTGTGCACAAGAGCAACATATCCTCCACATTATTCAGTTGAGAGGTGGAGCAGCCCGGTGCAGCACACAGAGGCAAGCAGTGATGTTTTAAATCGGCTGAAACTGTGTCTTCTACCTGTGTGTCAATGCCTTTTCACCGGGAGATATTTGTTTTCGTTCGCGGTCATCCCCTTCTGTGTCCACACATCGACTTCTCCTGAATTTCTACAGACATTGTACTAGTAGGTCAGGCGGATAAAGTCTGTAGGAACTGTGGAGCGTCTCATTCTTACATTTGCATTCACACATGCACCTCCTTCAGAAAAATACGGAGACACTGCAGAGTTCAGTTCATGTCTGAAAACAGCCTGCAGTAAATGAAGTGGATTGGTCTCAGTGGGTTAAACCTGTTTTTTAATGTTTGTATTAATGGGCAGGGTACAAGACACCGATGATTTCATTTGATCCTTAGATGTTCCCATATAAATAGTTGACTTTTAATCTTCACATTATTGAACACATCTGACATGTTCCTCCCTTTTATATAGAAATGTAGTGCACTAGTTATTGAAAATATATATATATGTATATATATTGTTTGAGTCTTTAGAGTTTCAAACTGGAGTTGAAAGAAGCGGATCCTTATCTGACAGTGAGAGTATTTCTGTATGATTAATAAGGTTAATATCTTTTTCACAAATTAGAAAGATTCTGCTACATATTTATTAGGTATATCAACTGCATCTAAACTAGTACCCCCACTTTATTCTTCAACAAATGGTCACCCAGCATTACACCATGTGACGTAGAGCAGCAGAAACTGACAGCCAGAAAAATAAATCCAATGAGAGACAGAGTGAGAGAGAGGTTGTGTAAGGACAGATGAAAATGACTCAGCGTGTCCTGAAGAAATTAGATATATTTGTATATTTTGTTTAGCATAGCTTCCTCTCATCACCTTACACACAAGATTTTAAACATGGACCATAAAAAACAAACTAAAAACTTTGAAGAATTCCTTTTCCAGTTGTCCAGTTGATTTGCCCGTCCAATAGCAGGCACTTTCAAATTTTTTGTTTCCTTCTGTATCAGGTAAATGAGTGCAGTGAAATTACATCTTTTTTTTGAAGAATATAACCTTAAGAGATAACCGTAATCCACTCCAAGCAAAACAACATAATTTTAATTTTATCCAGACTTAACCTCAACTGTTCAACAGCTACTTTTGGGTTCAACATAACAGTCCGAGTGTCTCTTAAACTATGTAAAGTGACTCAGCTGGAAATGACTTCATGCTTTGTAACCAGTTATTCAGGAGCCTTTGTGCATTATCTAAACTCCCACTGGTGAGACTCTTTGAAAGGTGTAGAGTGTCCCGCGTTGAGCAACCTCTTTGTAGGAGCCACACCATATGATGCTCACGTTTGCATGACAACAACAGTGCACAGGACGTTACTGTCATCCAGAAGTGTGAGAGATGAGCTCAGTGAAGTGCACTCCACCCATATAGTGTCATTGATACCGGCATAAAGAGAGACCACAGGTGGGCTCTGTCATAGAGAATGTTACCGGACAGACAGCACACTCACTTTTAATTATGTTCTGAGGCATGTTAGCAGTAAAACTTCAATTTGGGTGAGTCTGTACGATATGTTTTATATATATATATATAAAACATATATATTTAATGTTTATTTAACATTCAAAATTTCCAATTTTTCTCTTGTTTCTTTTTTCCAAAAGAAAATATTGTAGTGAAGTAATGTGATATGTGCTGTGTAACCATTCTCCTAATCCTCACTTCGGTTCTAGATTTCTCACTGAGATCTTCTGATTTGTTATTTATACAGGGGGTGGGGACAGCTGGTTGGGGTAGAGACGATTGTGAAGGTTCGCATCATGGTTTCAGTCGCAGTTCTGATGTACACACTGAAGCTGCTTTTAGATATGCACTGAACTCTCCAGAGGGGCTACTTTCTTTTTGCGGAGTTTCTCCTGCCAGCCCCCTGTGAAACATGTCAGTATGACCAGATGTGAGAAAATAGCCTCCTCTGCAGGAGGATCTTAATATCTCAGGATGATGTGTCCATATGTTGTATGTTTGTAAACAAAAACATGTGATCTTCACAGCAGAGTCTCCTGCTGCAGAGTTCATGTGTGACAGGCAACCTCGAGAGAAAGTCCGGACCCAATTATGCAGACATCTTTTGGAGTTCATGTCTGAAAGCAGCGTGAGAGGACCAGACAGAACATGCTTAACAGAAGGTCCATTATGTAGACCCAGATAACTCAGTTACTTTTCCTGTGACCGTGTTTACCTTTGTCAATCATTGGAGGAACACTGACATCATAGTTGTAACATGACCACTGGATATTGCCGGCATCATGTTTCATGTTTGTGCGAGGTATAATTGTCACGCTCTATCCAGAGCTGAGACAGAAGGGGGGGGGGTCCCCCTTACCAACAGTTGTACACTGGGTAACTTGTCACAGTTTGTAAGAATTCAGATTGGGAGGTTCGTGTTATGGCCTCTGTCCACAAGTCACTGTTCTGTGTCTTGTGACTGCAGATCCAAATACAGCGTTGACTTTCATCGAAGCAGCGTGCTTTATGTGTTAATGATCTCTGAGAACTCCTAATTGAATCTGTATGAACAAGCATTGGCGTGTCCCCTGTGTGCTAGAAACTACAGCATTATGAGTTTGTGTACTTCTACGGTTTAGTTAATGACAGCGTTCCACTGTGTTTTATGGTTAAATTTGGCTCTAAATATTATTATTCAGTCTCATATGCTCCATTAGTTCACTATCAGGCCTCTAATGGTCGCTTTGATCTCTGATCTTTTCTTCCTCTGGAGTCTGGACTAAAACCTCCAAGGAGTTAAAAGTGTAAATGTGAATCAGACAGGAAAAAGTGATCTGCTCCCTCTTCTTTGCACTGGAGCATTATTTATTCCTCTTTGCAGACTTTGTGGGAACTGAAATATTCCTCTTCACGCTGCCAGCTGAACAGTTACCAGGGAGGAGGCTCCCAGAAGAGAGGGAGCCGTGTGTCTTCTCAGGCTGGCATAATCATAGTGGCTGCTGGAGCGAGGAACAAGTCCTCCGTCGCAGTGTATTATTTGATAGAGCTGCAGATGATAGTCCGTGCTGCCTGGCTGTGTAATTAAAAGCTTTCTATTGTGCTCCTCAGCTTCTCTGACAGAGGGCCCAGTGACTGTAAAGTCAGAGAAAAGACGGAGGAGTTTGAACATTACCCAGCGCCACCCCCTCCGCCCATGACAGGAGCCAACCCTGACTGCAGACACAGAGCTGCTCCTGCCACCGAGAACCACAGACCCACGTCTCTCTCACACGGTGTCACTGAGTGTGCTCTCCCCCTGCCCGGGGACCCCAGCCACAACGAGCCGCCGTCTGGAGCGAGAAGGAAAACCCCTGTGCTGGAGAGGCCTCCCCCTCAGAGATCCCCAGAGGTCAACACCCACGAGTCCTCCACCAGCTCCCAAAGTGAAGTCTACACCCGCTGCTCTCCTACCACAGATAGTAACTCTGCCTTTGTTCCCACCCACCCTGCAAAGAGAGATTCTGAGCTGGGCAGAGGACTTGTGGACAAAGGACAAGGGGCAGTACATCATCTGTCAACGTCCAATCCTAAGCCTGCCTCCTCGCCCCCGGCTTCCTCCTACAGATCTTCAGGGCCGACCAGTATGGAGGGGCAGCGCTCACCATCTCCACAGTTTTCTCCTCAGAAACTCAGCGACAGGCCTCCAGTTTCTTTGCATCATGAAGACTCAAACAGGTAAACTTATTCTTTTATTTCATCTGAAAGGACAGCTGTTCAAACTTGCCATAATATTGCTGCAAACTCAAACTTCCACCGTGTTGAGTCAGAACACAGTAACCTATCTTGTCTTTATGCTGCTTGTACAAAGGAGCTTATTGAGAGTCTCTGCCTGTGTAGAATCAGCATGTGAGAGGCATCAAGCCACAGTAAATTAGAGGGATTCTCCGCATGTCTATAAAAGCCACTGCTGGTTTTAGTGTAATTCAGCTAAATGCTGAAAATGTAAAACCACAAAACTATTTTTTTCATCTCCTTGATTCAGAATTAATTGATATCATCTGCAGGGAACTCCAGATTGTACAGCAGGACTATTACAGCGAGCAGAAACCAAAGTAGTGGGAGGAGTCACATGTCTTTGATATTCCAGCACACTGGGCATGGAAAAAAAATTAATTTGCCATCATGCAGTGAAACTTTTAATCATCGTATGACTGGAACAACTGCAACTAGAGATTTTCTCCTCCTCCTCCTCCTCCTACTCCTCCTCCTCCAGAAAGAGTTTAATTTTTATAAAATCCCTCTGTCTGTCTCTGATATTTCAGGATGGAGAATGTGATAGAAAGCCAAAATCCTGCTGTGAAGAAAGTTCCCATCAGGATCGTGCACTCAGAGGGCGTCACAGAGCTGGAGAAAAGTCCATATTTGCAGCACAGCGACCCGCCTACTGTAGAAGCTGAGGTTCCTGGTGTTAACAGACTCAACAGTCTGACAGCTGCAGGGCAGGACTCTGTGTTCTGCGCCTTCACTCGGCAGACAGAGCCCGACAGGCTACCAGCTGCTGAGACAGACACAAAGTCCCACAAAGACGCATACATGACCACGATCCGAGATCCCATCAGCTCCAGCTGTCAGCAGCCAGAACCGCTCGCAGACGAGCCCCCCAGCGACGGGACAGCTGTGATCACTGGAGTGACAGAGGAGCAGAAGAGAGAGGAGCTGGCCAGGGACATCATGGGGAAAGACAAGTCACTAGCTGATATACTGGATCAGAGCAAGATGAAGACCACCATGGACTTGATGGAGGGTATCTTCCCTCAGGGGGGACAGATGCTGGAGGAAGCTCACCAGCGCAGGAAGGTGCCGGTCAAACAGTCAGTCACCCGACCTGCCGAGGAAAGGTCAGTCTGTGTGATCTGATTGAGTCTTTAACCTGTTTCTTTACATCAATCCACATGACACTGTTGAATATTAGCTAAAAGTCATGGAGAAAAAGTTGAAATAACTTGCTGATAGTAATGGATTCATGGTTAAAAATGCAGCTGCTTCTCCAAACAGGCAATATCTGTGTGGTAAATTAAAGATTTCGTTAGTTGCAGTTAAAATTGTACATTTTTATTTCAGAGAAAAGGAGGACAATATGGCAGCAACTGTCGCCATGATGACCAGCTCTACATATTTCAGCACATCTGCTCCCAAAGCTGAGCTCCTTATCAAGATGAAGGACATGCAAGAGCAGCAAGAGGAAGAGGAGTCATCAGAGGACGAACTGGATATTGATCTGGCCAACAAGAAGGTACCACACGTGCACATACACAATTCAAACTTAACTTCTCAATAGTGTATGAGATCTCCTCGAGCTTTGTATGTTCTGTTTTTCATGTAGCAAGAGCTGATCGACAGCCTCAGCAAGAAGCTCCAGGTGTTGCGGGAGGCCAGGCAGAGTCTTCAGGAGGACATCCTGGACAACAACGCTTTGGGAGACGAGGTGGAGGCCCAAGTGCAACAGGTCTGCAAACCAAACGAGCTGGACAAGTTCAGGATGTTTGTCGGGGACCTGGACAAGGTGGTGAGTCTGCTGCTGTCCCTGTCGGGCCGTCTGGCCAGAGTGGAGAACGCCCTCAACAGTCTGGAGGAGGACACTACAGCCGAGGAGAAGGTTGGTGAATATAAACCTTAGAATTCGAACAGATGGTTTTTAGGTCTTTGGAGGAAATATGACACATCCTCACAAGTCCTAATGCTCATTTCCTTTTCAGCGTACGTTGGTTGAGAAGAGGAAGCTGCTGATCCGTCAGCACGAGGATGCGAAGGAGCTGAAGGAGAACCTGGACCGGCGGGAATCTGTTGTTTACGACATCCTGGCCAACTACCTGCAGGCGGACAGCATGACGGACTATGAGCACTTTGTCAAGATGAAGTCTGCGCTCATCATTGAGCAGCGCAAGCTTGAGGACAAAATCAAACTGGGCGATGAGCAACTCAAGTGTCTGACGGACAGTCTGCCAATAGAACAGAGGCTGTCGTTCTGAAGAAGTTGGACACAGTTCTGGAAATAGCCCAGGACTCAGGTTGTGTTTCTCCAAGATGCAGCTGTGTATTTCGTCCAGTAGAGGGAGACAGAGACAACAAGCTGCGGAGACAAACGACCTCTTCGCAACAAGTACTGTTACATTTTCTGACTTTTTTTTAATACACACCCCCTGAAGTGGACCTGCACAGACTGACAGCATCCAGAACTCCTTTGTGAAAGATGCTGCTTTACTCAACCAACCGCTGTATCTATTCTTTTTTGCTGTTTTTATTTTGTTTTTGGCTTTTTTAGTAATTTATTGTAGCCTTTTGAATCTGGGCAGGAGGAGACAGTATTTTATCTTCAACTGATCTGAGCAGCCGTGCTACCTGATTATGTGTGTCACATGCCTAACAAATAGAACTATTTATCAGGCTTTATGTGGAAATAATCTCACACTCTGAAATTCACAAAATCAAATCTGGCCAAATATTTCATAAACGCAACGATGTTTGTTAACATTCATATCTAAACTTGTGGCCTTGTACAATGATTTTTGTGCCCTTGCTTTTCTTCTGCAAAAAAGACCAAAAAAAAACAAGATGGAGAAAGAAGGCTGATAGTGCAGCAGCCCTGTGAATGAACTGGTCATTTTAAAGAGCACTTGTTCAACTTCACTGAGCAGAAGAAGCACTTCACATCCAGATTTGAACTCAAGTCAAATCCACAGTGAAAGCTCCCGGGGAGTCGTCCAGGTCACTGCATGTCACCGAACGCTCTTTAATCCACTTCTGTCACAGGTGTTCGGTTTTATTCACCACCAGAAAACTTTACATTATGATATCGTCACATGTAAGTTGACCAAGTGTTTTTGTATTTCGTCTTATTACTTCACTGTTTTTTTGTTATTCACGGTGCAGATGTTTCATACGTAGTTACCACAGATGTTACTTGACCTATTAATAATTTCAACACTAAAAATGTTTCCGGTTGATCATTTTGCCACAAAACATGGGGGTAAATCATTCCTAAACCTTTTTCAGACCTTAAGAATGAAATCAGTGTGTTCAGATGTGAAACTCCTGCTGGAGGACGTTTGTTCTGCACATTTGAGTGTGTCACAGTTTGCTTCATGCACTGCTACAGCCCGACTCTTAACACTTTATCAGCTGTTCCCCTTTATGTCAAATAAAGAGTTTGCTGAGATCACTCAATCTGGTTTGATTGATTTTCTTCCTAGCTTATATCCACTGTCATTCATTAACTCCACCACGCCCTCCTCTCCGCTGATAATGAGGAGGTCAAATACAGTGACCAGATACGGAGGATCTTTAACGCTCAGGTGGTTCAGGGTGTCGAAGATGCCGACCATCACTCAGATTCCAGCTTCACTGAAAAATACAGGATCTGTGGAAAGACGCTGTGTTTGCTGAAAACCACTAAATCTGAACTTGAGACTCATTTTGGTGAGTAAATGGACAGCATGTAAGTGGAGGTTGTTTTATTTCACTGTATCACCTGCAGCGTTTTAAATGGACAATCATTAACTACGGCACTGCTTGAACAGATGGGGCCGGCTCTTACTGTAGAATAACTCTCCACGCTTCCACTGCAGCGCGTTGTCTGATCATTCTTAAAGGGAAGTCTCGAATTTTCACCTCAGAGGTTTTGTTTTGCTCGATACTTCTAATGGTATGTATTAGCTTTTTTCCTCACCCCACTGTATTTCTAGATGTTTACTTGTTCACTTCCTGGATTATGTAACTACATATGAGACTGAATTTATTTTACCTTGTTCCAAAAGAATTCTAGGGCCTGTTTAGAGCTGAGTTAAAGACCACACTTTAATGTGGGTTGTACAAACAGAGCGGTATTATAGTAACATTGTTATACATGTTCATTTTGCTCCAGCAAAGAATTACTATGGTGACAATCAGGATATCACACAGTGACCACACACGCAGCAGAAGTTGTGTTAGTTATTATGACAGTTGTGGTCATAGTACATTGAAGCACTTAATACTGTCTCTTATCTCTGTAGTGTATGAAGTCTGTGTACATACCGATTATTCAGAAGATTGAATAGTATTTGTTTGTCTCCTTTAAACTAAATTTTTTTTTTTAATTACTACGTTGCTACCATGACTTCACCCTGTGTCTAGATAGACTCAGTCTGGAAGAATTGCAACACAGAACTTATTCCTGAGCCCTGTAAGAAGAACACAGTGGTTAATGTTAACTTTCAAGAATTATTTGATAATGATCCATATTTTTTTAGAATTGTGACCAAGATTTGTCAGATATACGCACATTAAATACAACAGAGTTTCCTACAGCTCTACCTCGCACAGTAGATATCAGCTACAGATAACAGTGAAATTGTAATGCCTCAGTTCATTAGATTATAGCTACATTTCATTATATCACTATTCTCCACCTGCTTTAGTAAACACATCTTAAAGGAAAAGTTCAACCATTTCCATAAAAATACTGTCGTTAAAACTTTCCTCTCAGTATATTAGTTCTATTTATGTTGATTGTATTGAGCTGATGATGTTTTCTAAAGCCTCAGTAGATACAATTACAAAAATTAGGAATAATAAAATGATTAGCGTGTCTATGTATCTGCAGGTATCTCTTTCTCCTGCAGCAGCAGGATCGAGATCTGATACTACTCTATTATTATTATTATCCTTTCTCTCTCTCTTCTCTCTCCTCTTGTCACCCAGCTCTCCTCTCTCGACCATTTTTCTCCGCTCACCTCAACCAGTCGAGGCTGATGGCCGCCCACGTTGTGACTCTTCAGGTTAATGTTCAACTGTTTTCTCTATTATATTGTATGGTTTCCACCTCACTATGTGAAGTGCCTTGAAATACTATTTGTTTTGATATGAAATGAGAATTGAATTGAATTCTAAGAGATTACCTGAGGATGTATGTATTTTGATTATTTGAGTGAACTAAACCTTTAGTGTTTTTTTCGGAAGTGTATCTGCTGTGATGCCAGCACCCACTGACATGTTGGAGGATGAAAGCTTTAGTAGCCAGCATGTAAAAGTATAATTTTACATTTGAAAGTAAAACTAGTATATTAATGTTGTTCTCATCAGGTGTGATGAAACCAGCGGTGCTGCATGACGTTGATGATGTGTAAGCCTGCGATCAGTCTCTCGGACCATTAGCAGTCCCACTGGACACCATCATGTACCTGGCTCACACGGCTCACTGGCAGTTCCTGGGCCTGTCCTTAGGCTTTCTGGCGTGGATCCTCACCATGGCCACAGCCGGCCTCAACGAGTGGCGGCTGTGGCATGTGGACGACGTGTCCGTCATCACCTCGGGCATGGCCTGGGTTGGTATCTGGAAGGTGTGTTTCTACACACACGTCCTTCCACAGACTGAGTTCTGTCGGCGCATCAGCATGTCAGACTCTTTTCTTCCAGTGGAGATCCCTGTGGCTCAGGTGCTGATGGTGCTGGCGATGATCTGCGGCCTGGCAGGAAGCATCAGCGGCGGAGTGGCCATGAGGATGGTCTACTTCACAGTGGAGGATCGAAGGAACATCAGGCTGGTCTTCATACTGACAGGGACCCTGTATCTGTTTTCGGGGTCGTGCTCCTTGGTGCCGCTGGTGTGGAACATGAACTCTGTGCTCATCAACAGCACCATAGACTTCCCTCCTGAGTATTACCTCCCTGTGGTTCCTGTCAGGCAGCAGGTCGGCACAGCCATCGGTGTGGGCATCTTTGCCTCCATCCTGATGCTCATCAGCGGGCTGCTGTTCCTCTCCTACAAGTATGCCCGCCACACTCTGAGGTCAGTGGCCCCCAGAAGCACCAGCAACCCGCTCCGTGGTCCCTGGACAACCACGGCACAGAGGTCAAATGGAGTCAACCAGGGCAGTGACAATCCTGCATTCCTCAGTGAAGAGGTCTCGTGTTAAAAAAAAAGCATGTAACTTCCGGAGCTATTTAATTGATTCAAAATCTTTGTTTTCATTTTCATCGTCCAAGGGAAAGAAAGAGACAGACAATGCCATAAAGTCTCATTTAAATCCCAGTGCTGCTTGATCTAATCTTGTTATTGTTGCTTTACTTTTTATTTTACACTCTATGACACAATCAGATAAACAGACGATTTATGTGTCTGTTGTATGTGTACAATCAGCCTTCAAACCCATACACACAAAACATCTTAAGATTGTATCTGTAACACTGCATAACATATCTCAGATAGATTTTGTGGAAACATGTTGTCTAATTTTACTATGTTTCATAATGAAGCAGGAATATTTTCATACTTTTTCTATTTAAATTTGTAATTATTATAATTTATTTTAAATATGCTTTTATTGTTTTTTTAGCAATTATACAAACAGACACAAAAAAACATGAAGAGACACAAATTAAATACAAAGCAGTTTTTCTTTAAGTATAAAGGTATCTATACATAAACAAAATAAAGCGATAATACGCAGCAAGGTGCTTAACACCGGACATAACATAACTCACTAGTCCTCGCCCTGAAAACATTTAAAAACGGGGTCCAATATCTTATCATGCACCCATGCAATCATGCATCAATGTGATTGACATCTCTCTCCACCATAAATCACATGTGGGTACAAACTCCATTTTCCACACTAGCAGGATTCATTTTTTCTAATCAACATTCCAAAGAAAACAGCCTTTTTTTCAATCTTATTGGCAGGCGATAGGGAGCTTGTTCCTCCAAGAATGGCTGTGAGCGGATCAGGTTCCCTAAAGCCTCTGAGAAACAGTGAAAAATGCTTTTCCAGCATGTGTAAAATGTACTGCATGACCATTGATTATTCCCTGAGAAATCAAAGAAAACGTCGAAAAATGCCACCATGTTGAAGAAAGTGAAAAACAATCTTCCAAGTCCAACCCTTTCCCGAAATTTAATGGAAATAGGTTGAGTAGTTTTTCCCTAATCCTGCTGGTAAACAAACAACGCCCCTTGACAGAGGTAATTAACAATCCAGATAATATCAAGAAGGGCTTTCTGGTAGAAGTAGGTATATTGAAAAAGTTTACAAAGGAATAGATAAACATGGAGCTCTGTAGCTGTGAAGAACACAAGCCTTGTAACTGATTGTCTTCTTGGTTGCAGCAGGAACAAACTGTGACATAACCAGGTCATTGAAATGAATCTACACAGTCTTACAGATATGGAGCAACATCAGCATTCAGGTTTCTGTACACCTCATGGTTGAAGATGTTTATCTTAATAAAGCTCTACAGCTTCTAAATGCTTGAGTGAGACCGGGTTATTGGGGAGTTTGAGGTTTTCTTTGCTGAAAGAAGTTACTCGCTACGGGCCAATACGATTCTGAGAGCACTGAGAATGAACCTGACAAATGAAGCTGTGGCCTCGAAAAATAATACAATGAGCTTAAAGAGGCTAAAATGTTGTGGAGCTGAAGAGACCTACAGTCTGTTCTTGGGTTTGTCACAAGTGGCACCTTTCACAAACATGTTGTGATTATAGCAGCTTTGATATAGTAGTGTAATATAAAACATTGTGTGTGACATGATATGAGCTCCTGCTGACATGTTCTTGGTGAAATCTATTTTAAGTCAGCGTAACAAATTAACAGCTAAACTGGACGGATGTTGCCAAAGTCCAGATTCATATCTATCATAATAAACTTTATCTCTTCACCATTATCTGAATGTTCCGGGGAGTGAGAAACCTGCAGGTTCCCGTAATGACTGTTCAGCTGTATTACCGCACGGGCCGGGGGAGGTTACATGACCTGCTGAGGTGTGGGCTTCTGACTGGGACCATGTGACCATGTGAGGAGGCAGGTCAGCTTGACTGGGGGGCCTGCTCATGTGACCTGGGTAGGAGGCTGACGCGAGCAGGCATGTGAGTAAGGAGAGGGGGCCGCCTCACAGTCGTGATTGTTGCCAGGCAAAGCACACGCGCATACGCACACACACACACACATTCGAACACACAAACTGTGGCCCAGTGGCCCGCTGCACCTCTCTGGAGGCGGCTTGTTGCCAAGGAACAAAAGACCCTCTTCAGCCGAGCAAAGCTCTCCGTCAAAAACACAAGTTCCAGAAGTGGATGAATGGTAGACCTGGTCTGGCCACATCAAGAAGGTGGTGAGCCCTGTTATCACAGTACCAGTACATTGTAACAGGACGTCCACTGACTTGAATCTAATTGAATATAACTCAATATTATTCAGAGACATTCCTCCAGATATGAGTTTTGGGTAAAAGTATTTCAATAATTCTCTGTCCATGCGTCCGCCTCTGTCTTCACATCCCAGAGATAAGATAAGAGGTAATATTATGTCAGACAGATAATGCCCAGAGCTGGCCATGCTTTATCTCATCTGTTTTGCCAAGTCATCTACTCTGTCAGCTAGAATGGAGGAAGACTGAGACAGTAGGGAATGTGATCCCTTCTGGGAAAATGTATTTAAAGGTGTCAGAACAAAGTATTCTGTGTTTTACCAATGAATTGTAGATGGACTGTGTTTATATAATCCTTTTCAAGTCTTATCACACACAATGGTTCACAAACACACATTCATACTGCACTTGTATATTTCTATCACACAGCATTCATGCACCGTCGGTGCAGCCGTACAGGGGCGATTTGACATTCAGTATCTTGCCTAAGGACACTTTGAATGCAGGTGGAGCAGGTGATCAAACCACTAACCTTCTGGTTAATGGACAACCCGCTCTACCTCCTGCAGCTTCCCTCGATATAGTTAGTCCAACTGATCACAATTTATTAATCCTTCATTGGATCCAAGAGAGAGGATTGGTGGTACAGCTCCAGGCAGATGAGCAGTAAGTCGCCACGTGTTCCTTTGATCCTCCTCAGAGTTTGAATCATCCCTGGAGATCCAGATCAGATCAAATGTATTACAGTCAGCCTCATCTCCATGTGGCGCTATGGTGGCAAAATAACCACAGTCGTTCAGGTAGGATTTTATTCAGGTGTACATTACAACACCCCATCAGAAACAAACAGTGGATTTCTTTAGGGCACAGGAATGTTGTCATATCTTTAATGAGCGTGTTGAGCTGTGGACGACTGATCTCCCAGAACTGTGATTTCCAACCTCTTGAATGTGATATCTTATCAGAGTTTGAACTCACAATATGTCCTGCCCCTGTGAGCAGTTGACTTGTCGGCCCCTGAGGGCAGCCCTGTTTGTTTGCAGTCGGATGCATTTAGACATAATTCCTCCTGCCACTGGGGTCTCACAGTAATCATCAAGTTGTTTTCACTGCCTCCCCTGCTGACTGCTGCCCTCACACTGGGAGACGCGGGGCCCCCGCTGCAGCCCATGTGGCGTCAGAGGCTCCGCGAGGCCCGACAGACGCACTGATAAGTGAAGTCTGTCCTGTCTCTGGCCCCCAACACACCAACATCGTTATCTCTCATTAACGTCCTTCTAAGAGCCACAACCGAGGACCATTAGGTTTACAAATCCTCCCCATATATGATACAGACAGTGCTGCAGTGCAGGGAGCAGTGGCGCCCTCTGACCTTGGCAAATCTGTGTAATTATGTCAAAGCGGGAGCTGCAAGGGCAACCTGTTCTGCATTCTTCACAGTACACACACTGCCCATTAAAGCATTCATTAAACACAGCTTAGCTCAGCGAGTGACCAGGAAATCTGGTGGAATTAGTCTCAAGCTGCGTTTCCACCGCCGCAGACACACCTGATGAACCACGACGGCTGTTTCAAGTCGCCACCGCCGCCCCCCCCCCCCGCTCGGCTTGTCGTCTGGTTGTTCAGACAGCAACTGGGAAGCGCTTCCACACCGAAAATAGGTTTACGTGACTGAAAGAGCAGCCATGTTTTCACCTCTGACATAACAAACCTAAGTAACTTTTTCCATCTCAGCGATTTTAGAGTTCATTATTTTCAGGACTAACAAACAGAGAATAGAAAACTTCAGCAAAAATATTACATTTTTAATGGAAACAAGAAACGACGTCTTTACATGAATCATCACATGAACAATGTGTGCTGCCTATATGTTTTAGTTTGAAGAATAACTTACAATCACAGCATTTTAAAAGCTAAACTTTCTTGTGAATCAGGCTACGATTGTCTTTGCTGGTGTTGATAGGAGAACGTTTCCGATGCAGTCACAGAGTAACGGATATAGAGCATCTTATAAAACACATCTTTAAAAAAACATTCATTTTTACTGGTCACAGCAGGTTGTCTTAGAATCTAATGTTTGATTGTGTGCAGGTGAGTCATTGGAAGTAGCTGAAATGAGGCAGAGTTTTACAAAACCTTTGAAGCACCTCCTAGGCGGTGATGTAAAACCAGATGTGAGCATTATTGTTTTGAAACTGTTTAAATGAAGTGCAGTTCTATGGGGGATTGTGTTGTGCTGTCAGTCTCTAAGCAGGTCAATCTATCATGGACGATCCATCAAACGTACTCTGTGCGCTTCCTGAAGTTAATGTCCGTACTCATCACCTGGTACCGTCGCTGCTGCGCCGGCTGAGGCTCCACCTGTGAGCACCAGCATGAGGTGACCAGGAGCAGCCCGGCCACTACCAGGAGAAATCCTCCCACCCAGCCACAGAACAGGGCATCTCCAAACTCCCATCTTGGCACCACATCAGGTACTTTATCGTCAAAGAAATGTATGACAGCTAAATGGGCCATGTAGGAGACAGGGATCAGACACAGCACTCCAGAGACCATCCCCAGCAGCCCTCCCACAGTGGTCAGAGTCCTCTTGGTTCGACAGCCTCTACCTTCTTTGCAGATGTTGACCAGGTACAGCCCAGGTATTGCTACCAGGATTCCCAGCATGCCCACAACGAGGGACGCACACATGAGGATGCGGGCCAGCTTGATGTCACTGGAGAGGCCCAGCAGGCTGTCGTAAGCTCGGCACTCCATGCCCCCGACGTCCTGGACCACGCAGGTCTCCCACAGGCCCAGCTCGTAGCTCTCCACGGGCAGCAGGGCGGTGGACATGGTCAGCCACTGTGGCAAGATAGTGGTGGTCAAAGCACACAGCCACGCTCCAACATAGACCAGCATCCCCAGCAGCTCCAAAGCGCAGGCGCAGGTGTCCATCCCTCTCTCTCTATGTCCTCCACGCTTGACAGAGCCTCAAGAGTCCTTCGTCTCTGGAGAGGCCTGTTGATGTCCAGCCGGGACAGACGCTGCTCACGGTACCTGATAATTGGAGTTGACTGCTCGGTCTCTGAACTCGGAGCTGTTTCACAAACAGTTCCCACTCAGAGGAGCACACGTCTTGCGTTGCGGGGAGGAGAGGGGGGCCTGTTCGGGCCCTCCCCTTTGTGGTCCGTCTGCTCCTCTGCTGTGCCAATGGGCAGCAGAGGCAGAGATGACTGGGCAGCCTCAAGATCATTGTCAAATGCTTTTTTCTGTGATAGCAGGCCCCAAGGGATGTCATTACATGTAGACAGGAAATGTATGTTTTATGAAAAAAGTCAGTTATTGTATCCTCTATGTCCTCAGAGACTCAGGAGATTCAGTGCAAAAATAAACTAGAATGGCAGAGTGTTTACCTCTACCAAGGCCCAGCAGTACCCTAATGAAACCACATTTAAATTCACAAGATCCTGAATTTGTTTGGGATCTGCACCAAACTGCACACACTCTTAAATACCAGTCCCCTAAACATGAGTGAATTTGAAAAACATAATTTTTTTTCACTAAGATCCTTGAATTATTCACAGATACATCAAGGATAATGTTGAAAAAGTCACGATGCTAAGGAAAGTTAGCAACATTCCTGGATCCACACTCTGATCCAGATCTGCACCAAAATTTAAATGGTTCTTGACTGACCCATACCACATCCTTTCAACAATTTTCTTGATAATTAATTCAGTCGTTTTCACGTAATCCTGCTAACTAACTAACTAACAAACAACACATATATAAGCTTTATTGACTAGCTATAAAACAAATATACATGTGTAGTACAGCAGGTTTTTATTTATGTACGAATGCCACACAAAGATAAGGTTCTCATAAACTGAGCTGCCTCCAGACATTAAAACGAAACCTCCTGATTTGAATCTGTGTGTTATGTTGAGGACTTTGTCTTACACTAATGTTAGTGCACTCTTCAATGTGGAAATGCTCCAGGTTCTTAATTGATTTATTGTCCATGACATAAAGTGATGCAAGGAAGAATAAAAGCAGCTCCATGAATATTGAGATTTGTTCATATATGTTTATGAGCTAATAATGTGACCATCAGTTTGGTGTAGCTGTGCCACAGTCAGGCCTCCTGCTGCATGTGACTGAAGGAGAATCGACAGTGCAGCTTATTGTGGCTCTCCTATGAACACAGCACAGCCTGTGGGAAATGGACGTAGGAGGCTATAGATCAAAGCTGTGATGAGAGTTACTGGTTCCCAGCCACAAACACATGCACACGCGCACACACACACACACACACACACACACAACTCAAACACACACAAAAAGACACACACACAGCAACACAAACACACAGACACTAAAACACACAGACAGGCACACACACACACACACACAGAAACAAACACACACACACACACACAAAAGACACAAACAAAAATGCACAGATAAAATCCCCAGCCTGCTAAACTCCTCCTCCTCTGGAGCAGAACAAGCTCAGCTGACTGAAGAGACGTCCTCACAAAGACTCTACGTTTGTTCGGCTGCACACATGAACACCCGCAGTCTGGGGCTCTGATGTGAGTCTGCAGCAGCGGTGCATGTGTCTGGTGCACTGGGGGCCGAATAATGCCAAATTCCACCAGTAAGAAAAAAACTGCCTTCAACTTCAGAAGACCATCTCCACAGTGACACAGACATGAGGATCAAAATCACAAATTCCAGCTCAGTGGAGCTTGATTTTCAAGTCACAATGAATTGTAAGTGCACCAGAGGCTTCAAGTGAGGAAATACAGTAAACAAAGTCAGTGTTGTTGCAGTGCCTACAGGTCACAGATAGAGGGAGACAAAGATCCTGCCTCACGCATACATGGTGCATGTGTTACAATTCTCAATGCGTGTATCTCCTCCTCTGTTCTGGCAAGATGTCCAATACTTGAGTATCATGCTTTAACGCTACTGAACAGCTACTGAAACACATGTTTAAAAATCAAAACAAAGGGACTTTAAAACTTTCTCAGCATGTCCAACTTCAACTTCGTTACCAGTAGGGATGGGCAATTAAAATTAAAATGTATCATAACCGACATTTATAACCTCCCACCGATGTTATTGAAGTCTTTTGGAAGCTTGTGACAGGAGAACTCAGGAGGCAGCTGACGTCTTATGCAGAAGAGTTTTTAAGAGAGTTGATTCATCAAGGAGACCAGAAGGATGAACAATATACAAACGCTAACAGAGTAACAAGAGCAATTGTCACCCCCATGTCTGAAGATGTCCCCCACAGCATTCCCATATATCTTCTTCTACTTGCGTCACCCATTCTAACAGCACACCCACGAAAGCCTAGAATTGCTGTCACTCTATATGTTACACGTAGGTGTTCGCATACTACTGGATAGTTAAGCCTAAAGTATGCATTCCTAAATCACATTGTGTCCTTACATCTTGCCACTTGGGAAATACGCAAAAAAGTTGAAGATGGTGCCTCTCTGTCTGGAGCATCTGAGTTAGATATGAAAGTCCCTAAGTGTAGACACTACAATGTACTGTTGGTTGGCCCTTTATCTATAACCTGACCTTTGGGAATACTTAGAGAGAGCAGGGAGTGTGTGTGGATTAAGACAGGCCCTGTTCTCCTGTACTTATATAATGTAATATACAATATACAAATTGGCATATACAGTAATGTGTGAGGATGGTCACAATTTATTTTACTTAATCTTAATTCGGTTAATACTTTCCCCAATGTATGCATTCATGAACTGCCTGGTTTCCGCTACATTAATTGGGCAGAGACAGCCCAGGTACCTTGTACCGTGCTGTATATACCCTGGTCTGTCCTCCCCCCTCACTCTTTACTTTAAACCAGAACCTCTTATTTTCGGTTCTGCCTTCGCGACTCACCAAGGAGGCGGTCTTTATGGGCAGTGTAGACCCCCTCCTCCGAAAGACGCAGCCCCTGCATTCAGGCCAGGAATTGTGCAAGAATGTTAGTCATATCATTGGCCCCTCTGTGGCCCCTTTACAGCCCCCTGATTTAGAAAAATCTTAGGACCGCCACTGCCACACAGTGAACACTTTGAAAACAACCTGGCTGCGGTGCAAACCCGGTTGAGCCTGTGGTGGACACCAGGTAGCGCTGCTGTGCCGCTGATGTCACCCTGCACTCCTGATTAAACCACTGTATCAGCTTTAATGAGCTAACTTCAAGTTTTTGGTTTAAACTGCTGAACCTGTTTCAGTCAAAAACACAGCTCATCTTATGTATAATGTGTGGTTGGTTAAATCACGTGGATCCACAGGTTGAGGTTCAATAAGTGAGCCACAGCATTACGCCCGCAGCGTGTGACATGTGTCAGATTTAACATGGCAGTGACGGTGTATTAAACACGGTATTAAAGCGTAATGAAGCTGTGGCGCTGTGACTCTTCGCCATTGGATGGAGCTGCTGTGTCGTACGTCCGACCACTTATGCAAATCCGCTCTTCCCGAATATGGACACGGAGGAATGAAGTATGGAGGAGGAGGCGAACATGGAGGACCGAGGACCGTGAGAGCGCCGCGGTGCCGTGAGACTGTTTTTTCGGGGGGTTTGTCGGGAGAAAAGTGGATGTACCTCCGGCGGAACTTTTCAGCGCGCGAGCTCTGCGGAAAGTTAGTTTTTTGTTGAGCGGACAAGTGCGTCGAGGCGGAGTCGGTTGTAATGCGGTGAAGAGAGGAGCGACTCGTTCTCTTTTCCTCGGGGGGACTACACAGCAGGGCAGGGGGCTTGTGCCCTCTCACCATCCCGACGCGATGCCGTGGGTCAGCGGCGGGACGCGGAGAGAGAGCTCGGAGCTGCCGCTGCCCGCGGGCTGGGAGGAAGCCCGGGATTACGATGGCAGAGTGTTTTTCATCGACCACAACACCCGGCAAACTTCGTGGATTGACCCCAGAGATAGGTACGTGAGGCCCGGGAGTAGTGGGATCACACACACACACATACACACCGAGTGAAGTTAATACAACAAGACCCCCCTCACTAAAACCCCACAGGGCTGGAGGAGGAGATGTCAGGGCGGCTGCAGGGAGGGGAGGGGGCCGGCTACAAGTGAAGGAACCAGTTTAGTTGAGTTTAGTTTCCAGGGCTGTTGTGGATCGCGGAGCCACCGCCGATGAATCAGCTGAGATCTGGCAGCAGATCATCGAGGCCTCCCCACCTCCTCAACAAGTTCCCCATGCAAACACGGGACGTGACGCCCACGGTCACCCACCGAGCAGCTGCTCCAGCCACCGCAGTCCCAACATGTCTCCTCTTTAACCCTGAAATATCACGGTTTTCCTCCCGTGTAGCAATGACACGGGGTTAGACAGCAGCCCTCGGTCTTTCCGGTTTGTTGTGTGTCAGATGATGGGTTTGATCAGCTCACTGTGCTTACACTGCTCACCTGGGTTTCCTCATGCCTCTCTCCTTCACGAGAGAGGAAACCTTAATGTCTGAAGACCTCAATGATCCACACTCATCATGGAGCTCCGCAGATTTATGACTTCCAGTGACCTGAAACATTCCTGGTTCACACACACCTAACACAGAGACCTATTGTTACCCAGCTCCCCTTTCCTTCTCACACACACACACACACACACACACACACACACACACACCCTGGAACCCTAACACATCTCTGACGTCTCTGCTCCATTCTGCCACAAAACTCCTCTCAAAATGACCCTCAGTGTGTGTGAGGCTCTTGCTGCATTTGAGAATGGAGAGTGTAGCACAGGCAAGAAACTCCAACTCCCAGAAATCTTTGTGTAAAAATGCGAGGAATGCTCGCTGGGCCACTGGGAAAAGCTGCAAGGATGAGCTTTTTGTGAGGGACTGGGATATCAGCAACCCAGAAACCGGCTCAATCAGGCATTCCCAGCAAACTCTGTGAGATTACTTGGAATTATTTGAACTCGGCTGCATTAAGAGGGGGGAAAGGCAGAAATCCACAAAAACAACACTCCCAAGTATGGAGCGGGGACACCAGTGCAGTCTGAGTTTCCATCTCCCCGAGTAAACCAGTCTGCTGGTTGCTGCACACAGCACATTTTAAAGCAGCTTTCTTGCAGTCGGCTCCAACAGTAGGAATGTAGTAGCTGCATGTAATCTAGATAAGAGAAACCTGATTTCCTTCGAGGCCCCCTCCTCCCAGCAAGATGATTAACCATTGTTGGGTGAAGCTGATAGCAGGCTTCATCGTTTGAAGGGGGAACTGTGGGGTTTATGTTTGCACGACAAAAGAACATTCTCAGCAAATTCTGGTGCTGCTCAGTGATTTATAGGTAAATCTGGGTCAGAGGAATGTCTGTCACCACCTGATACTGTCTTTCCTATAGATCACGTTACTGCACGGCAGTAAAAGAAGGCTTTCTGCTAACATCCAACAGATACAAAAAGGTGTCGGTTATTCAGTCCGCCTTGCTGCACAAATGTACAGTAGTTCCTTCCATCCACTGCGATTAAATGGCCTGTTCGGATGACCCTTGGGGATGGCAGGAGGAGAGCGATAAATGCATTAATGATCTTAATGGTGTCATACTTGTCCTCGTCAAGGCACATTGTGATAGCTGCTCTGTTACAACACAAGTACAAAGGTATATGTAGTCAGGCACTGTGGCCAGTGATATTTAAATACCAGTGAGGACTGAGGTGATCTACTTACAATACCAGCATATTCTGTCCTGCGACAGTTTTGTCATGAATCCAAATAAGTTTGTTACACTTATCAATACAACATGTGATGTCAAATTTGGTGTTTTGCTCTGTTACGACATTGTATGTGTTTAACTCGCTCATGTACTCGTGCCATCATCCATAAAGTTGTCACTGTCCATGCAGACAGTCAGACATCATAGTTACAGCTGCAGTTGTGTGTTACCCATAAGTAGCATGCAATGCAGTTCTCTCTCTCACGCTCTAGTTCGTGTACCTGTCACTCACTGTTATTATTACCATCAGCCTCCAAAAAATTCCATATAGGTCGAGCTGTAGAAAATATTTTGAAAATGCTGATTGGCATTCCCCGAAACCCAAGATCACATTTTTAAATATCTTGTAATGTCAGACCAACACTTTACTGTTATGCCACAAACATTTTGCGGTATTATTGCAAAAAACAGGGCATCAACAATTACAAATATTAGTTTCAAGCAGTTAAAACCTGTGGATCAGTTGGAAAATGTTGCCCTGCCAGTGTTTGTTAGACCATGGTATTTTGTGTTGGAGACTATGATGTAACCAGTGTAAAACTATTCTTATTTGGCAGGGATCAAACTGTCATATTTTGGCCATAATGTGGTCTGTGTATGATGAGGAACAGCTGCATAAGGAGCTCCCCTTCAACTCCTGATTTGAAAAACCTCAGGTACTACCATTCTGTGACCTGACGTGTCCGCACACCCTACAGCGAGCTCTGTCCCAGAGAGTCAACTTGGCGCGGAATTATTGCTCGATCTCTCAAACACAAGAGGCATTGAGCTGAAACATAATTGTCAGTGATGAACTTGAAATGGTGTAACGGCGCTCCATATCGGCTAGAGTTCAAGTTCGCTGCTGCTGGTACTGCAGGCAGTAGAGGGGCTGGATGGAGCTGTTTTGGTTAGATGACAGCGTGTAGTGAGAAATTAGATGGGTGTGTGAAATGCTGTGGAGCATCTATCGGTCAACACATGGCTGGCACCAATGCAGAAGAGCAGAATCCTGTGTTTATCTTTAATCTGACGTGCCATAACTTCGAAGAAAAAAATGTAGGGTAGAATAAAGCTCTTAAAACATTTCTCTCTGTAAACCGTCTCCGTCCACCCATCCTCGTTTTTCAGTCACCCTCGTTGATGAACATGTCTTCGAGGACGGTGGATACCCTGACCAGCTCGGGGCGGCCCTGCCAGCTCCTGTAGATAAGCCGAGCTGCTCTGTGGGGCTTTTTTGTTACAGTGGAATGAGCGTTATGTCAGGCATGCCTACGCTAATGCCCCAGGGGCTCTGCTCGCTCGCGGCCCCAGACAAAGCAGCAGAAGGGAGGCAGTTCCCACGTGTCTGCCTCCTCCTCTCCATCCTGGGCCCTGTAGGCCTCCTTTATTAGCTCTGTTATGCAACAGTCATGGCCGGCCTGCCGCTCAGCAAAGGGAGGCCTTTATACTTGGTCACAAAGCACACCAAATTCAATTATTCTGGAAAGGGTGAGCTGTGTTTCCAGCACCGAAAGGTTATTCACATGCGCTGAACCCCGCTGTTATTTTGCTTCCCCCAGTGTTTTCATTATGATGGCTCTTTTTTGTCTTTTGGTGGGGGGGGGTTGCGAACATGCCATTGCTTGATCTGGTGTCATTTTGCCGTATGTGTTTTCTGTGTTCTTTTTCACGAGCAGACAATGTGCTTGTCTTCAGCTTTCACCTAGCTTCCTTTAATGACAGTTCAAACCACTTTCCTACAGCAGTTAGTGTTACAGGCGTGACTCCAGTTCATCCAGCTGATAACCTGTGTTTCTGGATGATTCATACCAATTAAAAGACTTCTCAATGCTCTGATGCTGCTTTGCATCGGTTATATGTGTTGATGGAGCTGAAGCATCTGTAGTCGGCAGTCAGCCGATGTCATTTGTTTGGGTTTTATGTGTATATTGTGAAGAATGCTACCTAAACAGGACATGCCTAGCTCAGCGGAGCAACCTCGAGCTTTAGGCCACCATTGTTTTGTTTTGAGTTTTTTCCAACTATTGTTGACAAGACGGGTGCATCCGGTAAGCTGTGTACATTTCTGTACGTTCCTTCTTCTTGGTATAAATACACTCGAATTCAGCAGCGTTTCATCTTTTCTAGTAGTTTAGTCAGCTCATATTTTTAAGTGACTTCCCTTTCAACTTATTCAGCATTTATTTAACATTATAAAGCATTAACACTCACATGTATAAAAATTACAATAGTTATGACTGATTTGTGGACAATTTAAGTGTTTATCAATGTATAGCATTTGTCAACAACTAGAATGGCACTCAGTAGTGTGCATACCGCCACCAAGGCCCAACAGTCCCTTTGTGAAATCACATTTTGATCCAGATGTTTATTTGTATCTCCACTAAATTGTGCTTAAATATCATAAATATCAGTCCCCTAGATAAGGTTGATATGTTTCATCAAGGTGCATGAACTATTCTCTGAGAAATCATTGTGAATATTGAAGAATACATATAATATTGAAGAATAAAACAATTCCTGGATGGGCTTCCTGATCCGGATCTGCACTAAAACTGAATGAGTTCTTTCCTGACCTGTACCACATCCTTTCCCCATGTTTTGTGGTAATTCCTCCTCCTAGTTGTTGCGTAATTCTGCTATCTAACTATCTAACAAACAATCAAACATCAATGAAAACAGTACCTCCTTGGTGGAGGTAATTAGTTTAATAGTTGAGACATTTTCTGTTAAATACCCTGGACCTGCGTTAAGTCTCAGTAAGTGACGGTTTCTACACCAGCATTGAGTTATAGATACTTAAAGACTCAGTGTGTAACATTTTTTGACATCTGGCGGTGAACTTGCATTTTGTAGCTGAATACCTCTCACCTCACCTCGCCTACCAAACATTAAGGAGAACATGTTGCAGCCTTCAGTTGTCCTAAAAACTCAAAAGGTGTTTAGTTTGTCCAGTCTGGGCTACTGTAAAAACATGTCGGCCTCCGAAGAGAGAAGCCACTCCCGATGTAAATATAAAAAATGAAAATTCTAACAAGGTTATGTTTTCATCTGCATCTGTCTGTTTGTTAGAAAGATTAAACTGACACTAGCTGACAGATAACCATGACACTGGGTGGGAGGATGTGGTATGGGTCAGGGGAAGTTTGGTTTGGATCTAGAGGCAGATCAAGGATTTTTCAAAATGTTCAATGATTTCTCCGACAATTATTAGTAAATCTTGATGAAAAACATCAGATATGTTTAGGGGGGCTGTAATCTCTGAGTGGGTGTTCTTTGCTTTATTGAATTCAAAGGTACTGTTTAGCATTGATGCACTCTTTTGAATTCTAGTCAAACATGTGGTGCTTTTTTATTTTAGTAATAATTTGAAATTACTCATGCGTGACTTTTCTTTCAGCCCATTTCCCCCTGCTGCCATGACAGTTTTACTTTTGGACCCAGCCCTGCACAGCTCCTGATAAGACGGGCCCTTCCCATGTGTCCAGACGCTGTCTAAATGTGAACCGAGACAGGGATGGTGGTCTACTTATAGAGACCTATTTCTATAAGATTCAGCACATAATGGGAGAAGCGGGTGTCTGACCGTCTGTCAGTCCGTCAGCTGCTTCAGGCCTCGGTCTGAAACGCAGCACCAGGCCCTCAGAGAGGCTGGACATAAATGACATTCCTCCCAAAGTTGTTTTCACATTTCTTTTTTAACACAGAAAGGAATTTTTAGGCCAACAACAGTGGCCTGTGTGTGTGTGTGTGTGTGTGTGTGTGTGTGTGTGTGCGTGTGTAGTGTAGTCGACTCCTCATAGGAGCTAACTTTATGGGAAGGAAAACAGGTGACATTTGTGCTGCATATTGGAGTTAAAAGGGGAACATGCATATTTTTCTGTTCTTGCCTCGTGCCTGTCCACAACACTGTTGTCGGCGTCATCACATTTGTTGTTTTTCGGTCTCATGTGCAATGCTTGTCATCCAGAGGTCAAGCCTCAATTCTTATTTGTAGACCTCAGCAGCTGGTTTACTGGAGCGATAAAAGACTCTCAGTGGTCTGATGAGTTTGTTGATTCCTTTTGAGGCGCCCCAACCTCGCAGTCTTCCGACGTGGTTGACTCTATCTGGTGGTTTATCACTCCAGTGTTTGGTTTATTTATACAGTGAACCATCACACTGTTAAACACCAGTGTCAAAAAAGACATCCCATGTGAACTCCTTTGCCGGGAATCTTGCTTTGGGGCTGTGGTGACTACTCGTCTAAATTAACACATTTGGTGGTGTAATGGACAACAATCTTAATTTGATTTGAACTGACTGAACTGTATGAAGGCAGCTGCAGCAGCAGGGGCGTCTTAGAATTGTGTTGGGAGCTTCAAAACATGTGGCGGTTACTTCTTAGTGAGCTCATTGTGGGCAAGCTGAAGAATAGTAGCCCATATCCAGAGTATTAAATATCATCTTCTGTAATTGAATGTAACAATGAATATTGTTTCGACAACAATTAGGATGTTGGCACATCCTAATTGTTGTGGTTGAGAAACAAAGGCCGAGGGGTCTGCTTTTGATGACCAGCCCAGACGAGGTCCAAGACTCCAGTTTCACATGCCTTTCCAATGCAGCCGCCCGTCGCCAGGCGAAGGGGTGGGGGGGTTGGTTACAGATAGAAATACCCTCTGGGACAATTAAGGATGGCACAGATTATTCTAGATTTAGCGAATGTCTTTGACAACTAAATATATTTTTGCTGGGAAGTTGCGAGACACAAAAAGGCCCAGCAGCATTTCAGTCCTCCACAGCTGAACATACTTGTCATTCTGTTGGTCTATTTAAGATATCTGTCTCATTTTCTGTTTCCTTTCATACTGGAAGAGGATACTGGAGACTCTGTGTAAAACTGTACATCAAAACTTCAGCTCTTAAACCAAATTCATTTACTATTGGCAGAGAGGCTCAATCAATTAACAGATCTTATCAATACCATGTATTTTTCACAAATGAAAGTATTCTAGAAGTGTCATTAATTCTGAGAGCATCTGGTCATAAACCAGATGATCTGATGGTTTATGACAAACAACTGGAATGTTTGAACGAATTGCGCTATCAATAATCAAGGGATAACCAAAGTTTTTATGGGAATGACGAATGTGTGTCCAGCAGTTCTTGAGATATTTCAGTCTGGACCAAAGTGGTGGACCAACTGAGCCCCAGACTGACGTCTCATCCAGAGGACCATGCTGCCAGCCGAGCTGAAAACTCTGTAACAGTCACTGCCAGCACCTGCTGCAGACTCACAGTAATTCTATAGGTGCTCCATCATAATCCTACAGCAATAGGGTTATTATAGAAATTTGTTGTATGCCTTACATAGGAGAGCTGAGATGCTGGTTTGGAGTGGCAAAGTAAAATATGAAGTTAATGTAAACTAATGTGTTCAAAAAACGTGTTAATGGATGGATACATAAATTAGCTTACTCAAAGATTTCCAACCCAACTTTTTTGGCAGTATCAGAGGCATTTAGGATGCTAGTATCAGAACATCTCTAGCGGTGTAAGATGGGTGTTAAACTCAGTTGGGGAAATAAATATTGTTGACAGACAGTTCAGGGTCGCTGTGTCAGGTCCAACAGGAGTGTGACATCATTATTTTTCTCTCCGAGCCGCTCTCAGGGAAAACACTGGTTGATGGAAATGATCATAAAAATGAGTTATGCTTTTCTGCGTAGTGCAGATTTCATTCAGTTCAAAGGGTTCCATCAAAAACACTTGTAAACCAAGTGTGACTCGTTGTAGTTTTACGATGATTTGGCGGCGTCCTCCCCGCTCTCTAAATGTGTGTCAGATCCCTCCTCTCCTGCTCTGTGCTGCTGTGTATCCTCCTCTCTGCGAGTCTGCTGTGCTGTGCACTGTGCAGCGGTCAGAGTCTCCCAAGACATGACTCGGAACAACACAGGCTGCTGTCACAAGACTGCATAACAAACCAAACATTCACATGTTGGGATTCAGATCTGCAAGAGGACATGTTTTTCCCTGTGTCTCTCTCTCTCTCTCTGTCCCTGGAGAGGTCGAAGAGCAGTTCAGGACTAAACTCCAACTGACGTCACTTCCAGAGTTTTCTTTGTGGCCTCCCCTCTGTGTTCTTCCAACCATGTTAGCTCAATCAAATATATATCAGAACTCCTGTAAACAGCTATTATTACTCACCTTTAGTCCTTATTTACATAAAAACCAACAACAAAGGTGTAGCTGCCTGCTCTAAGTGTTTTTTAAGTGTTTACAAATGCATGTAGTGTCAGGACCTATATTTACTTTAAACAAACACTTGAAGCCAGAGAAGAAGGGGAGTGTGCTGGTGTTTGCCTTGTCCTTGTGCTTGGCTGCACATGGCTCATGTGAGAATCCTTGTTACACACTGTCTCCCAGCCGCTGACCGTCTGCAGACGTGTAGGCTCAATCTGTGCTTGTATAAACAAATAATCTTTGGGGGAATATGAGGTTCGTTTTCGGGGTCATTATCAGTGCTTTTCTAGAAAGAAGGGCTGTCAACTTGGTAAAAATTAAAAACAAAAGGAAGTGGATCTGCTCCTTTATCTAGATCCACCCCAAAATTCTGTGGTTTCTTGTGGGTCCATGTCCCATCCTCTTCGGAATTCCATCCAGTAGTTTTTTGCAAAATCCTGCTGACACACAAACAAACACACCCCAAAAAAACAACCGACAGGCGGGAAAGCATAACCTCCTTGGTTGAGGTTGAGGTACCAATCATTTTTGCAGTTCAGAAATCTCTTTTACTTACCATAACTACAAGGCAAATTTATGTCGCTCACATGAAGCCACCCATTCATATAACCTCTATGAATGTGATTCATTGATTTACCATAATATCTCAGTCTATGCATTCTCTCACAATACCTCCATCCATGTCAAACATAGGTCAATGAGGATAGGCCTTATATCCTGAAAAATTTAAAATAGTTTTGGGCACCCTAATTTCTCACCTGGTTGAGTTTTTGTGTTCTCTTGCTAACTAACCAACAGACTTAAATGAAACAAACAACCATCGGTGACAATGTGATCTCCATGGTGGATGTAAATAGTCTTAGTTTAAGGTCCAGCCTTACATGCTAAACTGCAGGTCAGTGTTGTAGCCTTTGGAATTTTCCAAAAATGTGTGAAATGCAAAGGGAGTTTATTGAATTTGAGGCATTGTTGAAGGCCTTTTTTTACGAGCCTATGTGATTCATCATCAGCCAAGACTCTGTTCAGTCCATCCTAATAGCATGGAAAGTGCTTAGAGAGGCTTTTCCGAGCGTTTCGAGAGAAGAGGAACATATTCTGTGTTTCTTGTGTTAGTGGCATTTGGCGTTGACATGGAGTGAAGTTTGTCCTGAGCGGCTCCGGAGAGCAGAGCTGCTGCCGCTGCGTCTGTCTCCTGAGGAATGTGCTATAGAATACCTCAGCTACTCTCTTGGGGCCATCCCCTCATTGTATGCAATAGCTCACCAGGATCAGGCCTTGTGCACTGTCTGCATTGTGAGCATACTGTTGAGGACAGGGTCACTGCCCCTGCACCCTCCACCCTTTTTTTCCTGAGTTGATTGATGGTAATCAGACAGTGCGGCCAGTGGACCCACTGGTTCACAGCTCACTGATATGTGGAGATTAGTAGAGTTAGTTATGTGAAAGCCTGATGTCATAAGCGCTGCCCTGTCATAGTCAATGTTATAGCCTGACATAGTGTGTGCTGATGAGTTCTGCATCCACACAAATGGTTTATTAATTAATTACATGTTACAAGTTCAGCCGGCAAATTCGAGCTTTGGCACAGCAAGTAACATTTTCTAGAATTTCCCTGTGACCAAATTTAAATCTGAACAGACTTTATATTGAGTTTGATTTATGAGAATATCTGCCCTTCACAGGAGAGAGCAACAGTTACAACGGAAATCATAGATGTATAAAGAAAAATCTTCAAGTTTAGTTTACAAATTTATATATTGAAAAATTTGATATCAATATAGTTTAACCTCACTTAACCGCTGATCACACTTTATTCAAAACATTGAATAATATCAATTCTCAGTTTAGTAAATGTGAACACTTTGTTTATCCGTAAAATCTATAGACAGGTTGGTGTCCTGATCACCTGAACCAATGTGGTTCTTCCCTGAGCAGCACTGAAATGAAAATCTTTAACCTTGTGAATCTGACAGTCTAGTTCCTTGTTTGAGTTTGTGCTGTGAGACAAAAGGAAGTCCAGAAGAAATACTGTCTAGAAAAAAAAATTGCATTTTGCTTCTTTCTCCTTGATTAGCATAGAAAACATCTATTATAAACATGAAAAATGAGGCACAGCAGAGCGCTAACAAGGAAAATGACATAATGTGGGAAATGGGAAACCACAGCTCTGTATAATAATAAGAATTTAGTAGATTCCAACTGTCTTCCTGTAAATCCACTGATGCTGTATAGTATAATTATCACTACTACATCATAGTTTTTATGGGTGCTATTATCTTTGATTAATATTGATGAAGATAATGATGATGGTTTCAGTACAATGAAAAAGAAAGGGCGAGTTTTGAGTCCCTATCAGGGAAAGCATAACGTTGCACATTCTTTTTTATTAGCGTGGCTGATATTAAAGTGGAGATGTTCATTCCGTGGGGTTACTGTTGCACTCAATGGATTTTAAATCATTTCAGGATCACTAAACCATTGACGTTTGCCGACTGTGTTGGAGATGAACTGCCTCTCGGGTGGGAGGAAGTTTATGACCAGCAAGTGGGAGTTTACTACATCGACCACATCAACAGTGAGTACAGTGTTTGAATACAGAAATATCATCACATAGGGCATAGAGTCTTTAAGTCTCAGATTTCTGTGTTTTAATTTTTTCTCATGTGGTGTACTGAGTCGTTTTATCTCAAAGAGGCCACAACAGCCCTTTCAGGCATTTCAGATTTTTATTATCACAGGTCTTCACAGAAATATTTGCCTGTTAATAACCTTTGTCGTGTTCTGCTTTCAGAGACCACCCAGATAGAGAACCCGCGGACTCAATGGCGGCAGGAGCAGGAGCGCATGCTGAAGGAGTACCTTGTGGTGGCCCAGGAGGCCCTCAAAGCCAAGAAGGAGATGTACCTGGTCAAGCAGCAGCGTTTGGAGCTGGCTCAGCAGGAAATGTTGCTCTTCCACGAGCTCTCCGAGGACAACCGCTCCATCACCAGCAGTAAGGCTTTATTCACACTGTGCTATGTTTTCGTTTTAAAACTCTGCTGGGGTCCACACTACTCCAGAGTTTCAGAGCTCTACAAATTTGTTTAGTTTTAGTTTGAAAACTATCGCACACTATTGTAGTCTGGACGAGCACAAATGGAAACGTTTGGAAATTTGGACATAGACTTTCACAGCAGCCTGCCGATTAGGTGTTTTCCGTCACAATGAAGCCATTGCAAAACAAAATAGATAATGGATCACAATCCATTAGTGAATCAAGCTTTATTTATATCGCACCATTCAAACAAATCAATTGCAGAACAAAGTGCGTTACAAGCGATTGACAAAATGTTGAAAAAGGATTCTTCAGCTCAGAAGCCAGTCCACTTATAACTGTTAAAGATAAAAAAGTAAATGATTATGTAATAAATAAGATGAAGAAAGAAATTATTAAATGTATATAAAAAAAGTATATAGTGCGAATTGTAAAAAGCCATAAAAATGCCAAAAAACTACATGAAAGTCAGGCTGAATTTTACAACGATACACCTGCTTAAATGTGTAGGATTTAAGCAATCTGAGCCAATTCCTATGTCCAATCCCACCCTCCCTTTAATCACCTCCACCCAGTTTACCCTCCTGACTCCAGCCAGCTGTCTCACACAAAGTGTCCTAGGGGTGTCTACAGCCAGTGAGGGCATGAGGAGATGATACTGAATCTCCCCTTCAGCTCTTACTATACCAGGTTCACTTTAAAATCATCACTATTCACTACCTGCTAATCACCCTTTGTCCTTCTCTTCTGATGTGTTCACAGCGCTCTCTGGCTCGTCCTCGAACGCGAAATATGACCCTGACCAAATAAAAGTGGAAATAGCTTGTAGACGAGAACGGGTAAGTCATTATCGGAGGAGAACAATGGGCTGCATAGAGGGGCCCTTTTGGGCAGAAAGGGGGCCGGGGTGTGGCCCCTACAGGATACTGTGGCTCTGGCTTGGGGCCTCGGAAGGATGAGGATGAGATCACCATCAAAGGGTCAGGCAGAGGCTACTCACATGACCAAGTTGGACAATTCTCTGAGATCAGTCATATGGATGAGGGTGTTTCCTGGATCAGCGACATTTGTCCCTCAGGAGCGGTTCTGAGAAGATGAATCAGACTTGGTCGTAATGTTACAATAGAAATCTGTTCAATGGAAAAACTCAGAGCCAGTGTTTCATAACCTCTCTTAATCTTATGATGATAATTTATTCATAATTCAACAAATCCTAGAATTGAAGCTGATTTGGATAAAATCGAAATGCCATATTCATTATTTAGTATGTAAAAACGCTGCCACATCCACTATCCTAACTTTGGTCCATGGTCATCTCAGCATCAGGACTGTTATAAGCACTTAATTCAGCTTGAATGAAATGATCATTCACAGAAAAACTTGGCCTCTAGCGCTTGTCAGGCAGCGAGCGCTCATGTTTTTTTGGGGCGTAGATTCGACGAGAGGGTATTTCCAGTATTACCAACCCAAGCTTTAACATTAGCATGTTAGCTTTGACTCTGTATGTTCGCCTGTTAACATTAGCACGTAGATCAGAGGCCACATACTCTTAATCTTGTTTATATCCGCCTGGCAGTTATATATGTATGGCACATTAAGTCAAATACATGTAAAATTATGTATAACATAATGAAACTGATGCTAAACTTTTTAGAAACTTAAGACAAAGAGCATATAAACACATTTTGTTGGATTCTTCATTCATAAATAATATTATAAAAGTATAATTTTACTGAAGGACACATTGAGGTGATTCTGCACTGCACTCCCACAAAATTGTTGGACTTGAAGGTCCCCATTGAAGGAGTAAACCCTAGTGACATCCCTGAAGAATAATTATCTTAAACTTTAAGGAAATCTTCAGAGCCACTGACATGAGGAGTAAATTGAATTGATGACTGAAACTAGAAGATAACCCCTTGAAATGTCAACAATAGACAACACTGACAAGATTCTCATCTCTTTTTTAAGATTATGTTTTTTTCAAACTTAAACCCAAATTGGAAATGATTTTCCGGGGAGAAAAGCCTCAACGTGTGAGAGTATATGTTGACGTCCATGTTCATCTCTGTATCAACATTGCCAGACATTCCTGTATGTTAATAGTCATGACTAAGCACTTTTGGCTGGTGGTGGTGGTGAGAGAAGCCCATTGTGCGCCATTCTAACGCAGTGCTGGGCCTTGTGTCCGCAGCTCTCCAGACTGAAGCAGGAGCTGGCCCAGGTGAAGCAGGAGCTGCAGTATAAGGAAATGGGAGTGGAGACCCTGCAGGAGTGAGTGTTCCTCTGCCGCTATGTGTCCCAGTCCCACCCTTCCTCCCATGGCTGTTGCCCCCCACCCAGTAGCCTGTTCCCTTTTTTTTATTCCCTCTCGCCTTCATTCTCGTCCTTACTCTTCTAACTCCAACTTTCTGTTGTTCTTTTTCTTCTGTACGTGCCTTCATGTGCTTATCCAAATTATTTCATGTTGTATAACCAGGTTATATATAGTCTTCACCCTTTTCAAATTATTTTGCATGGTTTACAATTATTATTTAGTATATATATTGAAACTGTTAGACATTATTTAGAAAGTTATAAAGATTTGGTTCAAAAAGCTTTTTGAAATTACAGGATAGTAATGGAATAATCAGGAGATAATCTTCTGTTTGTTCGGATGCAGTCCACCATTTGCCTTTAGTTTGTGTTGGTATTTAAACACACACACACACACGTACACACATACACACACAGTGCCTTTCTGTGCTGGGAACATTTGAGAGCGGATCCAATGTTAGAAATAGTTGCTCCACCTCTCAAAGTTAAAAAAGAGAGAAAGAGAGAGAGTTTGAGAAAAGGCAAATGGAGGGAGTTTTTTGATGGAAAAGGGGACTCCACCTCAGGAAGAGGATGCACCAGTGGAGTGCAGGGAGCCAAGGCTCGGCCTGGAGAGGAAGTTGCTCCATGGAGAGGGGAGGGGGGTCGGAGGGGGGGAGGTGTGGTCTCGAGAACAGTTTAAAAAAACACTGAGATATCTGGCAGCGAATTCCTCTGCACTTCCTGAGTCCTGGCAAAGAGTCTCTTATCTCTTAGGTAATACGCAACTCGAGTGATTCCCAGAATAGCCAGGAGAATACACAGCTTGCAGAAAACATGGACGCATACTCCTCTCAAATTGTTTCGCCTGTGTGTGTGTACAAGCTTGTATGTGTGTTTATGCCTATGTTTGCCTGTGTGTGTGTGTTAGTGCGTTTGCGTGGCCTATTGTTTCTCCTGGGTTGGTTTTTGCCCAGTACGTTTGAGGCCAGGAGGAACCTTGTGTTTTTTGTTTTTTGTTCTTCTTTCAATCTCAGTTGTTGTCAGCAACAAAGCTAATTGTTCTCCACGCCACGACGCATCAGATAAAGCAAATGAGCAGATTCTAATGTCAACAAAAATTCACCTTGCTAATTGTCACCGCTTGAACAAAATAATTCAGGAGTTGGAGTCAGGAGTTTATCTCTTTTGGACAGTTTGACGTTTGAGCACCTTTTCTGTCGCCATTCTACCTCATCTTGACCAACCAAGTTTCTCAAATGTTCAGAAACTTCACACACTTTCAGTTATTAGACTTTGTCAATAGCAAACACCTCAACTGGTGTTAACTGGGCCCTAATCATGGCAAATATATTGTTTGTTTAGAAATAGTAAAAGCATATTTACTACTTTACTGTACACAGGGTGGGGGCCTCAATACAGGCAGGCACTGACAGGGTGGGTAGTGCTTTTTTTTCCCTTTTTTTTTTGCTAAGCACATAAACTCCCAGGCCCTGCCAATAGGGGTAGGGGGAACAAAGCAGGACTTGTTTTGGGAGGAAGAGGCAGGGTCGAGTAGATGAACAGTACCTGCTGTTGAAAGAGAGTGAAGGAAGCGGGCTGCGGTAAGAGCGGGGGCCTCGTGCCAGGCCAAGTGATGGAGGAGGCACGATGCGGCACTCCTCCATCCCGCAACCAACCAACCAAACAAACTCACCTCCTCCCTCCTCCTCACACTGACACTGAACAACACAGGTTATGATCAAAGCAGTGGAGCGAACGGGCTTCGTTGATTTGTTTTTTAAATTTCATAATCCATACACTGTTTAATCCTCATGTGAGTGGATTGTTAAACTTCAGATTTCTCTTTGCTGACACTCGATACCAGGGCTCTAGAGTCGGATTTCACCTTTAGTCTTTGAAAGCAGCACTAAAAATCCTGAAACAATGTCTCAGCATGTGCTGAGACATTATTCATTTAAAAAGAATTGATTCTACATGCTTCTGCTGCAAAACTCAACCTAAGTGAATGTAAATATTAAGATATCATACCCAGCAGGGAGATTTTCGATTTTCTATTTAGTTACCGTAGGAACTCACTCTGTGAACCTAACCTGCTCCCTTTCAGCTTTTCTTCCATAAACCCAGAGTTTCTCTCTGTTCACATCCTGGATTCATCCTCAGCTCAGGGTAAAATCTAAACGCTGTCCATTGATATAATTGTTAGGTTCTCAATCATTTCCTGGTACATTACTCTAATAATCAATTTATAAACAATGTGAAGCTTCAGACACATCAGACACTGACATCTGTCACGCTGACGGAAGACTGCCGACAGTGATCAAAAGCTGCAAATAGTCTTAAAATAGAATATTATTATACCTAAGAATGTATGGATAATAAATATATTGCCAGGTGCACCTTGTCCCTTCAGGTCACACCTAAATAAATATATTTATTGTCCATTCAGCTAATTCAAGTCTTTTAAATAATGACTGAATGAACTGAACGGTAAATCGACCTGATCTGACCTAGAACCATCATCATTTAAACATCTATATCATAGAGTCGTTGAATACTTGATCAAAGCCAAAAATGTCGTAATTATTAATTTGAAAAAGGATAACTGAAGGAAAACTTGGGAAAGAAAGTGAACCCATGAAGTAATGTATTTACTAAGTAAACATTAAAAAAAGACCAGATACTGATGTTGCATAGCAAGTTAAACTTGTGCAGGATTCGTTTCAGTAAAATTAACAATTGGAGTACAACACTTGATGATAACTGATCCTTGAGGCTGTAGGTTTGGGTTTCAAAAGGATGAGTTCCATTATCCACCTTCTAGCACCAAGTCAAATAATATTTAAGTAGTTTCACCTCTGGGCTTTGACATTCAGTGGCCAGCATGAATTGTATTCTTAACGTGTTTTTGTGTCACAGGATTGACAGGAAGATGTCCAACAGTCAGACAAACTACAAGCTGGATGAGGCTCAAGCCATCTTCAACGAGTTGCGGAGCATCAAGAAGACCATCAGCACGGGCGAGAAGGAGAGGCAGGACCTCATCCAGGTAGCCCTCTCTCTCTTTTGTCCTTTAAAGATAACCTCATATCCAAACTTTACTCCTGCAACATTTGTCTGTAAAATATTCTATGCTGACCTCTAGTGTCTGTCAGCCTCCACTGTTCGGCTGCTTCTCATCTGCTTGGTGTGAATCACATTTCCAGACACATGAATCACCAACCACATCTCAGATGATTGAGTAATATATAATGGATATTAGATGATGATTCAGTTTGATTGTCAGGCCACATTTACTGAAGCATTTTCTCCTGTTTATGAATTCGAGCTGGAGGCAAATGACACACTCTTACAGTTCAAATAAATGTTAATGTGTGATCCCGTAAAAATCCCCTTTAACAATTGCTCCTGGCAATTTACACAATTTGTTGCTTTTGTCATATCACTAGGATAAATCATAGCGTTCTGTTTTGTCGTATTATGATGGATAATCCTGATGTCAATCACTGTTCTATCCCACAGAGCCTGGCAAAGCTGACGGTGAACCTCCAAAGCAGCGACTCAGTCAGCGAAGTGTCGAACAGCACTGGAACTGTGGGCAACTCGTGCAATCTGCAGCAGTACTGTGACACCGGCTGTCAGACCGACATCATGGGAGAGGTGAGAGGAACTGCTGCTCCTCCCTGCCTCCCTCTTGAATACAGGGAGGGAGAGTCAAAGGAGGTGGGAGGTAGCGATGTGAATGGCAGTTTGTGTCAAATGTTTGATTGAATGATAACTGGCTCATATGTTAATGCATAGATATAAAACTTATATTTTTAGATTCAGTGTGACTTGAACTTCTGGGAGATATCTTTATTAGTGTATCAAAATCTTCATCAATACAAAAAAAATACAGATAAATCTGAGTAGATATTGCAGAAAATAGACACTCCTGGAAACTCACATTGTTAAATTTCTTCTTAATCCAGTGATGATTGTCAGAACATCAATGTGTTTATTCCAAACAGGAACTTCTTATAGTTAATTTTCTAAACTTTATTAGTCAAATATGGGATCAATAAATCAGGGCTCCAATTGTTGACACTAAAAGAAAGATATGCTCAAATGTTGACCAGATAAACTACAGGAAGCTCTTCAAACTCCCATAATACCTAATTTCTCTCTCTTTTTTTAGTATGGTTCCCAAGAGTCCTCACAATTGGTGGACAAAGTGAAACTCAACTGGCAATACGAGGAAGCTAAGAAAAAGTAAGTGTGTCCGGCTGCTTGTTTACCAGCCATAGTACTATGACCCACTAGCAGCACTGAGTCACGAGCCCCGTCAGTCCCCTCTCGTTCCCCGGCCCTGCACGTTGTCCAGTGGGAGTAGGTGTTAGGAGTAGTATTTGCGTCTGGTGGCCGTGGCTGCTGAGCGGTGTCTGGCCCGCCGGAATGAGCTGGGTGGTCACATTCTTGCCTGGCCACGCTGCTGCTGACTGTGTGCCGCCTTTGTGTGCGCGTCCAGAAAGCGGACTGCCCACCGCCTGCCTTAGTGCACACCCTGCTCCTCCGCAAGGTGGTTTAATGAACACACTCTTTGGTTAAATATAGCTCTCTCTTATAGCACAGGCCAAATTACATGATGGCAAAATCAACACTGAATGAAGCCTGAAGTTCTGTGTAATTTTGACATGCAGTCACTCCTGCATTAAGCTCAGGTGTGGTGTGTCATGAAGGACGTTTGTTATCTAATGATGGATAGACTCCCAGTTGACATGCTATGTTCCAGCTGTGAGCTGCAGCAGTGTGAGGATAACTGCAGCAGCAGCAGGCCCCGTATTATTACGCTGGCTTCTTTTTTTTATACAAGATTCATGTTGCTGTGGTGACCCAGCAACAGCAATGCCAACCATGACATCAGAGAGGGAGAACGGGAGGGAGGGAGGGTGAGAGAGAGAAGGGAGACCTGTGGAAACTTGCATGCTCTGTCACTGAGTCACTCTGTCTGAAATCCAGGACACATAAGCACAGTTATTTCATCTGAGCTGAGGGTTTTGCTCTCTGAGATCCCACTCAGCTCTGTCTACATCAACGTCTGTGTGCCGCTACACACCTGAGAAGCCACTGATGCAGCAGGTCGCCCACGTACAAAATAACAATATCATTATAGTCCAAGTGTCAGCTTGGCTCCCACGTGGCCTTCAATACAGCTTTGTTATATTCGTTAGCAATGTCTCATATAATAAAATATAACATTAATACGTAGCCATTTTTATCACCATCCATAAGAGTTTGTTTTTATCTGTGTTTGTTCTGTTGTAGGATTATGCAAAAACTAGAGCGAAGGAAATTAAATGCTTGAGATTTATGCAAATATGTTGTTGCCTCTGCATGCGAACGATGACGTGTGTGAAGGTTGCTGATGAAGTGTGTGATCTGAGCTGAGGACGAGAGCTACAGTGGAATGAGTTTTTACAGTGTTGATCTTGGCGTCTGAACTCTGTGCTCTTTGTACTTGAGTCACAGTGCCAGGCACATTTGTCCTCTAGTAATGTTTTATACAAACAAATGTTTTAAACCAAGTAGACATGGCAGGTACTTGCCCAACTATAAATGTTATGTGTATCCATTGTTGAACAACTTCCAGGTGTGGGGAGATAATTGAAAAACGACCCTTCCTGTACTAACCTCTGTGCCGTTCCCTCAGGGTTCAGAGCATACAGCATCAGCTAGCACAGCTGGACAGTGAGAGCTGGTCGGGACGGGCAGAGGCGGACCGCGACCGGGACTTTCTGCAGCTCCTGCGCGAGAAGGAGGCCCTTCTGCAGGAGATCATTCTGGTCAGCAAGCAGCAGCACCCTCCTGAGACGCTTCTGCAGCTGGAGGAGGAGCGCTCCAGGCTGGAGGAGGAGGTGCAGAGGGCCCAGAGCTCCCAGAGCCAGGGAGCCAATCAGAGGTCAGAATGGTGACAGCCTGTGTTGTCAAATTTTGTGTGAAGGCTCCCGGCTAACAACAACGTCTGTGTTAGCACAGAAAAGTTTGAACTGATGTTTTTAGTGAGAGCAGTGTTTTCCCTAGGATTATTTTAGCAATGGGGTGTGGTCATAATAATCTCTGCATAATTTCTTAAGATATTCACCAAAATGTTGAAAGACGCCCTATCTTGCATTGTTCGAGAAGGAGAAAAAATGTTTTTCTTGGATCGCATCCCTGATCTGGATCTGCACAAAAATGTTACGGTTTCTTCCTTGGAACATGGCCCCTCCCTCTACAAATTGGATGGGAACCAGTTGCATAGTTTTAGTGTAATCCTGCTAACAAAGAAATGCAGGTGAAAACATAACCTTTCTGTTAGAGTTTAAATACATTATATCTCCCTCAGGATCCTCAAGAGATATAATGTTGATGATCTTTGTTTTCAGTTTCAGGCAGAGCAGCAAACCAATGCATGTACGATTTTTTAAAGCACTGCTGCTCTACAAATTGACAATATCTCATCAACATTTCTCCACCTAAAGGAAATTTTAGATCTGTAATAGCCTGGCACTTCAAGTCAATTCAGGAATTTGCCTTCTGAAAGAAGTTGAGTGCAAGTAGTGCAGTGGTAAATAGGGAATTTACAGATCAGAGATAGAGCCGGGGGCTGGGCCATAAATAGCTTTAAAAGTAATCATTCAATCTTAAAATCAATCCTAACACAAGCTGAATGAATGTGAAAAATAAAACAGGTATGATCATATCTCTTTGATCTAGTTAAAATGCTAGCTGTAGAATTTTGTAATGACTTCATTCATTTCTGGGTTTTCTGATTAAGACCAGAAAAGGTGAGGTAATAAAAGCATGAATGATCAGTTTTTCATCTCTAAAATAGAGATGCAGAAATGGTAGAGAGTGACGACTCATTAAACTTTGTCAAACTCAATTTCTCATGCATGGATGTGTAATTCATGACAGGATCCTGCAGCAGGAGAAGAGGAACATTCTGCTGAGACAGCTGGAGGAGGCATCGCGTATCACCACCTATCTCCACACGCAGCTGAAGAGGTGCAGCTCACACACTCATTCTTGAAGATGGTAGCTGATCCTCTTCGAAGCTCTCTGTCTTTTCTCATGTGTCTCTTACCTGCTTTTTCCCCAGCTGGTCGGCCAGTTCTCTGACGGTGTCGTCCAGTAGCAGTCGGGGGTCTCTTGCCTCCAGTCGGGGCTCCCTGGCCTCCAGCAGAGGCTCCCTCAGCTCCATCAGTTTCAGTGACATCTACGGTCTCCCACAGTATGAACGTCACGAGGGGTTGGGAGAGATGCTAGATCCCCACCAGCGCTACCTGCTGCCCCCAGAAACTGTGTCCAGAGACTGTTCCATGTTCAATCCTGACCCTCTGACCCAGAGCAAAACCAAACGCTCCCATGACACCCCGCAGTCCCTCGCCTCCCTCTCCTCCCGCTCCTCGCTATCCTCCCTTTCACCACCCAGCTCCCCTATGGACACACCCTACCACTCTGCCCCTCAGGACTGCCCCCTCACCCAGATGACAGAGGAGTACATGGAGCAGGCCGGTCGTGGCCTTTTAGAGGGACTGCGGGCACAGTCGCAAGCCCTATCGCACACGGCCATGTTGAGTGGCGAGGACCCCGCCTCTGTGCATCAACTGGAGAGCAAGAGTCACAGAGACACCGGCGCTCCGGGGGCTTTTACCTCTACAGGCAAGTTAAAGACTGCCGCTCTTTCTCTCAAACATGAAGGTGACCTGACGATTAACTGGGTGTCTTTTTCTCTGAAGGAGTGACTCTGAGAGGAAACAGCGCCAACAGAAGTGGCAGGAGGGCCAGGAGAGTCTCTGCGGGAGTGTCTGAGGACGCGCTGGCCACAGACAGTGGGGTTTTTGAAGCCTGGGGTCGAAGGTGAGAGGATGTCCACCCCAACACTGCTGAATCAGAACATTTATAGACAATCTTGATGTTGATGCTCCAAGACATGAGTGCTAAGTAGTTATTACCACATTATTTCACGAGTAAACAATAGTTAAAGGTGGGACCACACCCATGTCCGAACGCCTTACCTGTTGAGTTTTAAGACTGAAGAATAGTCTGTATTTATATAGTTAGCAGTCTTGACGACCTGTCAAAGCTCTTTACTGTAGAGTTTTGACGTTCACCCATTCACACACACATTTATATTGTGCATCTATGTGCAGCACTTTCTCCGTCACACAGCACAAACCACAGTCACAGCGATAAGGGGAAATTCAGTGTCTTGGTCGGAATGGGGTGACTGACCGACCCGTTAGAGGACGACCCGCTCTACCTCCTGAAACAAAGCTGCTCCAGTTGTGATGCTACCACAGTGACACTATATGTCCATAGAAAAACCGACAGACACTTCAAACCGCCTCTGCACTGTTTCCCACTACAGTTCATGTCTACAGCTCGGCATTTTGCATTGATAAGGTTTCTGGAACAACTGTGCTACCTAGTGACCGAAAAGAAAACTGCAACTCCGAAAGTAAACGCCTCTGTGTTTGAGGAGTTGTAGTGGAGGGATTTCTGTTTCCTGTCCCAGTGGAATTTAAGTAATATCACATTACACAGACAGTTGGTTTAGTGGCCCGAAGAAAGTAGAACTTATCATGGTGTTTGAGTCCCAGGAATATCTAAAGTTCATTAAACTAAAAGCGAAACCGTTTGTTTATTTCTCTCTCTGACGTTCCTCCCCCAGGCCGGAGGAGTCAGAGGAGATGTCGTACATGAAAGAGCTGACATCTGTGAGCGACCCCGCCCAGATCCAACTGGGACTGCTGTGAGTAAACTGTTTGTGTAGACTGCATGTGGGTGGCTGCTTGTTCCCTGTTAAAATCTAACTCTACATCCTCTGTTCATCTTTCCTCTCTACAGGTGGGAGTCTAACTCTCAGTCTCTACGACTTCACCTGTTACAGCTCAAGAACCTAAACAGGTCCATTGTGAGAGATGGATATAAAGTGTGAGTACTCTAGAGTTGATGTTGATGATTAAAGGTTGATTCATGCTGCAACTATTCCTTGTGGCGTTCTTTCAACAATAGAAGTCAAATACTTTTCAGATAGTTCATCCTGAGCCTTGGTGTAGCTCCACATAATGATGTTGAGCAAATTGTTACTGACAACCAGTGACACATTTATGTTTTTCTTTCATCGAGAGCTATAAATCTCATGTTGTGAAATATTGCTCTGTTCACGCTCAGGTATGTGAAGGTGCACTTGATTCCACTGGACGCCGGCAGGGCCTGTGCGTTTTACTGTTGTACAGCGTTGGAGCCGCAGCCCCAGATGAGTTTCAACGAAGGCTTCCGCATTCCTGTCCCTGCAAACGCCCTGGCGGTGTGTGCCCTGCAGCTGTCGGTCTGCTCGCTGGGACCTCAGGCTCAGGAGGAACTGATGGTACTGCTGAAGAATCTCAGATGCAATGATCCTGCTGATGTCAGATTCCCCAAATCATCCGAAAATTCAACGATTAAACTGTCTGTGTGAAAATGCAGGGTACGACCCAGGTGAGCCTGGCAGATTGTGAAGGAAGTGCAGAGATGGTTTACCACTGGCTGCGAGTCCAGATGTTGAGTGGGACAGAGTTGCCGAGGCCTGACCAGAAGAACCTCTGCCATCGAAGACAGCAGGAAGGCCATGAAGATGAGCAGAGGCCCAGAGCCATGGTAAACCCACACACCTGCACTGTGTGCATGATGACATGGAAAGTGATCTCAGGTGTTGGCACCAGAAGAAATGGAAATGAAGAAGAACATTGGAGGGTGTAGCCCAAAGTGCTTGACAGAGAAATTTGAAATGAATATTAAAAAACGAAACCCATGACTTTTACGATCAAAGAAAATAATAAATACATAAAGAATTTAGGATTCATTATTAATAATATTAAGAAGCTTGAGTGTTACTCTTGTGTAGGAGGGTATGGCTGTGGCTTAGCAATAATAAGGGCTGTTGTACTTTATAAAAAGATCTCTGTGGCGTTACATATATGCAAATAAAATAGGACCTAGACAGGAACCTTGGGGTACACTACTAGAGAGTAAAGCAGATCATTGCTAAAGTGTTCTCATTCAGCTTTTCGTTGAGAATATTTACCTTAAAGAGACATTTTCCATCTAGGAAGGTTTCATGTAAAGATACTTTGGAACTGAAAAGACAAAAGTAAACAGTAGTTAATGGAAAATATACATAAAGACAGCTCAGATAAGAATGTAAACCATGTAGAGGGCTTGGCTGTGCACCAGGTTGTGCTAAACTTGATCAGGAATAGAACGTTACTATCAAACACTTGTATAAAAGGATTTGTTGCTTTAAATACCTGCGATATATTGTAAATCCTATCAGGCCCTTGGGAGGAATTCCCTGTCATGCTGTTGCTAAGCAGCTTTTAGCCTGTGGTCCGTAGTTGTGGAGCTCGTTAAATTGAGTATTTGACAAGAATGTGTCTCACAAACCAAGCAAGCCTTCACGTCACAGCTTCAAGCTACTACTCCCAGAGGAGAGAGGAGGAATGTCGGCAGTGTGAAGTTGGTGATAGTTTGCGATGTGACATTGCAGGATTCTTTGTGCACGGTGCTGTCACGTACCAGCACCACCCATCTGGAGGAGCAGGGCACTGGGCTGGAGCTGCAGAGGCTGGAGAAGAAGGACGAGCCAGGGGAGGTGGCATCTGAGAGGTGATATTCTTCAGCTCGAGACAAATTATCTCCTGTCAAACAGAAAACAATCTTCTCTCTGCCTCCAGCATGAATTCATTTTCGTGACAAACAGTGTATTTTGCAGGAGCTGGCAGGCAGAGTCAGTGGACAGTGGCTGCAGCAACAGCACAGCATTCACAGCTCCCTGTTTAGAGGGACTGTGTGCTGAGGGCATCTGCATCACCACTGGAGGGCGCTATGATCAGACAACAAGCAAGCTCTGTACAGTAAAGGTAAGAGAGGGCAGTGGTGGGAGTGTGTAGCTGGTCAGTCTGTGGTCCAGATGCACAAAACTGTTCCTGATCCACAGGTGGAGAAGGCCACCATGACAGAAGGCCTGTTCCCGGAGCCTGTGCGAGTTCGGCCCAAAGAGAGGGGAGGACGCTGGGGTCACGCCTCCCCCTTTATGCGCGGCAGCACCATTGTTCGCTCTCAGACCTTCTCCCCCGGGGCTCGTAGTCAGTACGTCTGCAGGGTAAGTTTTTGCAAAAGGGGGAAACTATTACAACACCCTTAATTTGCAGTCTGCCAGGACAACACTGTTATCAGTTTCTTTTATCTGACATTTACGACTTTGCTGTAAATATTTGTCGTGACAGCCCTGTGAGAATCTCTACATGTATTCTACCTTTCAGTTATATCGCAGCGACAGCGACAGCTCGACGTTACCAAAGAAATCGCCTTTTGTCCGAAACACCTTGGAAAGAAGAACTTTGCGATATAAACAGGTAGAGTCTGACTTTTGCTCCTCAGGAATACATGTCACAGAGGGTTTAGGATTGAGTTTCTGAGGTGTGTTTGTTTGCGTGAGCAGCAGTCATACCGCTCCTCCCTGGCCGAACAACCCACCCGTACCTCCCTGGACCTGGAGCTGGATCTCCAGGCCTGCAGGACGCGTCAGAGACAGCTGATGGAGGAGCTGGACGCCCTCAGGGAGCTGAAGCTGCGACTGGAGGAGCCGCAAGGCAGGGAGACCACCGAGCTCCCCCACTGGGCCCTGAGGGATGAGCGATTCCGCTGCCTGCTCAGAGAGGCCCAGAGACAGGTGAGACTGGAGTCTGCTACGGTTATGCCACACATGAGAGTCGGCCTCAACCAGCAGCGGTTGACTGTGTTGTCGCTCCGCAGGCCAGCCAAAGCAAGCAGGAGCAGCGTCAGGAGGAGGCGGTGGAGAGGAGGCTGAGGAAGGCTTCCAAAGAGGTTCTGCAGATGAGGGGACAGAGTCACAAGGAGCCCTTGCCTGTGCAGACATTCAGGTTGGGATTGGTTTGACTACCAGTCAGCTGTCACACTCTTAAGAGCCTTACTTCCCTGGGTCACAGCGAAACGCCTGAGATGGTTTGTCTAGAGCTTCATTAATGTGAGGCCCCAATGTGGATGTGATGTGATTTCAAGGTCAAACCCTTCACAGGAATGTGGGACTCCATGCACACTCCCCTCACCACATTTGTTAAGATCAATTGTCAAAGCACAAATAATAAAATAAAATACAAAATATCAGCATACTGAAGATTTTCAGATGCAGAGAAAGTTATTTTCAAATCCATGTTTGTTTGGTTGCTAGAGTTCATCGTCTGCCCTGCCTTATCTGGCATACCTGTCAGTCAGCGAGACTGTGTGGAAAGTATTTACAGGAGAGTTTATTGCTTTGTTTGCATCACTATGAACGTGCACGAGAACAAACAAACGAAAGAACGATGCCCAATAGAGCTTCTTGAGGTCAGGAGGGGCGGGGCTTGTTTGTTTGTTGCAGGTTTACTTGCAAACAGCCAATGATCCAATACTCTTTAATTTACTAGTGTTAGACTGGCAATCTCGCCATTTGAATATGTGATGTAGAAATTACACAATTGTTCTGTCCACTATGCCGATGGAGGGGTGGGTGAAGTGTTTGAAATCCAATACAATTGAAATATGATACATTTTTGCGCGCTTTGCGTGTGGATCACAGCAGACCAGTAGTGGTGAGTATATAACGAGTGAATTTTCATTTTTTGGGTGAACTATCCCTTTAATTAACAAACTGAAACTGATAAAACTGTTTTTTTTTTTCTTTTTTCCACAGAGAGAAGATGGCTTTTTTCACAAGACCAAGGTTCAACATACCTCCTTTACCAGCCGACGATGTATGAGTGATTGCCTCTGTATTATGTGACTTAACATGAAGTATTTGTCAATTTATTTTTCTGAGCTCATGAAGTACAAAGTTCTTTCTACCGAGGACACGTGCGAAGCGACACGCAGGTGATTTGAGGATTAGAAGGATTCACATTTTCAGACGTGTGTGTGTGGCTCTCCTTCAGAACACGAACACTCTAGACACAAAGCTCTTGACAAACAACACAACTGTTCATTTCCTCTTGGGGGGGGGGGGGGTAAGACGCCTCTCACAAGGAAACAGAATCTCTTCACTCGTGTCTGAGTTACTTCTTTTGTTTGTGCTTACAAAAAGGCTGGAAGACGGGATCAAAAGTTGGTTTGGACAATTTCACTGTACTGTAACTTATTTTATAGTACTTTTCCTTGAAGGAAATAAAAAAAAAAATTGCTTCCTCCTTTTTAAGTGTATTTTGTAGCTTTGAACAAATAGCACTTCAGTGTTTTTACATGCAGTAAAATGGAGCTATTGTCTGATTTCTGTTACCTAATTCTTAAGAATTATTTACATCCAAATGTCACTTTGTAATCCACTTTTATTACTGATGTCATTGTTCCTTTGTTATGTTATTAAAATTAATATTATTTCATGTACTTTTCAATATATGGATGAATATATGAAACACTGTATTCAGATTTTTTTATGATGTCTGTATGAACATCTGCAGTGTTACCTCTTGTGAAGATAAAACAATTAAACCATGTCTCGACGCTTCGCTTTTTATCAGTGACGTGTCAAACGCAGGTGACACAGGATTTATTCAGTGATGGAAGTCTGCAGGGATGAAGAGCACATCACATTTTGCATGCACATACATTTTGATGAAATGCGTCACAGTGTAACACATCTTTTTTTTTTCTACGACCACAAACCAGTTGTGATGAATGATGACCCAATTGACTCTGAACTTGACAGTTCGTGAGAAGGCCTACCACAGCGCCAGCAGATAGCCGTGTCAGCTACTTATCTACATGTCACATCCTGTTTGAGCATTGTCAAGTAAGCCACCAGGTACCGGGAAGAAGTTTAGTGTCACTACTATTCTCTGATTCGCTGACGAGCGGCTCAGATGAAACTCTGGTGACATACAAACACTCCACGACACACCGCTGTGTCAACAACTTCTGTGTTTAATAACAGGGGACACTTTCAACTGTTCTGTTCTCATGGCTCGCTCCCCGACAGAAAAATGCTGCTCACTATTTGAAAATTCCTCAATGGCCCTGCAGCCAAACTAGTCCCAGGTCTGTGCTTGTGTGAGGTTTCCTGAGAAGTGTTTTGCCGGTTCAACAAATATGTCTCTATTTGTGTTTCCACAGGAGACCTGATGCAGGCCAAACTTTTCACACGCACGCACCTTTCAACACTAAATATTTCAATTATTACAATAGTTTTGATATTTAGTTTTAAAATAAATCCTCAAAGATGAGTTCCAATTAAAAAAATTCAATTGTGACATGTGACATCAAACTTTGTCTGGTATTTAACAATTTTATTACTAAACTTCACTGACTAAAATAGCAGGAAATAACAGTTTCTGCTTGTTTTGACTCATTTTTCACAAATACAAACCCTTTCTCACCTGACTACATAAAGAGTCGTTGCTGGTTTCAGTGGTTTCATTCGTGTCCATACATGTAAAAGACAATCAGCTTGAATTGGGTCTAAATCACAGATGCGCTTGTAAACCAAGATACATATTACTGAACCACTGTAATATACTATCGTCTGACTATTTCATACCTATATCAGATGACTTGATTTCAAGAAAATCCAACGACAGACAGAAATACAGAGATTTCTGGATTTATTAGTAGCACATGGGCAAGTGTGCGTCCCAATAAAACATACACACAAATCTGTCATTCACGAAGACACTTCTTCAAATGACAAAGAACAGACAAATACAAAGAAGCTCATTAAAAGTCAACATTTTACTCTTTCTGCGAGGAATCCAAAAGAACTAATTACACTTCTGCAACGCATCCCAGGAGGAAAGTTCACAAGGCACCCGACACATTAAAACAATATACAATCTACACAGTCACATAGACAAATAAAAAAAAAAACAATCCTGTACATTTATTGATGGATCCCCACTCCCCTGGAAAAATGGACCTGGAGCTGTCGAGAGAGAAAGTTTTGGATTTCAGTCCAGGTCAGAGGTCTCTATATGGGGATGGAAACAATGGTGGGCAGCTCCCCGATCGGAGGTGGGTTGTACTTCTCGACCCTCATGAGCCGTCGCAGGATGTCGTCCCTGTCACGTGGCCACGCGTACACGTTGGTGTTTTGAAGCCAGTTGGGGATGTGACACTGTGATCGCAGAAACAAAACACACAGCACAGCGAACAGATTGTGAAACTGCTGAGGGTTTACTTGTATCACAACAAAGCCCTCAAGACGTGTTACTGTGGTTACGTGCATGTGTTTGGTATGTGTTTCGCAGCTGCACACGGAGCCAGGGCACATGGCAGTTTACTCCTGTCACGCGGCTTCATCACTAACCTTTCTAGCCCCGGGGAACAAAATGGGAATGAACCGGAAATTCTTGCTTCCATTCTGAATGAACTCATTCTGGAGCTGAACAACAACACCGAAAAAAAAGGAAAATAAAAATCATGAGAAGGCAATTTTTTGGGGTTTAGTTTTCATGGGCCTGTGGGATCTGACCTGTTTGTGTATGTAGACGGTGTTGAAGGTCCTCTCGTCGTTCTCCAGGCTCACAGGGGAAGCTGTCACCGTGTCGTAGTACTTGGGACTGATGATGATAATGATCAGGTATTCTTTCTGCACAGGGGACAACAACACGACGGCTTATCAGCAGTTCTACTAACCAACCCGCTGTAGCTCTTCCTGCTACACTTTACTCTTGAAACATGTTCCCTCTTGCAGAAAGACATTTAATGGTGAAGAAACACCTTCCCAAGAGTGGCACATTTAAACATCAACACATTTTCCAGCGGTTTTTCCTTTTCTTTTCCACTCAGAACAATCGGTCTGATTTTACCTCACTGAGGTATCGCTCCATGAAGTCGATCTTGCTTATGCTCCGAAACTGCTGCTCAAAGATGTCAATCTGAAACAAACAGACATCAGGACGTTACCACGCAGCCGGCCCATCTACCAATCTTTACTGAGCAGGTCCGGAGCATACGTGTGTATCGAAGCCGTTGTGTCGCAGCAGGGCGACAAAGTTGATGACCTCATTGACGTGCTTGTCGTTGTCAGCTTCGTAGGTGACAAACACCCTCCCTGTGTTCAACAGACACAAGAGCAAATAAGTTAGAGGACTCAACGACAGCTCGATCAGTCATGTGATCATGTGCCGATGTTGACACTCACTCTGCTCCAGAGACAGCAGGGTGCTGTAAGGAGGGTGCTTCTCTTTAGCTGCAGACTTGTGGCCACTGAAAGAACATAATTTAATTAGAGTAAGAAAGATGCCGAATGTACTGTGGAGCTCAGATATGTCTGTGTGAGGCACAGACTACTAATGAAAAAACGTCTCACGTCTGTGTGTGTCCAGCTCCAGGAAGTCTGCAGTCACCCGGATCTGAAGCAGAAAATTCAGAATTCATGGGCTTTCATCGTGTGATACTGTAGCATGATTAAAAAAAGACGACTAAGTTACTGCTTGTCTTTTTTTCTGTAGCTGACACACAGGACGAGTTGGTGTCAGGGCTGGTAAACACATCAACACTCACAGTACGGGCTGTGCCCTGGGTGGTACTGGGCTCCGGGGGGCTTGTGGACCATGAACCCCCTGGTGAAGGTGTCTACGTGGCCCTGAGCGCAGCAGGCTGCTCCCTGTGGCGAGCACGCGTACGGAGACAAGGTGTGGTGACGCAAGTCGGCCGATGGCGGGTTGGAGCGTAACGAGAGCGGCTGCTCTAGGCTGCTCATAGTGGAGCACTTGTACCTGCAGTGGCAGCTCTCTCCAGAGCAGTTGGAGTAATCTTTCTGGCCGTTGTAGGACGACAGGCTGTTGGGATACACCGAGCAGCTGCTGGCGCAGCTCGGGTGCGACCACTGCCCTTCAACCTGGCTGGGAAACGGAGTGGGCTGATTGTACCCAACCGGCAAACTGCGAGGATGCTGGTACGAGTAGTAGCTGGGGCCGGGCTCGGACAGAGTGTGGTTGTGTAAGCGTCCGTGCTGTGTGTCCAGACTCCTGCTGAACAGGGAGTCGTCAGCGAAGGGGGCGCGCTCTGCTAGAGGGCGCTGGCCATCGTGTTTTGAGGTGGAGTCCATCAGAGTGACGACCGTGGCTTCTTGCTCCTTGATGCTCATGGTCTCATCGTCTTCTTCAGGCGTGTTGTAATGGCAGCTTTTGTTTCTGCTCAGCTGACTGACGTGACTGTGACAGACAAAGAAACGTCATCACATAATGCAGTGGATCTGTCATTCAACCAATGTAAAGTGTCTGTTGTTCATCGAACGTGAAGGATTGTTGAACTGTGGAGCTGCTGCTTAGCGCCTGATGCCTGTTCAACAGTTTGCTCTGTTCTTTATCGTTTCTTATCAAAGTGTGATGTCTTTTGCAGGAAGGTTCAAACTGCAGCTGTACAGACACACACTGCCGTAGAAAGAGGGGTGGTGCATTGTGCTTTCTTCTGTCACACTCACCTACTTGGTGCTGAAGCCGGGTGAGCTGAAGACGGCAGCATCATAGGATCTCTTCCTCCTGACGTCCATGTGGGTCGGATTTAATCAGCATCTAAAAATCTGTCAAGGAAAAGAAGAACATACTGATAAAACTGACTGAAGAGAAATCTCTGAACACCATTCCTCTCAAAAGGTATTCCATTCCTCTGGTGAGTCGATGATGGTGACGAAACAGAGCAGTGTTCAGACGGGTTCAGATCTGGTGATGGTGAAGTCCACAGCGGCTGATTCACGTCACCTTCACGCCCATCAGATCCTTCCATGACCTCTCCTGACCTGTGGCGTGGAAGAGACCCCTCCAATCAGGATGGAATCTTTCACCATGGGGGGCCCTCCGCTGTGTGTGTCATAATAACTTCAGTTGTTCTTTTGGTGCACGCCAAACATGCACCAACCCACGTGGAGGATGACTCATCGGACCGCATCACATACTTTTCCACATCGCTATTGATCAGCGCCTGTGTGGTTTGTACACCGGTGAACTGAAAAGTGGGTCCATCTGTGTGTTGAGGGTTGTGTACGCTGCAGCTGTACATTAATAACCCCTCATTGTGTGTCAGATCTTGCTGATGCAGTCTGATCACATCCTGTTCCGACACCTGAGCTGCTCCCCTGTTGTGTCACTTCGGTCACTGTTCCTGTTCAAACGCCAGCCACGCTTTGAAACTGGAGCTTAGGCGTCGTGCGTGGCAAGTCGCTCAGATCTTTTCCTCTCGCATCTGTTTTTACAGCTGCCGCAAAGCATGACAGGCTGTAAAGGAATGATTCTACCATGCAATGCACCTGCATGTGTTGGCTTTCGCCCTCATTTTCCAGCGTTTTCCCTGTAACGTGTCTCCATCCTCTTCACAGTGGTATTCAACCCAACCGGGTCGTCTGCTGCTGAGCTGAATGGGAGCAGGCTCAGTGTGTGACAGCGTGTCTCCCACACAGGGGACTTTTCTCAAAAGCTGTGGTGGTTAACACTCAGGAGATAAATGAACCCGTGTGTGGGACTGAGAAACATGCTGCCTCTCGACACACAGACACAAGCCTCAGGTGGGAAACCACAAAACTTCCCGAAAATAGAAAGAAGTGCCTCTGGATTTCTGAGTAATGACACGTTTGGTAACAGATAGGAAAAGCTACATTCTCGCTGTCCTTTAACAGCAGACACACATCCAGATAGTGAGAATGCTCATATATGGCTGGCTGATGAAACAATAACAACAATTATCGCAATGTAATTTAATGGCAATAAAACAAAGGGCCACACATATCCATCTATCGCCTATGACACATCATTTCTCTAAGGACTCTCTGGTCGTGATGCTCCCTATGCAGCTCAGCACAGGAACCAACTGTCTGACGGCCTGAGGTCACCTCCCTCCACTGCAGCTTTTATAATAAGACTTAAAACTCGATTATTTGACAAAGTCATGCCATGATTGTTTTTCATCTATATTATATTATCTTACACAGGTCCATCTACTTTATTTGTATTAGTTTTCTCCTTCAACTTAAATGCTTCTACAAATGTATCCTTTGTATTACTTTGGCCAGGAGCAAATTAAACCAGTCTTTTCACCATAAAGAAATAATAACGTGGCATTTATCACGATAATTATCAATATTGACTTGATCATTATTTTACGACTAAAATTTACTTTGCTGTGCTTTTATTACATTTATACATATTCTTATTAAATAATCAGGCCACAGGCATTAGCTTGACAGACTACACACCAACTGTTAATAACATCTTTTCACCTGAGGTCATCAATCACCCGTAAGTTAAAGGTGACGGTTTATAAAAGGTCAAATGGATGTGTTGTAAGAGACAGGTCATATGGAACCCAGCTGCCACAGGTTCACGGTTGTGTGCGTGTCATCCTACCGTGTGTAGTTCTCCTGAGTTCAGCTCTGCTGCGGGTCAGCTGCTCCGCCAGCTCACCGGGTTCGGCTTTTTACCATCAACCTCAAATAATTAGTAGCTGTTCATGTTTTAGTCGAGTCCTCGGGAAAAGTGAAAAGCCCAGACGCGGAAGGTGAGTTTGTTCGGTGGCTTCCCTCAGCGCTGCACCGCCCCTCTCTCTGACACCGCCCCCTCCCACTAACTCCACCTTTCATCTGCTGTGCAAGGGATGAGTGTTAGCATATTAACGAGTCACACACACTTACACTCTCAGAATCACAGACTCACACACTCACTCACTGACACAGACCCTCACACACACATACACACAAACACTTACACACACTGTGACTCACTCACACACACACACTCTCTCTCACATACACACACTCAGGATCACACACACACACACACACACACACACACACACACACTCAGGTCCCCCAGGGGGGAAATCATTTTCTGTTGCCTTCTATTCAGAGGACATCCAAGCCATTGTCTCCAGGTCCATATACTGAAGCAAACCGGGCTGTTGAACTTGTTTTTTAACATATTTTAAATTAATTACTACTGTATCATTAAAAATCTATCATCAGTGTTGTGTTTAAATACAGCATTGTCCATTCAGGACATAGTTCAAAGTGTCTTTACCGTAACTCATCACCTGCATGTGTGCTAAGGGTATAAAAGTTTGGTGCCACTAGTTGGTGTCAGGCTGAAGCCTTACTTAAATTTTTTAATTTAAATAGGGCTAAAAGTTTTAAAAGTTGACTGATCTTCGTTATGGTTCTTATTATCAGTCTATGATATTATCATTATATCAGTGGTATGAAATGGTTCCATAATGATGACAATATCATTTATTACAGTAATTTCTGGGACAAAGTATCGTGACAGGTCTACCTTAATATTTGTAATAATGCACCAAGCGAGTTGCACAGTTTACAGCTTTCATTTTCTGAGAATATCTTTCATATCCAATCAAAATTGATATTGTACAATTAAATATTCTTAACTGAATCGATATTGAATCGAATCAAATGGGAAATCGAAGAGAATCAAAACATTGTTAATCCGAGTCAAATCCTTTTGGGGAAATCCAAGGCAATACCATGCCCCAGCTGGACAGTGTAAGTACGAAAGAGGCTGCTCCCTGTGCTCATTCTGCATGCAAAGGATTTGTAGACTAATCGTATTTGACAGGGGAAGCATATCATTATTCTAATTAGAATCCTTCTTTTGTCAAAAATGTTCTTCTGTGTTGCAGTGTTGTGTAAATAGATATCGCTGCTGCTAGTTGTTTTATTTTACTAGATAAATGGCTAGCAAGCTAATACCAACAGTATTTAGCATTTGACATTTTGCCAACGTTTATCAATGCTCATTCAGTATAAAGCTAATGTACCTGGTTAGAAAGTGCTACAATTGAAGTCGTCATTCGCAATTAATTGACGTTTGATGTACTACTATGTACATTCTTAAACATTACTGAGTAGTTTCACACATTGGCACATTTGTAAATTCTACATTAGGCCTTGTTCTTACAGTCATGTCATTTCCCTGATAGAATAATTATTATACCACAGCTTGGTGGAGTTTTCTATTGTGTTCTTTAAAACGCTCAACACTAAGTCTACTGTGGGAAAAGGTGGCCACCCTATCTGAGCAGTCTAGATCTGGGCCTGTTCAAATGTAAGGTGAAATGTCAAATGGTCAGAGGGGGAATAAATGTTAAGTCAGTTAAGTTAAGTTAAGTCACCAGGAAATCAATCCAAGATTATATAATGTACCTAAAATTGAACCATGATTTATAACTGTGGATTCATTACACAAACAATAGTTGATTAATTTTCCTAGACTCTGAATGTTTCCTGGCAAAAATGTCAACACACAGCAGCAGTGGCACAGCAGTGTTATTTAATGCTTCTTTCATGTATACATAAATCGTTATAGTTTGTGTAACTGTACAACATTCGCATATTTTAAAGCAGCGAACCAAGTTCATTCATGATTTAGACAAATTGATCATAAAAAAGAGATGGAACAGTGGATCATAGTGTTATTTGAGCAGATGTGTGAACTGCTCAGTGTTGACTTTTCGTTGTTTGGAGAAGCAGGAGTCCAGCCAAGCCTTCTGCACGGGGACCGCCTGCGTGTACTGACGCACCAGATCCTGGAGCTCCTGGTTCACACAGTAAAATAAAACAAATCAATCCTGAAAACATTTTATTACATCTGCTTGAAATAGTCTTGAAACGTTTTTGGCCGAAATGATGTGATTATGTCAACATGAAGCAGAATCATAAAGAAACATCTACCAACTTCTCGTTGAATCCATGATTTCTGAGGCCAATATGGTTTAAAATAGTGATTTAAAACTAATACTGTCTCTGTCTCTGTGTTTAGCTCTGCATCAGTAATAATCTGTGTCCATAATAATATAAGAAATTTGGTACACTGTGAATGTGTGTGTCGTGTAAACAGGAAGCAGACTGGCTGCCCTTCGGTCGGTTGCTTGAAACCACAGTGGTAAAAAGAATGATGAGAGATTCATTTTCCTAGAGCGACAGACGAGGTGGAAGTGTGACTGAGAGTAAGTGTTAACAAGACTTTGCTTACATCACTGGAAGTCAAGCCCTGAGTGATAAGAACCTCTCAGGAGGTGATGCTTCTGCTCATCCAGACTTTAACACAACCAGCATTTTTTAAACTTAAATGGAGCCAGCAGCATTTCCAAACTGTAATTTTAGTCACTGGAAAATGATAGATGAAGCAAAAGTGATGCTTTTTAAAACTAAGATGTAGTAGTGTGGATGTAGCTTTAGTTTAAGTATTGTGTTTCAAATAAAGAATTCAGTGAGAGGAGGACAGAGATCAGAATATGATCAGTAAACCTCAAAATGCTACTGACCTTTGAGTGGATGCTATTCTCCACCTCCGCAACTATGTGGGTGACCTCTGGACTCATCATATCCTCCTCATCGCCATCATAAGTGCAATGTAGTTAAGGAGTAGTGACATTTTCACACTATATTGTAATAACAACTGACTCTATTTCACTCGTTACCCTTCCCTCCCCGTAAAACTCTACGTAAACATGTCTCCTGCTTATACGTTCATTTTTGCTTTAAAAACCCTTTGACTGTGAGAACAAACTGAAGAAAACATTCTGTCAGAAAGGATATGTGAACAGGTAACGGGCCAGCCTCTTTCTCTCTGATGCAGGGAGGTTGTAGAAAAACACACGGACCCCCGACATGAAACTGGGGAGATCTGTGGGACCGGGGCTCCCAACAGGACCCGAGGGGCCAGGAGTGTCTGCTTCTGTTTCACTAGTCAACCTGTTGGGGTTACACAACTGTGGTTCAGGGCAGGATGTTGATGTCGAGGTGGCAGAGGTGGGTGGCTGAGGTGTAGCGGTATTCTTGGAAGCCCTGCTGTGATAGTATCTGTCAGAGTCACATTCAGGAGAAATGAGTCCAAACTTTGCGATAGATAAGGCTTCTAGAGAACAGAAATATCGGCTGAAGTTTTTAAAGGATACATGAACGTGGGGATGCCCCTGGAGGCCAAGTGTTTCCGGATGAGTTGCTCCGTGCCGTACCAGTTGAACCCTTTGGTGGAGTGACCGATGCGAGGAAGATGAACGCTTGCTTTGAGGGGGAAATGACAAAGAGGGCAGAGTGAGTGGGAGGAAGGGTGAGCTTGAATGTTAACTGCAACCTCCTGAATTTCGGATGTTAGAGTTCCTCTCAAGTCGACCTGCAGGAGGGGTGACGGTCGGTAGGGAAATGTGCAGGTTTGCATCACCTACTTGAAAAACATTGAGAGGTGAAGCTAACTTTAGTGCACAGTGTTCTTATCAGTTCCTCTCCTGTGCAGCTCAACAAGAGAAATATCAAATTCCTCTCCTCTTTGCTGTTCCTCAGTAAGTGTGTTGGCACTAATGTTCTGTGCACTCTCACGTGTCTTCACAATAACACACAGCATGTCCTGCATATCTTGTCAGTCAAGTCTGACAATAATATAACACTGGAGCCTGAAGGTGAGGCTTAAACATTGTTTGTTCATGCACTGGTCAACTTTGAGGTTCCATAACGTCTTCTTTCATACTTTTCATACTAATATCCAAGCTGTACATTTAGGTATTTACTTTACAGGTTGCCTATTCAAGTTCTCCTGAATTCACCAGGAGTTGGTTTTTAAACACAACATGCTGGAACATGATCACTACACCGCATCACTACATCTAACGCCGTGCTCTCTCCTGCCAAGTCTTGTGCAGGATATATTAGTTTCCAATAAAGAAGTATTGAACTATATTCTTACAGGTTTTTCTTTCTCAAAATTTGTTCTTTCACAACTCTGAGCCAGAATTCTCCACATCAGTAGCACTTAGCTACAGTAAACTTTCCAGAACAAAAGTCTTAATGAATTTATTTTACTGTATTCACCTGTCGTGTCTTTATCGGCATGTAAGTAGAAAATCAGGAGGTTATTTTAGCATGGATGACATGATGCTTAAATGTTTTGTCACTTTAAAGGTGTACTTGTCAAAGTGCTTTACAGTACCCTTGTGTCTTTTGGCTGCAGCATAAATCTTCTTCAGACCTTCGTCCAGAGCCATCAGACTGATCCCAGACAAGTTGTTGGCTTTGTCTCTCTGCTGTGACACTATCAGGGCCAACTGAGGACACAAGGAAGGAGGTTGACAGAATGTAAAGCTTAATCTTAAGATCAGTCAGTTTCTTCACTTGCTGCCACAATTTCACAATCCTGTAACCAAACATAAACCCAAACCCTACTGTTGATCACTACTACTGCAAAGAGGCAGCTTCTACCAGGAAACAAGTATGCATTTCCAGGCAGCACAGTTTTATGCAGAGTTAATGCATTGTGGGTTTCGTTTAAAAATAACCTACTTGATCCTGTCCGTCCAATCTGGACTGTTTGTCATCGATGGGGAATAGCAGAACGTTGCCTATGTCCAAATCTGAGACAAATAACATGTTCACACTTTAGATTGTCTGCTTCATTCTCAGCCAGAGAACAAAAGTGAAAATGGTACGAGTGTCCATTTTATTTGCAATCAGGGACAATCTCACCTTTCATCTTGCCTGCCAACTCATACTGCTTCCGTGGTTCATCAGATCTCAGCTCCAGAGCGGTAAACAAGCCTCCCCTCCCCCAGACTCCTGAGTCATCTACACATCACGACTTTGATTAGTATAAGACTGACCAGAGAACATTTCCATGTCAGTGTGTCGTACAACCTGGCGTGTTGCTATGGTAACTCGGATAACTCACCAACACAGTGCACAATGATAGCATCTCCCTGAGCAGCATGTGGATGAGCAACATCCCCCAGAACATAGTGGATAGCCGTGCTGTCAGAGTCTGTGGAACGTAAACTGCCATCATCCTCCTCATCCTCCTCTTCGTCACTGTCCACAGACTGCAGGCACAGTGAGCTGTAGCCACACGACTCCCACCATGCCCTTCTGCAGGATTAATAAAAACATCAAGTTGCAAGCAGCATTGAAGGTCCCTCGCACCGTTGTGCATTTCTGTGGGACGACCTGAAGATCATTGGATTATGCATGAAGGAGCGACTGAGTTCTGGATAATTTTTTCTTTGTGATTCTATATGAATGGAGAAATAAGAATGAGATGCTCCTGAGTCCTAGTGAAGTATCAATACCGCAAGACTCTTTTGCCAAGAAAAATATGGCAAAAGTCTGCCAGCAACTGAATGACTAAGAAAATAGCTATATCTGCAGTTAGGCGTTTTGCCACACCCAAATACCGAACAACCCAATCAAATTACACATCTTGATCACTCGGAAGTCTGTGCCAAATTTGGTGGATTTTCAAACAAGCTACTCATGGCAATGGCGTTTCGTTGAAAAAACGACCTCCCAGTAGGTGGCGCTATGACCAAGACTGAAATTTGGCCTGCACTTGTATTAAACGTGACATTTCAAAGAGTTATAATGATGTGGAGCTGCCAACACTCTTAACAGACTTGTGAAGTCTGGTAGAGATCCATGTACAGGCCAATTATAAAATGCTTCCTGTTTCATCTCAAAAACACCAACCTGCACCTACAAGACCTGCTGAAATTGCGCCCCTCGAAAAGGGGAAAGGACCTGCAATGATCAGAAAGTCACATAATTCCACCAGAATATCTCTGGGAAGTACACACAGTTCTCTGATTATCTCCAGCTGTAGCTGTTCCATCTCTGAAAAACTCATCTTTCCTGCAGAGGGTGGGGATGAACGTTGACTTGTGGTCCCTTTTAACTCTTTATAGAGGTAGGTTGGTAGCAGCTCTCCTGGTATTTAATAACACCTCAGATAACATGTACTCTGTCCTCAACTTGTCAGGATCCCACTGTGGAAACTTCACCACCTGCTCTTGATGTCTGCGTAGTTTATAGATGGCTGCGTGATCTACTTCTTGTCGCAGCTGATCCATACCGACACACATCACAGTAGTGCCTCCAAATGTTACACGCCTAGAAAAGGGGAACAGACAGAAGTGAAACGGACACAGTTTTTGCTGGCTTAAAGTCTAAGGGTATTGGGTCTAAAATAGTGATGCTATATAAATGGAGAAATAAGAAGGAGATGCTCCTGAGTCCCTCGCACTGTTCGGTGCTTGGCCCCAAATCCAATGAAAGCTTTGGTGTTGATTTACAGATATTTACTTTTTCTGCTGCTTCTTCATATCCTTCTGAGCTTTGGCTCTCTTGGCTGCAGTCTCTCTCTGCCTCTTCTGCACCTCAAGCTCAGCCTCAGTCAGAAGTTTCCTCTTCCTTGTTGAAGTCGGTAGAGCTACTGAGAGTAAAGCCTGGGTACATACACAGAATATACAGTCACAGCTGCACAGATAGGGTGGGATGCTGTTAAATATATCTGTAGACAGTTATGATTCCCAGATATCAATCACATTAAGTAAAACATACATGACTGATCACACATGAATCAGCACCTTTGTAAAATAATTTTAAACAAAAGACTAAACATTGCAAACTTCAGGAAGGGAGGATGTGTGCAGGACTGTTGTATACGATTCAGACTGCATTCATTTAGCTGTGAACAGGATAAACTGCTGATCTGTATGTTGAAATGATGCAAAGTTCCAGTGGCCCTGCAAAACAGACAAAAAAGAACTTGCCCCAAAATTGTTGCCCTAAACAAAAGGAGTGTATAATATAATGTATAAAATGATTTATGGATCTTCATGAAAAAAAACTGTCCCATTTAGTGAATTGGTATCTGTGAGTGTGTGAAATTGGGTGCAGCTTGATAGAATTTAAATGGACTTGGGCCTCGGTGGAGGTATGTGCTCATCTGCGTGCTATTCTGGTTTATTATGGACCTGCAGGGAAAAGCGCCTCTTCTATATCTTCTTTATCTACTTAAAAGATTAAATGTTTTCAATTTAAAAATGTGTACATCCCCCTGAGTTGAAAGTAAAGGAGACAGACTCTTACTCCAGCATTGCCCCGCAGAGCTCGTCCCTCTCCCGCAGTTCTCTCAAACTCAGCCTGCTGCTCCGTCATCAAACGTGCGAAGCTCGTCTGGTCATCAGCGCTGGGCTTCTTACTGTAGTCTTTTCCCTCAAAGTAGTACATGTGGTCTGTAAGATGGGACAGCACAATGGTGAGTGTGATTGTTCATCTCCAGCAGAGTAAGTTGTATGAACCAAGTTGATTACAGTAATCAGGTGGCGTGTTTATATATGTGGTTATTTTTTCATGGTGACAAAACTGAAACATATACACAAGATATGAAATGAGATTCCAACCAGGTTGGCTGAATGCTCTGCACATACAAATAAAGCCAGAGGGATTTGAGACTCTGAAGTGGTAAAACATACTCTGTCCGTCATATTCAGAGCTTCTGCCTTCCTCCTCCTCTTCATCTTCTTTGAGTGCGGTGGAGTCTTCATCATCCACCCACTGGCCGTTACGAGTTGGACCGAGGATTTTCTTGAGTTTCACTTCCTGTACAGAGCTCTCTTCTGTCGACAGAAGCTTATCTACCCCAAACTTCATGATCTCACTGAGCTACGTGGGGCAGGAAATATGAGCGAGAAGAAGTGGTTTGAACAACTGGAGGAGTATAGTATAAAAGTGAACACAACAACTAGGGACTGCAGGATTCAAAGAAAAGAGATCATGGTGATCAAAGTTCACAAACCTTGAGTCCTGCAGCGGCTGATTGAACTTGATCCAGTAAAGAGAAGCGACCTCCTTCAATGACAGCCTGGGTGAGGTGCAGCTTAGACACGGCTCGAGAGTACATTAGTTCCTCCACAGTGTGTCTTGCCAGAAGGCGGATCACTTTCACAGGTCTGTAATGAGTTACAGTCAGTATAAGAGTAAAGGGCCCTTCACTTAGGTTGGTTAGTTAGGGTATTTATGAGAGAGGATGTGAAGAAAATGGTTGATATCAAAGCGGCAGAGACTGAGCAACTCCAGAGGTTTAAATCTTGTTCATATCGGGTTTTTAAATCCATCCTGAGAGATCCGAGAGCTCTAAGTGTCTATTCACACCTATAATTAAAATGTATCCTGAATGTGTCCCCTGTGACCACTTGTAATTGGATTTCACTTCTCTTCTCCACCAGAAATTATTCATGTAAATCATTTCTGTTTGCAAAAACCATTTTACAGAGTTAACAGATGTGTAATGAGAACGTTTGTCTGGCTGTCGAGCAGAGTCAGGAGGGACTGTCGGAATCTAGTGCAGTATCTAGTGAAGCCAAGGACAAGTTTGCGTTGACACAGCTCAAAGGATGAGGTTGTTGACCCCTTGTGATCGGATCTGAACCGGTTTTGGGGAGTACCACTGCGTGTGACAACAGGTGCATAAAACCTTTAGTGTCTCCAGAGGGAGAAATTTGGGTTGATAATGAAATCTACAAGTTGAAGAAGTTATAATGAACAAACTGACTAACTCTGCAGCCCGCTCCTCATCTCTGCACCTTAACTCCTTCAGGCATGATAACACCTGAACCCCTGACAAATGCTTACACCTCCTCACCTGTGCTGACCAATCCGATGGCAGCGAGCCGCAGCCTGCAGGTCGTTCTGAGGGTTGAAGTCACTATCCATGAAAATGACTGTGTCAGCAGCTGTAAGGTTCAGGCCCACTCCCCCTGCAAAGACAGAGCACCATGTCTGAGAACAGTGCACTCTTGTTACTTACAATGCATTCTACAGGTGGAGTAATGCATTTATAGACGTTACAGAAATATGCACTGAAAGGGATCAGCATGAAGAAGTGAGAGCTGCTGTAAGACACTGCAGTGTGTCATCCTGTGGCAGCTCTTATCTCTGTGTGATCAGTCCCCTTTCCTCTCTCAGCTACTTACAAGAACTGTAGAGGTACATACGCAGCTTTCAAGTGCAGCTCAGTCACTGCTGACTTTACTGTGTTATCTACAAACCTGTGGTAAGGTATTATTAACAACATTGTATTCTTCAGTCACCTGCTTTAGTGCTGAGGAGGAAGATAAACACATCTTTGCGGTTAAAGTTCTTCACTGCCAGATTTCGTTCTTCCCCTCGGACAGACCCATCCAGTCGTTCATAGCTGTAACCTTAACAGAAAAACAAGCTCAATTCAGCTTTTGTTTGTGGAGGAAAACAGGAAGTGGATTCAAGAACAATGTCGCCTGTGAACTTATAAACATTAATTAGAAGTCAAGCAAGTTGAAAAAAGGACTGGCCTACTAAGATTCATGTTCCATTTTTGCAAAATTGAAATCACTGCAACATCAGTTTCCTTTTCAATGAGAGTGAGGTTTGAATTAATATGAGAGCAAGTCAGCCTGCTCGTTCACCTCTGTACTCCAGGTAATCCTGAAGAATATCCAGCATCCTGGTCATCTGAGAGAACAACAGGATCTGATGGCCGCTTTACTCGGAAAAACAAGACAAATGTTATCAAGTAATTATCAGGGAATATGCAACTTAAACCATATAACAAGTACAATTAAGTGCTCCACGAGATCTGTGCATTGTGTCAGCATCTAGTTCATGTGGTATCAAAGTAACAGCAGTCCGACTTGGACTACACTGCCAGCAGATGGAGACAATTAACAAGCAGCTGGACTTACCCATCGTGTAGGTAGGTCAGCATGCTGTCCAGGAGGCAAAGCTTCCCACTGGCTTGGATAAGATGCTCTCCCATCTCAAAAGGCTCAGGCTCCAGTCCTGAACAAAAGAAACCCTTAACGTATAAAACATGCTTCTATATTTGCAATGAATAGTATCTGTCTCTTTCATACATCTCACCATTAAACAGGTAAGGGTGGTCCACACACTTTCTCAGGTTCATCAAGATGTTCATGAGCCGGTTCTTGTTTCCTTGTTCATTTTCAAAAGCCTCTGAAAGCGCAGGTTCAGAAGACAGAAAGCTACAGTCATTTTCTGATTTTCACATATGAGCAACGCAGCAGGAGCTGGTCTGGGACAGATGCGTTCATACAACAGGACATTTCTTTGGAGCGTCCTGTTGTTTTTCCGTTTTGCTTGTTAGAAAAAACCTCAACGTGCACACTTGCTCATGGTGAATCCTGCAGATAATCTCCTGCTTTATCCTCTCAAGAGCTCACGTTTTCACTAGGGGGCTGACAGGAGAAATTCCAAAGAAAGTCCAGAGTAACTGACTCAGATATTTGCGTTCTCACATAGAGTCAAACCCTCCTGTCATTCTCCATGTCTGAAAGCAACTTATGACGATTCATAGATTCTGCATCCTACCAGGATTTACAATGTACAAACTCTTACCCAGGTCCTTCAGCAGAAAAGCTTTGTAGCATTTTTTCTGCAGCGCCGACATGCCGTGGTACATCAGCAGCTCCGTCTTCTTCGGCAGATCGACAGCAACCTCTGACTTGACTCTGCGAAGCAGGAAAGGCTCCAGGACACTCTGTAGCTCAGCAGCTGGAAACAGAGACAGAGCAACACAGTAGACCAGTGTCGATTTAGTTCAGAATTCTCTATGCAGTACAAGAAAATAACAAATAATTATTTTCTAGCTGATAACTAATCCTGCTGAATGTATCCAAACATTGTGACAGGATAACTATGCATCATACCAAGAGCAGGCTGATGTAGTACATTTGAGTAAGACTTGACGAAAACATCAATCTCTTCAGCTGGGAAGACGCTGGGTTGAATGAAGGTCAGCAGGGAGTAGATCTCCTGCAGGTTGTTCTGAAGGGGCGTTCCTGTTAGCAGGACTCTGAACTCCACTGAAAACTATGGAAGAAATACAGGGAAAAACTCAATCACCTTGTCAGGGAAATAACAGGGCGAATAGTGGAGAAGATAAGGAGACAAAAGGTCAACTCTGTACCATTGTCAGGGTTGAGTGCAATAATGAGTTGTGATTCTTTAATCGATGAGCTTCGTCTACCACAAGCAACTTCCAATTCCACCTGGGAAACAGAATGTGATGGTGCAACGACAAAAAGAGTTAACCCACGAAAATTCATCATCGTTATCGCTAAAAATAAAACATCAAATTTAATGACATTCATGTTTTATTCAGGATCTTGATGAACAAAAGATGTGATAACAGGTTAGTTAAATGGTCATCCTAATATTAAACATATTAACTCCAAGGTAAGCAAGAAACACAAAAACAACTGGATGCATTTCCACGAAACTTGGTGGAAGGATGTGGTTTGGATCATCCATTGAAATTGAGTGTGGATCAAGATCAGGGGGCGGATCCACAGTTTTATCTTTTTACTTTATTTAACATTGTGAGATAGGGCGCTTTTCAACATTTTCACTTTCAAGAAATGATTCATGGCGCTTGATAAAATAAATCATGCACTTTTGGGGAACTGAAATCTATGAGTGTGTGAAATTTAGTGCAGCCCGGTTAAATTTTAGGAGACTCCTGGGCCTTGGCGGAGGTATGTGCTCTACTCTCTGTCATTGTAGCTTGTTATACAAATTAAATAATGCGGTCTACCGCATAAATATGTTCATCAATGATTTAATTTAATTTATATATTCTTACAACTGTTTCATGCAGGATTTGCTCGGTTCAAAATGAATCAACCACGTGAGCAACCGATTCTTATTTCAAATCCCTGCTGGTAGTTGTGTAACAGATCCCACTCACCGTTTCAGGAATGAGGCATCGTTGAGACACAGCTGGAAATACAGAGTAAGAAAATAAAAAGATGTCAGTTTGAATATAGATGAAACTTTAGGTCATTTTGTTTTCCCCAAACAGCCTCTGACCTCATATGTTGTGAGAAGAACATGGAAGTCCTGTGTATTTGTTCCTTTCTGAAGCTCCGCTCGTCTCCCTTTGTCGCCCGTGTAACACAGCACAGTCAGAGAGGGGGCGAGGCTGCAACCAGGAGAAACACAAGTGGAGAATTTCTCATTTTACAAACAGTCCAGCACACACTCAAATTAAAGATATGACTTGGCATGTTAATGTGGTGTGTCCATTGTTTCATTTGAAATTGACTGTGCTGAAGCTCAGAACCTAAAGAGAAAAACGTATCCAGATAGCTGTGGTGGGGACTGTCATCTGTGTTTGATGGTGTTATACACAGATAAATAATTTAAAAAACATTTGTAAAATAATGTAGAATTACAGATAAATGAGACAGTACCGTTCCAGCTCTTCTTTCCAATACTCCAGGACAGAGAGTGGGCTCAGGACTAAAAACGGACCTTCACTACCAAGAGCTTCTGACATGTACACCAGCAGAGAGATCGTCTGAAGGGACAAGTTAGGATCATGAATTTGTCACATTCATCATACAGTCCGGACATCTTTTCAGTCAGGGGATAAAAGTGCCTGTGCTACTTTTCTGGTAGTTATTTAGACCATGGTTAATATGATGATTACAACACAATAGGTGAATACTTATTTACTCCAGCCATAGCTTTAGTGGGTACATGGAGGGATTTAAAGCACTTTACACTACAGATCACATTCACTTATTCACACACTGTTTCAGAGAGAGCTTCCTCAAACCCACACAATGTAATAAAACATTGTATTTACACCCTTATTACCTGTTTCCTGTTATTCATCTCGCTTTAAGAACACACAGAGAAGCATTGCAATGCATCACTATGACAACACATACTTAAGAAAGTGAGAGTGATGGATCACACACCTGACAGGTTTTACCCAAACCCATCTCATCTCCCAGGATGCATCCCTGCTGGCTTTGCAGACACTGGGTCAACCACTGCACACCGTCCAGCTGGTAGCTCCTCAACTGGATCCCTGAGAGCAACGGGACAGTTCATCACCACTGACCATAGACTGTGTCTGTAACTGACACTGGCTCCCACACATGTCAACAAGAATAGAACACGACCATTAAGGAGACACAACTTGACGATAGTTAAACTAGATTAAACACAGCTGCTTAAACCTGTGAATGAACAAAGCGACACGGAAGTTACAGACTTGCGTTACGTTACTAAGGTAGCGATCCTCCGTACCACTTAACCCGCATCTCTGCAGCTCACTCTGGGTCACAGGAGTCCCCCTCTTCTTCTTCTTCTTCGACACGATGGTTTTAATCCTCAACAAGATGTCTGACATGTTTACACGGATACAGGACCAATGAGTAAACAGACTATATCTGTTTACAGACAAGTCCAGGCAAGTCTTTCTGACTTGTGTCCAGAAGTCCAGGAAGACCGTAGTGCCGCTCGTATGGAGGCTTGTCCGTGAAGACGAAAAGGCGGTGACGTTCGCGCCGGCCGTACCACCACGTGACCGATTCAGGAAATGGTTCGCGTGTGCCAATACCAATACATCAGAGGCAGCTCCTTAACAACTTGTGTGGCATCAGAAGCAGTTGCCTTAATATATCATTGACAGTTTCTATTGACAGCGGAAGAGCCCATACGAGCTACTGCTGCCCACAGTCTGTGCTGCTGCCACAATGATTATAAAAAAGTGTAGCTGACCTGACTGGGTCACGTGACGGTGCGAAGTCGGGCGCCAATTAAATTCAAATCCATTGTTATTTGTATTTGTGTCCAATCACAACATACCTGGTCTCGATGTAGGTCAAAATAAATAGATTCACAAATTAATAAATTAATGAGTTAATTACAGTTTGCAAAGATAATATTTTCCCTACAATAATTTATTCATTCATCTGTGCTCTTATGTATTCACTTATTTCTACAAATATTTATTTACTTATTTCTAAAATTATTTAATTACTTCATACATTTATTTTTTTATTAATACATTTTTACCACATTTATTCATTTATTAGCTAATTTCATATTAACAAATGTATTTATAAATTTCTTATTTCAATATTTCTACAGTTGTTTATTTCTGTATTTCTGTGTACATATTTAAATGAAAAGAAATGGTTTTGCATGTGTCATTTTTTGTTTCCTCATGTTTTGAGGCACTTCATAGAGTTAGAACGAGGCCTTTTTGCCATTTAAGAAAATAAATATATAATAATATATATACGGTGGTGGCCAAAATTATTAGAACACTAGAGGTTTCAATTGTTTTTGTTGAATTGGCCATTAAAATGCCCATTAAACGAATGAAATATCTACAAAGTCATCAATTATGCTCTATAAACCATAGAATAGAGCCATCATAAGGAGATTTAGGTAATTTTCCTTACAAAAAACAAGCAAGGCCTATTTCACTGTCAATGTTTAGACCTCCATGATGCCACCAATTCACACCAGAACCGAAAGGGGAAGGGTAGAAAAAAGAAACTTTCTGACAGACAAGTGAAGCATCTCAAAATTCTCAGTCTAAAGGATCGAAGACAGACCTCACGAGAACAGCGTGATGAGATCAACACCACAATGACTGATGGTGCAACAGTGTCTTCAAGAACTGTGCGTCGGAAACTCGGAGAAGAAGGACTTGTTGGCAGAATAGCAGCTAAAAAAACATTACTGAGAGAGAAAAATAGAGTGAAACACCTGAAATTTGCAAAAGAACACAAGAAATGGACAAAGGAAGATTGGTATAAAGTGTTGTGGACTGATGAGTCCAAGTTTGAAATTTTGGCGACAAGCGAAGAGTGTATTTTAGACGGAGAGTGGGGGAAAGATTAAATTATTATTATAAGTGTCTCTTGCCATCAGTTAAATACGGACGGGGTAGTATTATGGTGTGGGGTGCCATTTCAGCCTCAGGAACAGGTGACTTAAAAAATTGATGGCTCAATGGATAAGAAAGTATACCACAACATTCTGGTGAGGCAAGGAGTACCATCTGGGAGTCGTCTTAATGGGCCTGGATTTATTTTCAAAGAGGACAATGACCCTAAACATTCTTCTAACTATTGCCGGAACTACCTGCGACAGAAGGAATCTGCTGGAGCATTGAAAATGATGGACTGGCCCACTCAAAGTTCGGACATGAACCCCATCAAGCAAATTTGGGGCGAGTTGGAAAATAAACTGGACAGATCTATAGTACATTCAAAGGAAAGCCTTTGATTTGAGTTGCAGAAGGCATGGGCTAAAATTAGTGTTGAAGTTCTCAGGAAATATATTGACAATATGCCAAAGAGATGTGCTGCTGTAATTGCTGCAAAAGGTGGACATACCAAATATTAAAGTTAAAAGTGGATAAAAACATCTGTTATTTGTTTGTGCTCAGAGCAACCGTCTGCACCATCTGCATTTCATGAACATTACGAAATTAAATCATGTTTTGGAGGCCAAAAAAGGTCAATTTTGTCAGATCCTAAAGGTTTTCTAATAATTTTGGCTACCACTATAAATGTAGATTTAAATACATGTGTAGGTGCATAAATGTGGATGTATCCTGTAAGTATGTTTTCATTCATGAAGAAGAATCAATCAATTGTATTCATGCGACATTAATAAAAATACATAGATATAATGTAAAAGTAGGTGTGTAAGCATGTACGCGAACATTAACAATGTTCATCAAGTATTTAAACAGTCAACATCTGCAAAGAATATTAATTCAGTATTGATCAGGGTCTTTTGTGTGATTTGTTGATAATAATAAAATAATGAGACAATGTCGTTAACTTAAAAAGAAGTTGAAAGAATAAAGGAGACATACAAAGGTGAAATCTCAAGTCTCCACTCTTCTTTTGCTCCTATACATAATGTTTATAATTGGAACATAAATGTTCAAACTAAATATAAATATAAAATCTAAGTGTGTTGAGAGGAAGATAGAGCTATAATTACATTGCCGGTCATTGGAAGTTATAAAATAAAAGGTTCCGAGACTTTATACTATCCAAAAATTGCCTCTTTGAAAATCCTTCACACTTATTAAACATTTCATGTCTTGTAAAGTCTCACAGACAGCAGCTGAACAGGATTTGAGCCCACTCTTCAAAATAATAGTGCTATTAATTGTGGGCCTATAAAATAAAAATTCTAATTAATTTCAATAAATTCTAAATATTGAAGGTAATTTTATGAATGATATTAAAATAATACCCACAGCTCAGCAAACCTATATCTGGTAATAAATGTGAAATTAAAAATAAATCTCTTGAGAAGCTAAAATCAATCACTCATTTTTAGTAATTTATATGTTTATTGTGAATATTATGGAGCTTCAATCTTTAACATACTGTCCTTAAGCATAAGAACAAGGTTTTAGATTTCAGATAAGCAAAAAATTTCAAATAGATACATTTTAAGTGATTCTTAATCTTCTCTGTCGTCACATTTTCAAGCTCATAGCCATACTTTAAATATCTTTTTAACATATTCAAGTCCAAAATAATTATTATAATAATAAATTTAACAGTAATTCAGGATATTTATCTGTCAACTTAGGTATATTTGTGTTTCACAGGCTAAATATAAAAATGTTAAAAATAAAGTAACTATGAAAAATGATAACAATCAAAATATATTTTTGGAAGCATGTTGGAGGATGTATACGATTTGCTCTGCTACAGCACTTAAGACTTGAAAGATTTAGGTTTTTAACTAATTTCAGAAGCTTAAAATTATGACCTGTACTTAAATTTATTTCTCTCTGTGATGAAAATAATGAAGTTGATGTAGTAATTTACCAAAAAAGTTACATCATTTATTACAAATATTTACATATATTACAAAATGCTTCCACATGTAAAACTGGGACTGAACAGCTTGAGTCATCAATAGCATCGTCATTCATTGCAACAGTTAATCAATTAAATTAAAAGTGGAAAAAGAGACATACTTAAGAGATAAAAACATGTGATGTTCACGTATTAACAGAGGAGGGCTGAGCAGCAGTAAGAGTCACAGACTCTGAAGCAGAACAATACAAATATATCATAATAAAATCAATAAGAGACATGCCGATTTCCCTCAAGTTCAGCAAGAAGACGCTGCTCATTTCATGCAGACCGCCAAGATCTTCATTAGGGCCTCCCTGGAAAGTAAAGCACATGAATCAGATGTGCAGATGAGGCTCTGAGGGGCATTTTGATTGTGACCATTTATGCAGCTGATGTGGATAAAGGGTATTAAAAGGACAAACCTCATAAATGGGATGTATGACAGGCTGTACCTGGACACAAAGCACATCTGTGTCACTCACTGACTTTAAATTCACACTGAAGCCATCAGTTAAAAACTCAAGAGAAATTGTGACTCACCAGGCAAATGACAAGACTTGTAAGATGCAAAATAACAAAGCAAGTCCAAAGTTCTTCCACTGAGGGAAAACAACAATGTTATGAAACACTGGACTAACATCAAACAGTAACATACAGATAATTGTGTACAAATGATTTGTTGACATAGAACCAAAAGCATTAATTTTCGTCCGAAGCTCACTTACCCAGAAAGCTGCACATAGAGTCAACACCAGGCAGGTCTACAGCAAAAAAAACGAGACATGTTATCAATATATTCTGATTAATGGTTTCCTATCATCTGTCTTTCAACACTATTTAGTTTGAATTATCAAAATTCCATTCATCCATTCATTATAAACCATTTCTGCCATAATTTTAATGGCAGAAAGTGCAGACGTGATCAGGGACTGTGTTTTTCTTTTGCTTTAAGTTGTCAAGTTGTGCTGGAGAGTTAGGAATCGGTTTCATCCAACCAGAACCTCTTCACATCAGGGGAGAGAACATGGGCATGAATTTAGCAACCTCACCAAACCCATGTCTGTGCCTCTTTATACACAGACCCCACCCGCTCTGACGCTGCTCCTTTCATTCATTATTAATATTGATTTCTAGACTCTATGGAAACGTGCGTTTTAAAAATAGATTTAAGGTGTGTGTATGTGAAAATTCAGGTGACACAAACTTTTTCTTTCAATTCATCATGTCATATAGTGCCATTCTGTCCAACATTACCCTGTACTGTGTAAGCACAAGACAGGAAGGATTTGAGCTATATGGTAATTAGTGCAGGGACCGATTGGCTAAAAAAACACCTTTATTTTTGCAAGGTAACCTGATCCGTCTTTATCAGGAACTGTCGAAGCATTAACTGGAATCACTCTTTTAAGGTTTCATTTTAATTTGTGATTTTGCTTCCTGCACCTATAACAAAAAAGGTACAGAAAATTCTTGGAGTTTTAACCATGCTGATTGATACTGACCGAGTAAAGCTCTTCTCAGTGTGAGGGTCAGTGATTGAGTGTCTAATAGAGCACAAACAGAACTGAGCTTTGTGAACTTACGATCATAATAGCGGTGGCCAGTGCTCTTGTTTTGTCACACATCTTCTTCAGCTGCTTCAGTGGTCCCATCAGAAACATAGTGCTGTAGAACAGGGGACCCACATTAAAAAATAAGTGAACATAAAAATATTAAATACTTTTTAAAGTGCATATTAGGAATGGACAATATGGCAGAAAATTATATCAAGATAAGAATCAGTCAATATCAATGATTATCACAATAAATGTCACGTTATTATTTCTCAATGCTTATTTTTAAATATCTTAATGAGCATGGTCCTGACATTATTGTATTTGCATCAATTTTTATTTTATTTGTATTATTTCATACAGATTTGATACTTTTTATTTATTTTACCTCTATTAATCTCGTTAACCCGTACATTCTGCTGTTATTCATTTATTTAGCTTGAAATTGGTTTTAACAGTGCTTTCTGATCTTACATTGTATGTGTCGTCTGAAGTTTTTAGTATGCAAGTGTATGAAATGTGATTTATAAATAAATCTGCCTGGCCTTTAAGTTTAAAGAGAGATTTCTGCTCCTGAATAAAGGTTGCATTTGTTTCCCTCAATCTTATTAGCAGAGAATAACAAAGCCTGATAAACAAAAGCAAAATATTTTAACAAAAATTGAGTATGACCTGTTATACCTCGTCACTGTGCTTACACAATGCATCAGCACTAGACTGACATACATCTGTATTGAACCTTAGTTATATTGCTATTGAAAATTATATTGCGCCCTGTTATCCCTTGTCTTGTTGTATTGCCCAGCCCTATAGTTTATAGTAAAAATGAATATACTGCTGACATTGATGCTCTTATTAAATATGAAGTACCACCTAATCCACCTTAGTCCTTGCAGGGAATCATTGTGCGCACTGACCTGCCCAAAGCACATAGGTTTCCAAAAGTGTAAAAGACGATGAAGAGGGTGATTCCAATCCTGGGGAGGAAGAGCAAACACACTCCCTGCAACATAGAGAGCACAGAGAAGCCCCAGATTCATCTAAAACAGCATGTTTTTATCAGTCAGCTGCAGCAGCCTGAGTGACTGGTTCATTTCATTCAAAGCATGAAAGCTACAGCCTCAACATTCCTCAGAGCTAGAAGAACCAGTAAGGTCACCTCCACCTGAGCTCTTCCTCGGAGCAGAATAACAAACCGAGTGCATCACGAGAAAGTAGGGGTGGTACAAAGTATATAACAAAGATATCATTATCCTAACTCAAGAATTCATCTTTACTTATTTAGTTATGTTCATTCATATATTTTGACCAGTTACAGTATGTTTGTTAAAGACTAGATTAGGCCTTGATGCACTTTATCGTACATTGTGTCATCTCAGTGAAACTGACCCAAATGTCAGTGAATAAATAAACAAACCCTACACTCTATTTTTGTCATTGTTTATTATTCTTCAGTTCGACAGACATCAGAATGTATCGTTACGTGATTATCTTTGAAAATATCGATCATCCCAGAATCGCTGTAGAGTGATAATATCGTTATCGTGGGCCATGTATCGTGAGTTACCCTGCGATCCCCAGCCTTGCTACAGAAACGATCACATGCACGTCCTTACCACCACCGTGCACGCGGCCCCCACCACGAAACAGGCTACGAATCCCTTCACTCTTGTGGTCCAGCTCAGCGTGGAGGCTTCGTTCACAGTCTGCAGGAGCAGGGAGCAGAGCCCGGGTCAAGTCACAGTGAATCAGCTGAGATGATCACAGTGGGAATTATGTCAGATACTGCTACGGATCACTTTTACCTCTAGGACGGTTCGATCTTCTTTACGCGCCTCTTCGCCGCTGAGGACAGACTTCAGTTTATCCATGACGGAAGATCCTTTAAATCCACCGAGCCGAGAAACAACCTGATTTCCTTCAGAGACGGAGAAACTGTTTCCCTCTGAAGTGTGATGAAGAGCAGCAGCGTCACATTACGTCTGGGAGCAGCTCACCTGGACAGGTGCACCACTTCCGGTGAGTCACACCTGAGCCGAGCAGCAACAGGAGGTCTCACTCTGATGTTTTTCCTCTTTTCTTTTTATCAGCAACGTCAATTAATATCAAAACATAAATCAAAAATCAAAATCTTCTTTAAACTTTATCTACGAATGTTACAAAATACTTTTGTAAATACATTTTTGTTATTTAGACTGCTCCAATGCTAAATTCGTTTTTTATGATATTTTATTGATAAAACATTGGAGTTACAAGATAGTAACAAGAAGCTTAAACAACGACAACAATAATTAGTTGCTATGCCCAAACACAATTATTTTGCGATTAACATTAGCTGGAACATATGCTTCACTTTTTTCAACACTCAAGTATATGTCTTATTCCACATATAAGATCTTTGTGAAAACCCGTTGCCAGTGATGCAGGGTGTGTTGTGCTTTTGGGATGGGCAGGAGGAACCAGTGTGATAAAATGGCTACCTTCTGCTCGGGTGATTATGTGATTCATGGGTGATCATTTGGTTTATAAGTTATGTTTTGAGGTGTCACTAGTGGAGGAAAAAAACTAACATCAATGTAACCATGACTTCTGTCAATAACCAAATGATAACTATTCAAATGGTAGGAATGTATATATGATAAGAACACTAGAGACACTGTGTGAACTTCCTCTGACAAGCAGAAAGTCCCCACACAAAGACACAGTTAAAACATTTATCCACACTGAAAAAAAAAAAACATTTACAGCAAAAGCAATAATAATTTAGTCTGTATTCATCTCAAACAACAAAAATTCAACATAAATAATTTATTGTTTGGCTTTGGGTTCGACACACATGTGTGACTCAATTTCCTATATTTATGAAACACAAATACTTTCAAGTAATATATGCTGTGCTGATGGTGATCATTGTTTTCACCACAAGGTGGCACTACTGAACACCAACATGTCTGACAAGAAATGTTTGGCTGGTCAAATGAAAAGCATGCAATCGATAAAAACTTGTGCAAATTAATAATTAATGAATACGGAAGAATATATGCAAAGTATCCCATCCTGTGTTCAGCCTGTATCAACTCCGGGAGGCGCTATAGAGTCCCTGTAGCGACCAAGATGTATTTAAGAAGTCCTTCATCCCAAGTGCCATCAATATCAATAGCGACCAATGAGATTTACCCACATAAATTGACATGACATTATTTAAATAAAAATGTAATCAATCACATGACCTTGCACATGTGTTTGTTTTACGTTGTTGTTCTTTTGTGTTGGATGAGCCGAAGATAAATTTCCTCCATCAATAAAGATATGGATAATAATGATATATTGTATTCTAGTAAGAACAGAAAGAATTAATTGATTAAATAAGACAGAGGTAGGATATATTTCTAAAGTAAAGCACATGTCCTCATCCCTTTCTTGTTTGAATGCCACCCTTCTAGCTGTATTGCTGCAAACATTATATCCCTGATTCAACTGTGATGTACACGAATCACAGTGAAGTTAAACAATAGTCCTCCTTATAAAATCTCATCCTCTGACTCTGGGTCCCTCTCGCTGGGCTTCAGGAGCCCCATTTCCATCGGAGGAGTCCTCTTCAATCTGGAGCGAACCCCACTACAGAGAAAGTACAACAAACAACAGACCTGAGATTGTGACAGTACAGGCGCTGAAGAATCAATCAAATTCCAAATGCATGAGCAGCAGCTTATAGGTTGTCTGGTATGGGGAAGGTTCTCACCAGCTGACGGTGCAGTACAGCAAACCCACGAGGAGCATGGCGAAGGCGAGGTGCCACGAAAAACACATGGTGATGAACATCATGTTGTTGTGATCCTTCATGTCCCACTCAGTGCCGCTGGGAGAGTAGAGCACGAAGCCAATCTGTAACCAAGAGAGGGTCATGTCAGGAGAACAACAGATGAAAATTTGCTAATTTCACAAAGGAACATCTTTCTGCCTCTCTATGCAATATAACATATTTCAGGAACCAAATAATCAGCTTCTCACTTGGCGTGTGTATTGTAAATTGTCCATCAAAGTGTAGTGCCTTGTTTCAAAATCTATAAACATTTAATAAACAGGCAGTCTGAGGACACACTTATCACAGTAAGGTTTATAGAATCAACTTCACTTTTGCAAAATGTTGTGAAAGGAAAACATGCACAATGTTTGATTTTTTTTTTGGAAAAGTTGTGAACTTGGGTCTGAAGATTACAGACCTGTGAAATAGTGAAATAATTAACACCAGTTAGGTGAATCATTCAAAATTACCTACTTCACTCTGCACCATGATGCACCATGCACCTATATTATATATATTATATCATATATAGAACTGTTTGAGGAGGATTCACTAATGAAAAGGAAAAATTCTAAAGTACCTCCAGAGCTTTAACACAGAATAATAGAACAACCCAAGGTTTAGAACAGACACTGCACTAGTATTACTAACTCTGGCTCATTAACAGTATTTTGCCTGTTGGTTAATGAACACTGTCCCTATCAAATAAATATACAAATTAAATCAAATGGAACTTATTCTCATACGTGCACACACTAACAAATACCTGCCAGAACCAGGTGCCCTGCACGACAGTGAGGCAGCAACGCAACAGCTCCAGAATGATGTTGCCTCGTTGGAAGACCTCCAGGAAAGCAACAAAAGCCCCTCCACAGATGGCATAGAGCAGCAGCTGATGTACATGGACGTCCAGCATACTTCTCCCATGGAGGTGGTAGAAAAAAAGAAATCCTGCAACAGCAAGGAAAGTCATTATGGAAAAACTGAGTAGGAAGGTTGTGTAAACTATGTTTTCACCGCTTTGTTGATTTGAAGATGATAAGTGACGCTATTATTTACACTCAACCTTTAACCCTAACCCAAACTTTTGCACTCGTACCCGAGGTAATACCTCTCCAGATACCAAGGACTTTAATGTAAAAAGTAGATAAGAAAGTAGAGTGGCCCAATTCAATTGAGTCAGCAAACAAATATGATTTGTTTCAATTGAGATTGTGAGCAAATTGGTTTGCAGAGAAATAACTAAGAACTGGGTTAATGGTTCAAATATATATCTTTACAGTTCAAAGAGATAACTTTAGGTAAAAGCAGTGTATAAACTGTTGTAATAGTTAAAAGTAATGGATAAATGTCTCAAATCAATGCCAATGCCTAATCATAACAGATAGTTAAACTAATGATGGTAAATTATTGAATGGTTAGCTAAATGAAATGCAGAAATGGGGTTAAATGGTTAAAATGAATAACTAAAAGTAGCTGATAAAGCTTATACAAGCTAAAGGTAGCTAAAATAGTTGAAAAACAGCTGAAAATAAATGATAAATAGTTCAAATATAAAGTTAAACAGAACTTGCAGCTTCAGATAGATGGAATTATTGAATAAATAATTGAGATAGTTTGTGTTAGGGTTCAAAATGTATTTAACAAGTTAAGGATAAATGATTGAAGCTTCTTCTACACAGAATATTAGAACCATGTTAATTACATGAGTACATTTTTAATATTACAAGATCAAATCAGAATATTGAGAGAATAAAGTTGTAATTGTGAAAAAGTCATAATATTATAAGAAAAATAAAACTTTTAATATCTTTTAAGGACATATTCAGGAAGGATAACCACTGCTCACCTGTGTTCCCTTCTATCTGGATCCAACATCTTGAACCAATATCACTGTTTCTTAAGAAAAGAGAGAATTTCCTCCAAGTCTGTGGGACTCTTTTTACAGAATTGATTCAGTTTCTGTTAGAAACCTTTCAAAATCTTGATATTTATGATAAAATGGTGCTGATTAGCCAAAATATCAAGTATCATGTTATTTGTAAGACTCATTCTAAGGTATAACTTAACAAGTTCCTCCACCTTCTTCATTTTAATGCAGGTGAGAGGCAGCTTTTCTGAGATTCATCCTCTAACATGACATAAAGCTTAAAATTCCGAATTTTTTCTCCTAACATAATTACTTTATTCTCTCAATCTCAGATATTTTCCTCTTTAAGTTATACACTGTAGTATTCTTTCAGTATTAGTAAGCTACAAAATCAAACCAATCAAAACAGTGAGTGATAATGAATATGAAACATATTGTTTGTATTGTAAAATAACAATCAGTTCAAAATCAGTTTATATAATATACATTTGTCATGTGTGCCTTAGTTGTGGGGGTGCATTTTAGAACGCAGCTGAGGAACTTGAATAGAATATCAAAATAAAGAATAGTTTTTACCTTCATTAAAGAAAGCGATAGCCAGCATTAACCTGTCCAGAGTCAGTGGGAAAGCCTCTGTGGTGTGGATAATCAGAGACACTATCCCAGCCAGGCCGAAGAAGAGGTACATGGTTGCATGCTGCCAGTTCATCAGATATTCCCAGTGTTTCTCTGTAAAGTTGTACAACTGGAGCTTCGGTCCACCTGCAAAAAACTGCTCTGCCAGCATCCCTGTAGAACATTGCAAAAAAACCTCTCCGATCTTCTTAATCGAACAACTGGATACTTAGAAAAGCCTTAATTTGTATACTATAACCACATGACATCATTAGAGATTAAAGAAGGATTCATGAAGTTGTTGTCACTCACAAACTTGTATTCTAGGAAGTCAGAAACCTGCTTACCAAAAAAAGAGAAGAAGACTACGATAGAGCTTTCAATGATCTCCAGGCGGCGCTGCGAGGCTCTGCTGGCCAACCGGGTGGAACCTACGTTCTTGTTCCTGCGGGTGGCGTGCCAGAGCGAGTACTTTGCTGTCCACCAGAGCCCAGCTACAAGGAAGAAGCTCCCAGGGAGAGCGTGGCCCTTGAAGCTTCCCATGACTCACAACACCTGAGGAAACAGATCTATAAGTTGTTGTTATGGATAATTGATCCAGTCCATAATTGTAATAGAGTGAAGATCATTGTTGCTATTTTCCTCATGCACAACAGCAAAAACCACAGCTTTTTACTCAAATCAGTGTTTTTTCTGAATATGTCCTCTACCTTACATTAGCAGGATGAACATTTTTGGTTTTCTTTAAATTCAGGGAAATGTATCTCAGCTGTAGAGTGTATGTAAAGATAAACAAAATTACTGATCCCCAAAAAATCTCTCAATCACCCCCAAGTGGCAGGCTGCAGTATAGGTCACATCTCCCGCCTTCTCCATGTTAGTAAATGGGACATGGGTTAAACTAATGAAGTCAAAGTGTTTAATTGACTTTTCAGAGAGTCAAGTCAGGATCTGGATTAATACACTGATGTGGTAACTTCCTACATTAACTTCTCCGAAAATGTGTGTATTCCATCAAAACCGGTGATTCAGCAGAGAGATTAACAAAGAGGAAAGCAACAAGCCCAGACCTTGTATCCTCTACCTCGCCTAAATGTTGTGCAGATGAACTCACTACAGTCTTTTACAGGTCTCTTAAGTCTCTTAATTCAAAGCTCCTGTTTGTTTTTATTCCGATCTCATAATATCTGCACCTAAGAAATCCAACATTATTTGCCTGAATGATTACAGACCTGTCACATTAACTTCTAGACAAATGAAAATCTTTGAGAGCCTAATATGTAAACACCTGTCTAACGCGGTCAGCTCAGACTCACACCAGTTTGCATACAGGGCAAATAGATCTGGAGAGGATGCTGTGTCACTCTGTGTCCATTTCATCCTGCAGCACTTAGTATCCCCTGCCACCTACACACGGGTTCTCTTTTTGGGTATTACAGCTCTGCTTTCAATACCATTTTAACGACAACACTTTTTGATAAGTTGCTGGTGCCCCCCAGGGATAAGTTCTATCGTCTCTCCTGTATTCACTGTACACAAACGACTGCATTTCAGTTTGTGAAAGCTCAACACAGTAGTGGTAGGGCTGATCCCATGCAACGATGAATCAGCCTACTGAAATGAAGTTGTGTCTCTGATTAACTGGTGCTCTCTCCAAAACTTGGAACAGATCGTCTCCAGAACTAAAGAGCTGGTGGCCGGCTTTCAAAGAGACAGTAAGACTCTCCCGCCACTGACCATCAATGCTCTGGAGGAAGAAAGATTGGGCAGTTTCAAGTTTCTCGGAACAACAGTCTCCTTTTCTCTGAAGTGAGATGACAACTCCATTGGTGTCGTCAGAAAAGCCCAGAGGATGAGGAAGAGGATGCATCACCCATCTTTATTTCTAGTCTATGATTAAAACAAACAAGATGATTCCACCCCATACACTTTACAGTTTGACGTATATTTGATCGTGTGTTCTTAAAGTAGCGTGGGTGTTCACAGTATTTGAGTGTGCCTGACACGAGTGGAAGAAATTTGAAAATGGAGGGGGGATTTGAGGGAGTGACTGCAATTTAGTTGAAGAGCATAATTAGACATAATTACTGTGTGTGTGCTGGTGACAGGCTCTCAGATGACCTTGGTAGGAGTGTGTCTAGACGTAGAGAGAAAGCTTTAGAGTGTCAAGAGGCTTTCACCTTTACCTTTAAACATCTACCTCACTGCACTGTACAACAGAGCTGTTCTCTTCTCAGTTACACCACCAACATGATCTCCTTTGTAATGATTAGCCATCATTTCCTCAACAGTGAGAACTGCACCTGATTGATGTGAACTATGATCTGCGGCTGTAAACCAGCCTTTCATCTGTTTACTCCTCCATTCTCTCCAGGAAACAGATGTTTGTCCAATTAAAGTAAAGACAATGATCGACTGCTCCATGATTTGTTGTGCCCTCCCTTGTCCATTGTGTTTCTGCCTCATGGTTTCAGTGTAAATATGAGATGAATACTCAGGGGGTTCATAAACCTGCTTAACTTTAGTCCACTTTGCAGTGAATCACGCTTGGTAAACTCTGAGACAGCAAAGCGGGGATGACATCAATGAGCAGAGAATTTCAATAAGGTGCCTGGATGCACTTTCCTTTGTGATGTAGATGACGGACAGCACTCTGCCCAGCAACAAAAGGAACCTTTTGAAGGACGACACATGATGCAGGCAGATTTTTTCAGCCGTTGAAATGAACTCGTCGTGCATCCTCTCCAGATTGGGGAAAACACTCCAGTCGCCATGGCAATCGCTCAATCATGTCACTGGAATCCATCCAGACCTTCAAGTGCCTGACTGATTTAATCCATGACAACATCTGTGTGGTCTTGTCTCCAGATTCATTAGTTCACACAGTTCCTCGTGTGAGGGATCTCAGTGACTTACTGCACTTTTATCAAACATAATGTTGACAAGTAACTATATTTAAACAAGCACAAATTTGAAGCACTTTATGCATTAACTCGGAGTAACATTTTATACTTTTCCTCCATTCAATTTATATAAGGCTACTGCGAGTTACTTTTCATATAAAGATTTTACAAGGATGATGCACTGCAATATATTAAACTACCAAACAGTTAACAGATGAAAGCAGCTTGACAAACTAAACATTCAAGTTGATGCATCTGTCGTGAAGATTAAAAAATAATACACTTAAGATACATTATCTTGTTAAGTAATACCTGTTCACTCAAGAAGCAGTGCCGATGACTGGCTGTTACCTGCTTGTTATTGAGTATTTCTAAATGGCAAAGCAACTTTAAGTAAATTATATGAACAGTGACTTAAGTTTGGCCATTTATAGAACCATTTATGCAGTAAGTGAGAAGATTGAAACTTATAATCATGTGCATAATATTCTCTCACAGCTGCATACACTACTTTCAATGAGATCCTCTTTAGATTGTGAATAATCATTATACATTTTGGTCTTCGGTGTATATCCAGTTTTATTTAAGAGTAACAGTTTAAATAACTGCCCTCAGCCATTTTGACAGGAAAAGCGTCCATAAAACTATAGCAAGGCAATAAAGAAATTATATTAGAAAGAGTATAATAACTTTTGCCCAGGAAGAACTAATGGAAGCTGTGAAAGTACTGCATTCTTATAAACTAAAAACTCATTGAATGCCTAAACATGAGATGACTACTATATACTTTAAAATATACTGTAAAACACTTCAGTTGTTCTTGAGGCAAAACGTTTACACTTTATTTGTGTAAGAAAGACAAACACAAAGCCTCAGTTGAACACACAGCAGCCTTGGATTCCTCAATAGCAGAAAGAAAACGTGGGGTTTCTTACCCTGTAGGTTTGTTAATGGAGAATAAAAGTTGCAGTGAGTAAATTCAACCAGGAAACTCAAAGCATCCTCGTCTTGTCTTCATTGAAAATCTTGTTCCGGGAGTAACACAGTCAGATGTGTTGTGTTCCTCAGTAAAATGTGGAATAAACATCAGTTGTGTGTCTCCTCCAGGCCTCACACTCCGCTGCCTCCGTTTTTCTCATTTTTCCGACTGTTATTTTTACACCACCAGTAAACTCTCCCATTGGGTGACTGGTGGGAGCTTGCGTCACCAGTCCGCGCTGTGATTGGCTTAAGTTCACGTCAGTCTCAGGTGTCCACGAGTGCACTTTCACTCCGCTTGGTCCCTCCTCTTTATATAAAGTCTGTGGTCCCTCCCACCGCGGAGGAAATGAGTCCATGTGTCCGTCCAGATTGGGCCGGGCCCTGGACAAGAGCTCCGGCACGTAGACCCTCTCCTCATTCCTCAGGCTCCAGGGTCTAATGAGTCAGTCACAGTCATGGGAGAATAAACTTGACAATAACATGTCACATTCAGGTTGGATGAAGTAAACAACCAGAAAAGTCAAAAGCAAACAATGCAATATCTGTTCTATTGCTATTATTATAATTAAATCACTTTAATAAAACAGACATCTTACTTAAAGTGCAAATTTCTGTCCGGTCAGAGCTTACATATTTATGTAGAGATTTTTAAAGCAGCAGGATAAAGTAGGACTTTAGCAACTTAAAGATGAGTAAAGTTGTAACCACACAGTTATACAAACATCTACAGACCACCAGAGCCGTAACCAGGATTTTAGAGAAAGTGAGGTCCTGAGCCCCCCCTTCCAGCACCACCCTTACTCCCAGGCCACACTGGATGCTTGAGCATCGCGTGTTCATGGCGGAATCTCTTTCTTTTCATTCAGGCACCTATGCTATCAGGCTGGAGCTGCCACTTTGGCACGTCTCCTGTGTGTGAGCGGCGCTGCTCTTCAGGAAAGTCTGGTCTCACCTATCTTCTCCACATCCCACATGCGGTTCACAGCCAAATAGTCAGTGAAAATGATCTCAAACCACAGATTCAATGTCATTCAAGATTGTGTCACAATAAATATTTTCAACATTTCCTGTACCTCTTTCAAAGAAAAAGCACCATTTAGATGAGCACATAGGCATACTTTTTATTCGAGAGTGGTTATACCAGAAACCTTACGTAGCAGCTCTGCAGCAGGCAAGCAGAAGACCGTGAATGGCCTCAGATCGACGACACAGCCATCACACGCTGCACCCATATACAGTGTGGCCCAGGCGTTAGACTAGTTTGGTCAAAAATGTCTCCATTTAATTTTATTTTAGATTTTTCACATTTTATGTATTAATGCATGTGTGTTTCTGGATACTGGAGGCTGACAAATGATGGAGCCTGAATCTAGACCTTGTTTTCATTGCTCCATGGAAAAGTTTGGTATTTCAGAAAGTATGTAGAGGGTGAGATGAGGGCGTTGATATTATGAGTATTTGTTTGATAAATAGGAAGTGTTAAACACACAATGTCTGGAAACAGAGGAAACAACCCTGGCTCTGTCTCTGCCCACGTAGTATTCAGACTGTAGCTTAACAACTCACAATTGGCCATGCCTTTCCTCCAGCTCCATATTAAGTCAAAGCTAAAAGCCACCAAATGCTCCCAAAATATGTTGATTCATAGTGTCTGCATGATATATAATCACAAAAAGTACATGTAAAACATAGGACAAACACACAAGAGAAAGTAATGTTATATTTAACCTCTGACAATTAAGTATTTATGTGTTTTCTCGAACATCACAGAGGTGTAACTTTTAACATTGAATATGGCTGCTTAGCAGTTAGGTTATATGGGTCACATAAATTTGAAATTGCGCATGCTGACTGACTAACAAACAGAACGGATCCATCAGTACGACTAAAAATCTGTGTCTAGAGAAAGTTTTGTTTAAAGTTATTATGAGGTTTGAAAACCTTGAGTATTGTTATTACTGTCCTTTTGTCTCTCTGCAGTGATATCATTTGAACAATGAAAGCATAATTAAATGTGAGCACTACTGTCAAGCACATATTGAGACACAGAAAAATATGTGTGGCTTGAAAGCAAAGTAAACCACAGCGAGGGTGTGTCACATAAGTGTGTCTTTATTGAAGAAGACAGGTCAGAGCATTCACAGAAGAACAGTTCTGTGAGTGACAGTGTGAAACTTCTTGACACAAGGATTGTCTTTTTTAGTAAAAATCTTTTCCAACGTAGGACAGTAACAAAATATTTAATAGGTCACATGAGATAATCAGTCCAAGAACCAAATGTGTTACTCACAGAGAAGATGGTAAGTAAAAGACTAAATGAAGCGGATAGATAAATTGAACATTGCTCAGCTACATTTTTACCAACCCTAATAGATGTTATCTGCAGTGTGTGAACAGATTGATCTTGGTTTGATACAAACACATCCAGAAACATTACCAACATTTTGGATATAAATACAATATAGTCACTGATTAGTGACTGAATTATACAGATAAATACATACTGTGGGTCAAATACAATCTAGTATTCAACATCCTAAAGATTGAAAGCCCGCTAATTCTTTTGTTTGTTTGTTATGTACATGCAGTCCGATACTGTTAGACATGTATAACACACTGTAAACTCTCATTTGGACAGAGGTGCTTGAAAGCTCAAGAGTGGTGACGACAGTTGACTAGACCTCACATGCAGAACAATAGCACAGATAAGGCAGGGAGATGGAAGAGATGGAAAGTTGTGTGTCAGATAAGCTCACAGCTTCAGGAGGAGTTCACATCTATAACAGCAGAGACGGAACACGTAGGCTCACTCACTCTCAGATCATCAAAGCCAGTTCATCATAAGCCTATGAGTATTAGTACATTGGTCCATTATATATTTTTCAGCAACTTGGAACAACAGCACAGAGAAAACACATTGAATATGCAACTATTCAATATACAGTTGATACTCTGAAGTGAGTTTGACACTTAAACTATTCTCCAGAAAAGGGAGAGGAATAAAAAAAAGGTTTAAAGTAGTTAAAATTGCTATTAATTAAATGAAAATGAGGAAAAACTTGGAAGTGGTAGGTTTAATGTGGTGAGGTTTATGTGAGTAATTTGCTCAAGATCGGTTTAAAAGAATTGCCAAGAATTAGACAAGAATATACCGCTCTCGTGTTAGCACGGTACATGTGTAGATGGAGTCAGCTGCTGCTTAGCTCAGCAAAAGGCCTAGCTCCTTACAAAGGTAACAAGGTTTGCCTCTAAGCACCTGTAAAAGTCACTAATTAACAACTTCTCATTTATTTTTTGTCTAAAAACCTGAATTATCCCTTTTACAGGGTTTCTGTAGTGGAATATTCCTTTGCTGTAGAAATGTATTATCTCAGGACAAAGTCAGACTTAACTGTTTCCCTCTGTTTACGGTCTTAGAGCTAAGCTTAAGTCTGCTTTATATTTAACAGACAAATAGCAGCAGATTCATCTCCTCATTTAACTTTAATATAGTGATTATATTTCCCAAAAGGTATTTAAAATGAACAAAACTACAATTATTTTAGCTTAAAACACATTGTTCAGAATGTCTCCAGACATTGAGGAGAAACAGACAAAACCTCTCAAATTTATATCATAAAAGGTCTGAGCTTAAATTACAATATTTTACAATTTTATTAACTTTGAAAGAGTGCCCAGTGCCTCACCTGACAGAAGAACTGAAATAAGTTTCCCTCTAAAGTACTAATGTAATAAAACCCTTGTGCAGTTATTCATCCCAGAGGTTTAAGCAGAAGGACTGGGGTGAGGTCATGGGGTCAGTGGGTCTCATGCAGGCGTGCGTTCATGGCAGGGGCCGTCATGGGACATTGGTGCGGGAAGATGACCAGTAGAGGAGCTGTGGCATTGACACATGGACACGACATGTAGGACACGTCTGTTTCTTCCACAGCCACTGCTCCATCCACTGAAACACATTTTAAATGACATTATTGTCACATCTGTTGAAACCAATTTTCACCCTAGCTGAATGTTAAGGATTTGCACAGGCATCGATTTCCCTCACTGATGCCAGGAGTTAATTTCCAACTTGTTGACCTACAGTAAGTGTTGACGTGTTGACTACATGCAGGCGCGACGCTGACCTGACCCTGAACTGTGAGGACTCTATGTCACATGTTTTTGAAACGATTTTCAAATGGTTATAAAGCTGGTAAAATCCAAAGTACTTTTAATTTCTTTGGTAATATTGCACTTCTTCCTAAAAGTCTTTAGACATAAACATCTACTGAATATGCCAAATCAAATATGATAGGATTTGTTTTATCCCTTACACTATTGAAAGGATTGTGGTTCTGCTAGGTTGAAAACAATCATCTGTTGAGTTAAACAGAAAGATATTGGATCGATTGTCACCTAGTAGCTAACTGTGTCATCACTGAGCATATAGGACCATGGTGAATTAAGCAAACATTTTATATGGAATAAGTGTGCAGGAAACTTCAAGTACTGATCATTTCCTAAACCCCTACTTAAGTTTTTCTAATAAAACAATCGAAATTCCACTGAATTATTATGCTTCATTCACATATTCGGAATCCGCCTTGTTTTGGATTTTGACACTGGGGAGATAGAGTCGTAATGACAGCAGACACAGCAATGGGGCCCATGGGGCAGCTTCACAGGATCAGGTCAGACAAAGTCAAGGCCCTGAGACTTGATCAGCTGATCCACTAGAGTCTCACACCATACAGTAGTAAAGGTACAGGGAGATAAGCCTGATGATTAGGCCATGGGTTCACATCTTCCATCTTGTTCTCCACCTCCTTCCACTGAACAATATCAGCGATGTCTCCGCAGGGAAAGTTGACGACGGAGTGTCTGCTGCTCGTTCTCCAGGTAGATTGGGCCGTCTGCAGACTTCCTCCTCTCGTCCGACAGTCTCCTCACCTGAGAAGCTGCTGCCTCTTTGCCGCTGCCGTGGGGCCGACACTGCTCTAGCCTGCGAGCCGCCTACGGCACGCACCAAACAGAGACATCGCAATCAGTAAGCTTTGAATCTTTGACCACTAGTAAGCTGCAAGTGTGCCCCATGCTCATGCAGGCGAACGCCCAGTGTTCACTCTTCATACCACTTCGCATCATGCGTGTCCGGGACGTGAGCGGCCTTCATGCACCAGGGTTATCTGATATCTGACATGCTGGGACCTGAGGGAATAAGTGATGAAGCCTCTGCATTGAAGGTCAGGGTGAGGGAAACACATGCAGTCAATCAATCTCAGAGGATGTTTTACCTCTTTGTGGAAGCGGTGTGTACAGTGCGGCTCTTGTACGCCTCTGTTCGTACGCATATCCTCGTGACAGATCAGACACAACCTCTCATCACCGCTCTGTAAAAGAAAAGAACCTTGACTCAAAATGAATTGTAATACCACAGTAATGTTGTTTTTGATGCTATTTATAGCATATATTTGTCCATACAACATCAGATCACTGTGTGTATTAACTCCAACCATTTGAGTTTGATGGTTACGAGAAAATGCATAACTTAAGTTTTGAAAATAGTAGAGATATTTAAAGCCAACCAATGATTACAAGCAACAAAGAATACAAACCAAACTGATGAAAACAATATGTAGAACGCATATATGTTGCAAAAACAGGTGATAGACATTCCATCAATATGAGCTTTTGGGACATGTCATGCAGCAGAAATCTGACTGAGATCCTGTCAACACAATAAGTAATGCAACTTTTAAATCTCTCTAAGAGCTCTTTAATCTTTAGGAGGTTCGTAATGCCCGGTTAGTGGAAGACAGAGATCAAACCTGATTTAACCTGATGTTAAATGGATCATGCACCACACACGGGGCTCAGTGTCCTGCTGCAGCTCACCAGAGGCACGGCCCTCTTATCACGGACACAAAGTCTCCTCTCGAAGGACTCTGTGAGCTCCGGGATGGTGCTGATACGGTTCTCTGGGATGGCGTTCTTCTGGCGACTGTTTTCGTCTGAGGAGGACCGGCGAGCCCTCTGGTGGGGTCTGACCTCCGCCTTCTCCTCTCTTGTTTTGATGTGGCTGGGAGAGGGTGCCATCGACGCTGCATGGAGCCTGCTCAACTTCATGACGTCTAACTGGGACTGTGGATCACACAGAGTGTTGATGGACAAGTGTCATTAAAACTCAATCTTACTTTGAACACCACATTGATGCAAACATAGCTGGAAGTAAAGCAACAGTGTCACATTTCCTATTATGGCTGTAAATGCATTGAGAGGTCCTGAGAACAGACGACTCTGCTGAGCCTCTGTCTGTGAATGGCGTTAATCAGTCACTCACTAATATCCTTAAGTAACATGTTAGCCAAGCACCCACCTAATTATAGTATCGACTGAGTTTTATTGATATTTACACAACAGCAATAATCGGATTGTTTCTCTTATATGTTGCAAACCAGGGTTGCTGAGGGAGCGGGTGAATATTGTGATCTCTTCTCCTCATTGATGATTTACTGCCAATTTGCCTGAAAACGTCCTACCTCCCCTTATCTCGCCATGTTAGAGAAAGTGATAAAACATTTCTGGATCTGTTCCTTTGCCTGGATCCATGCCATGATTTTAATTGGATTCTTTCTATGCCCATGTCCCATCCTTCTTCCAAGATTCATGGAAATCTAAAATCATCGGTTATTGCAAAATCCTGATGACAAACCAGAACCTAACAAGTACCTCTGGCAAGGCCCAATAGTCCCCTTAAAACTCAATCAAGCTTAAATTCAATCTACTAATGCTCACACTCATAAACTTCCCTAAATGTCCCTGATTCTTTTCATTAAGATTCATGAGTTATTCCATGGAAAGTTGGAGAAAACGTGTAAAAACAAGGGGAAACAATTCCTTGATCTGCCCCTCATCCAGATCTGCACCAAACTGTTCTTCCAAGACACATACCAGTTCTTACCACCAAGTTTCCAGGTTATCTGTTCTGTATTTTTGCATTATCCTGCTGACAAACAAAGATGCGAACCAACAAACAATCATAAAGACAGGGGTGAAAACTTGTCGGAAGTAGAGAAGAGAAGCATGTTTTTGAATTCTTATGCTGACATTGATATGCATCAGCTGAAGAATCAGGTTTCACAATGTTTTTAACTATTGAGCAGTAACACCTTTGGCCCCTAAAGGACATAACTCAAGATCTCAAAAATCTAATAGAAGCACATTTCTACTTTTGGAAACTCAAATTGTTAGATGGGTTAAATCTATGCAAGGGAAATGTTTGCATCAAAATCCTGTATATCACCATTATCTCAGGTACTTTAAGCTTTGCAGTCTTTAAATTTATTACAGAATATACTGGCAGGAAAAACATGAATTCAGCTGCGCACACACACACACACATTAATTGTCCCTTAACCAGCTCATCCTGCTCAACAGAGTAAACATTTATTTTGTAAACAGTTGAAGAGCACACTGCTCTTCAACTGTGTGCTCTTCAGTTGAAGAGCAGTGTGCTCTTCAACATACAGTACAGTTGAAGAGCACACTGCTCTTCAACTGTACTGTATGTTTCCACATCAAGTGTGAATGCGTTAATGAGTGTGTGTGCGTGTGTGTGTGTGTGTGTGTGTGTGTGCGTGCATGTATGTGTGTGTGTGTGTGTGTGTGTGTGTTTGTGTTGGTGTGTGCTGGGGAAACATCATATAGTTGTGGATCAGGTGAAATTGTTGATGTGAAGGTCAGGACATCATATTACTAAACACATTAACAGATCTGCCGTGTCATTGTCTCATAAAATATACAGTAAAAAAGTTGTGCATTGTCATGAGTCAACCTTTGTCTTTCATTACACTGTCCATAACGTTAACCCACTTTTCCATGTTTTTTTTATTTTAACAACAAAGAAGATACAGTATTTACCCCTTAACTATAAGTTTAAAAACGAAATATGATGTGTTCAGACATTGTAAAAGAAATTGAATAAAATGAAAAGTGTGTGTTTACTGTTTATGTCTGTGTGAATACATTGAACAAAGTCACATGCAATCATCCATGAAATGCCGTCTGTCCTTACCACAGTTGGGAGTGATGCTCTTCGATCACCTTGTGCTCTTGCAGGTCTTCTGAAGCTGTGTTTTCTTTCTTTGGTGTGTCCACCCTCAGCTCCGTGACCCCAGTAACTACTCATCCATTTTGTAAAGTTACCATCGTCGTCCTCGTCATTGTCTGTACTAAATGCAGGCAGGAGCCTGAGTGCCATGGTGGACAAGAGCGTCTCTGTGCAGCACGTCCCTGTTCAGCAGGGGAGAGTGTGTGATCCCAGCTGCGTGGTACACAGGGTAAAGACAACACAGAGCTGACCTACTAAGCTTCTAACTCACTGGCCGCTCAACTACTACAAAGGTAACTCACTTCAATTAGATCCCTCTGGTGCCTCAAGCGCAGTCGCTGTTGTTGTGTTATTCTTGGAAGATCCCGAAATACATGGCAGAGCTTTTGCTCAGGTCTTTAAATAAGTGAATCCCCTGTAATCTATTTGATGTTAGTTGTAGAAAGTGAGAAATGGGGGTGATTGGAATAAACAGGGAGGCAGGGAGGAATGGTATTTTGGCACTGGGTGGCTGATGTGACCACAGCTTTTAATCTTTCCATTACAGTCATGGGCCTGGGGGTAGACATCTGAAACTCCAATTTCCCCATACTTTCCACTCGCTGAGTACATCAAACCTGTCAATATTTATGGAGTGCATGCATCTGGCCACCACTGTGCACTGTGAGCCCGAGGCTTTTGCAATACAGGACCGAGAGAGAGCACGTCGAATCATATTTTCTTGTTTTTCTTGTTTTGTTTTTAGAAGAGCTTTTTAATAAATTAATATGTGAGAAATACAAGTTGAAAAGCAACAGCTGCACAAACTTGTACAAAATCATAAGCATATGTTTATTTGTACAAGACCATAAGGTTACATTATCAACTTGTTGTGTGTCTGTGATCAGTTCCATCAGATGCATCAAAGGAAACTTTTTGCATTTACAGATTAAATCTGACATAATTTAATATTAATTATAATTAGTAACATAAAATATGCAACATACAATAAAAATCATAGTAGACACTCCAGTTATTTCTGGTGTTCATTACAGGTGAGGAGAGTGCTCTGTGAGAGACAAAAGAATATCATATAAAAGCTGTTCTGAAGATGCTATTTAAAGTTGCAAAATCCTGTTATCCAACTCGTCTGACTCGTCTGGTTCTACTATTTATTACATTTTGTTATGTAACTATTAAAACACTAAGTTTTTATCAATTATAAAAATAATTATAATGTTTGAATGAATAAAGTAAATATTAGATAACCCCTGAAAAACGCTTGAGATAAAACGTTTTGAAGTGCAGCAGACTTACTAATGTGTGTAGTTTAGAAATTGTAGACAAAGCAATGTAGTCTTAAGGGAGTTACAATTTTACACTTGAACATGACATTTTTTTCCTTTGGACCTTCACAAACTGAAAAGATTCGATTTCTGCTAATTAGCTCAGAGACCTGAGTCTCACAGATGAGCTCTAATACAGACACACACTGTTATGAGATACTGATGCTGCTTTGCCATGTCGCCTCAAACCTCACCTGAGAACAAGATTACACTAATATGTCACTTTTCCACATAATGGAGCCAATTCATGTCACATCTGCCATGAATATTTCTAAAAATAATCAAATAAAAGCAGTAATTACACTTTAACATACATACATGATGCTAGATTATGCAAATTCAAGAGACAGGGGGCACCTCGGACAGGCTTAGATTATACAAGTCTTTCATTCAAATAATCCAAAATGTATCAATTACAGGAGAATACTCTAGTAATCAATTGACTGCATGTAATTTTTATTCTGACATGTGTTTTAAAAGATCTACTAAATCATTTTGTATAAACACTGGATTTTAGTATGTAAATACATATTTGAAAAAATATTTCCCAGAACCCAGACCTATCAACTGTATAGATTAAAATATGCCTGTTAACAAGTTTTAATAAACAAACTGGAACAATGTTTTACATATATGACAGGTGATGGGTACAGATTTACATTTTGATAGTACCTGCTAACTCTGTCAAAACATCTTCCAGCATTACAGGAGCATACACAAATTTCCGTGGCCATGGTTACCAATCATCTAGTGGCAGGGTCTAACACTAAGCCCGGCTGTGCTAACAATAGCAGGCGCATATTACAGGAATAACAGAGACAGGGTTAGGAATAGTCAAAAGATCAGACATCCTTATTATAACCTCCATCACTATCACTTTTTCCCCTTTGTGGAGCAACAACATCTGCCGGGTTACTGCAGGTTAGTTAGCATGTCCACTGTACAAGGTTATTGTGTTTCATCACGTGTTGTAGTTTTGAGAAATTGATTTTATGGCTTTTCAAAACAAGCCTTTGCAACATGTGTTAAACTGCTCAATGTGGACAGATCGAAACATGTCACATATTTTGCATTTAAGACTTACCTCTAAGCACATATATACAGTTGACTTTGAAAACTGTTCAGTGCTGGTCCCTGTGTGAGGACAGATGGCCCCGGGTGCAAATTAAGATCCAGACAGACCAGCACTTTGAAATGGGACAGAGTGGAGATACAAACACACTGTGATTCACATGCACACTCTCAGTCAAACTCGTAAGATAAATCCACATTGATCAGGATAAAATGAAGTGTGATGGTGTTGGGGCTTAAAATCAACACACAATCTAAAGAGAAAATAGCCTTGACTATTGAAGTAAATTAGATGCATCACAAAACTTCCTGGTGGTGGAAGCAGGAAGTATTCTACACAAAAAGGCACATGTCAAGAGGTATATACATTTTTTTTTTAATCAACTGTATGTTTATGTACAATAGAAGAGTGGGCAAGAGCACAGGTTCACTCACAGAATCAGCAGCGATGCCACCTGGTGGCTGCAGTTTTTAACATTCAAAGTCTCTTCAACAGTTAAAAAATTGCGAAAGTTAAAACATTAATTCTACCACTGGCATCACAAAAAACACAAAAGAATAAATTCACCTCGGGTGCCGGGCAATAATAGTTATTTTATCCCTAGTGTTACCATTATTGTTTCTTTACTTCTCTCTGTAATTCAAGCATTTGTTTTCTGCTTTGCAGCACTTTGTGCTTTATATTGAAAAGTGCCGCATCGAATAAAGTTTTATGATTATAGTGGCAATTAAGTCATCTCACGTGTAAAACAGGAAAAATATATATCAATAGAATTGATGCCTAATCAATTGACCACAATTCACATTGTAATTTGTTGGCCAGTAATAATCTTAGAAAGTTCTACTAGTTTATTTCTAGACATGCCATATTTTATTATGTATGCCTTTAAACCACTCTTGTGTAGAACAATTAAAAAATACACACCTATTTTTTTGTGAATATTTTGTTAGTCTACGGGGCTTCATGGCACTAAATGAAATGCCGTCGCTCGAACATTAGTTCTCTGACCTCTGTGTTTCTCTGAGGTGATGTTTGGACTACAAAACCTCAAGGTGGGACTACAACTACACACTGCCCCGTGGCTTGTCCGCCAATATCCCATCATTCCTCGCTGTGTCTCTCGGCTCAGGCGAAGAAGAAGAAGTGTGCGCAGCTCACGCTGTTTCCTGCTGTTCCTGACGGGCTAGTGGCTAACCAGTGCTCGGTTGTAGATCATGGCTGCTTCTAAGCCGGTGGAGCCGCATGCCGGGACAGGACTTCCCCGCTGGCAGCTGGCCTTGCTGATCGGGACTCCCATCGTGCTGGGAGCGGGGGCGCTTTACCTCTGGAAACGCGGCAGGACGAAGGAGCCGAAAGGCACCGGGGAGCGGAAGACACCAGAGGGCAGCGCCAGTCCCGTGCAGGGCCAAGACGGCGCAGCGCGAGCGAACCGGGAGCTGGAGGACATGGTAACGTCCCCGTTGCCTGGAGACTGCTCGAGCCTCCGCTGCTAACATAGCGGTCACCGCATTAGCGTGACCGAGTAATGCGCACGGTTTAGCGTGAACACCTGTCATCACCGTAACGCCACAGTCAAGGACACCTAACGTTACCGACCCGCAGCACTGACAGCTAGTTCCACGGCGAGGCCGACTGCTACCGCGATGGCTACTGGCTCGTCCGTGGTGAATTAGCCTGTTAGCTTCTGGCTAGGTGCCGCTTACGCTAATGTTTTCACGGGAGCTATGTTAGCATTGTGAGCTGCGGGACTGTATTAACATTTAACACCACATTGGCATCAGCCGGCTAATCATGCGGTTAACATGTGGCAACCAAATGACGCGTGTTAAACCAGCGTTGTTATTAGCATATGTTCCACGACGGGCTAACTATCTGTTCGGAAAGTCAGATGCGGCGGAAGGCTTTCATTTCAAACAGAGGCAGGTTTACTACCCTGCCACTACGAGTGGCTGCCATTACTTTCACTTTGCGCTGTCATGCGTCAGTAACGAACCATATTTAATCTGCACAGAGAAGATTACTCGTTGATAGATCATATTTACAGCTCAGAGTCCACCAGGCCAGAATTATGATGAAACATTTACCCAGTCTTACTTTTAGCGGCAGAGCTCACCTGTTTATTTTCAACCAAAGGTGTCTGTTATATTTTGTGTGCTCGCGTCTTTAGTGCTCGTCTGCTGATGTTCCTGGTTTGGAAGGCTTCCACATGGCAGAGAGCAAGATTTAATAGTTGTCAGATCACATTACTGTTATGAGATTCATTCTTGAAAACATGAGAACTGTCCTGGCGGTCATTAGGTAATTTAATCCCCACTGACATTTGAAAACGGCCTGGATTCATTTCATGAACTGTGTTGTATTGAGTAGTACAGTTCCTTCTATTTGCTTGGCTTGTGATGATGCTGGTTGCAGCTTTCTTTCTTTTTGGACGGATTTTATTGTCAATGTTTTTCATAAATTGAAACAGACTTAGCTTGATTAATGTTTACACTGGTGGTTTATATCTAGTTTGAATGGTTTACTTAATTGCAGTTATTTCGTCAAACATTGCACCTGACACAATCCTCAGACCCAAATAGAAATCTTTTCAAATAGAAACTATTTAATCCTGCTCTGTATAAAGCATTGCAGCATAAAACGAAAGCAGTGCTCTTTCTTTTAAGACAACTTGCCCAAGAGTAATTGAATGACTATCGATGCCATGACTGAACTCAGCACCCATGACACCCGTAAATATCTGTCATTTTGATATGGTGGAATATAAATTATCCTCAATGATCTGATGGGATGGATGTTAATGCTGATGGGACAGTTATGGCCCGTGGGCTTCCTGTTGCAAGCGTCTGCTGTATCTAAGGAAGTAGAAGAAGAGCTGTTCTCCTCTGTCCAGACTCTGCCTGTTAAGGCCGAGTCTGGAGTGGTTTCTATCAACTATTTCCCTGCTCAAACATGCATATTATCAATTGGTTCAAGTTCATAATGTTGTGGTGCAATTCAGTGTTTGATAATGTCAGTGGAATTTCCTTTATTATTACACAAGGATACATTTTGAAACTTGCACTTGGATCTATGCACATCGATGAATGTTTGATTCATTGTAGTTAATTTACATCTTTATTACTCTGCATATGGCTTATTTGCAGTTTTGGATTGTCACTTTAATGGCATTCAATCCTATGCACAGTTAACTTAAAAGCTTATTGTAGTATAAGATGCAGAGTAATAACTGTGTTAAGTAGAAAAGTAATTTTAACTCATTAATACTTGATATCTCTCTCTCTCTTTCTCTTGTTCAGAGCCCTTTGGATCGGGCCCAAGCAGCAAAGAACAAGGGCAACAAGTACTTCAAGGCTTCAAAGTACGAGAACGCCATCCAGTGCTACACCGAGGCCATTGCCCTCTGTCCCACAGAGCAGAAGACTGATTTATCAACATTTTACCAGAACAGAGCAGCAGCCTACGAACAGCAGGTTGGCGTCACCTTCTTTCATTCTGTGCTGAAATTGTTGTTCAAATGAAAGACCCCCACAATTACAGATATCTTTATCAAGAGTGATGAAAAATTCAATTTCTCGGATTGTATGTCATTGCCTTTTTGAGGAGGTTTGTGTTCTGCCTGGCTTCGATTGGTTATTTTGCAGGAAGCTACAGCCTTTCTCCATAAGCAAAGTGTTTTTTTTGAGTATACCTGCAAGTGTCTTGTATGTTTCATTTATGGCGCACTTAATCCTTTCCTGAAGAGCTGTTCACTGGGTTGAGGTTCTTGTAGAAAGAACCATGTTGTTCATTGTTCCTTTCCCTACCCTGGATTTAATATCTACCTGAAATGGATTCAGTGAATAATAAAGGATCCTCTTCTAACAACTTAAACCTTGAAGGGATGACATTCTTCTGCAGAAAACAGCTGTTACTTCACGGGTTTGGTTAAAGTGTTGCAAATCATTAACATTTTCAAATCTTTCCCCCTTGATGTTTGACTGAAGGTCAAAATGTATATCAAAACATAGATGAATGTGTGTATTCAATAACTACTGTGTAAATGGAAACTGTTCTAGTTTACAAAAAGTTTTATATATTGGTTTTCAGATTCAAGTATAACAGTATTTTTCTTTGCACTTGCCTTGGATGAAAATCAGTGTGTGAAAATGTTTTTAGCATGCCTTCAACCTCCCTTTTTTGTAAATGTTTACGATTATGAGTGTGCCCTTAAGTACTGTAAAGCACAAGCTTTAGTCACAGTGAGGAACAGAGCTGTTCATTTTCAAGCAATTTCTTTTACATAAGAATGTAGTAAAATTAAGAAATTACATATGTTTCCACTGAACCCATACACCTTCTCCGGCTATTGGCCAGAGCTCTGGACCATTGCAGAATCAGATACAGATATTGTGTAGAAGATAATTGGGTTATAACTGTTGTTTCAGAGTAAGTGGACAGAAGTAATAGAGGACTGCTCTAAGGCCGTGGGGCTTAATCCCCGCTACATCAAGGCTCTGTTCAGGAGGGCCAAGGCTCTGGAAAAACAAGAGAACAAGAAGGAGTGCTTAGAGGGTGAGACACTTATCTTTCTTAAAAAAACTTGTATTTTCAAATTTCACCCTAAAAAATCTGTTATGCTCATGCCGGTCGGTTTTGTTCCCCACCCCAGATGTCACAGCCGTGTGTATTCTTGAGGCCTTCCAGAACCAGCAGAGCATGCTGCTAGCAGACAAAGTGCTGAAACATCTGGGGAAAGAGAAGGCAAAGGACAAGTACAAGGTATTTATCCACTTTGAGAAACATTTTCTCTTTGTTTCATTCCCCTGATTTGACACAATAAGCTTATGGTTTTAAAATCTCTCTTCTGTAGAACCGTGAGCCGATGATGCCTTCTCCTCAATTCATCAAGTCCTACTTTAGTTCGTTCACTGATGACATCATCTCGCAGCCCCTGCAGAAGGGAGAGAAGAAAGACGAAGACAAGGACAAAGAGGGCGAGGCAGCTGAGGTCACTGAGAGGTCAGAGGACATTTACTTTATTGGTAACTAGAATGGTGTTTGGTGAATGCATACCTCCACCAATAATAACAAATAGCTGTATCCATCCTAAAGTAAAGTTCAGGGATGACATCAATAATCTTAATTCTTCATTATTATACACAGACAATTTCATAGATTTTTTTTTTGATTAGGTTTAGTTTTAGATGTAAAAGTCCCTTATCTGTTTTCCCTCAACCTCTTTAGCTCTGGATATCTGAAGGCTAAGCAGTACATGGAAGAGGAGAACTATGACAAAATCATCAGCGAATGCACCAAGGAGATTGAGTCAGGTGGTCGATACACTGCCGAGGCCCTGCTGCTGCGAGCCACTTTCTTTCTGCTCATTGGTAATGCTACTGCTGCTCAACCTGATTTGGATCGGGTAATCAACATGCAGGACGCCAATGTGAAGGTGAGGCCTGCTGATTTAATAAACCTGCTCTTAGATGAGACATCAATGCCATTCAGCTACTACGAGAGTTGTTTATTACCATTGAACGGCACAACAACATTCTAATTTGTAGCCTGCTAACTCAAAAGGTTCTTCTGGATGTGCAGATAAATCGTAGGATTTGGACATTTTAAGAAAGTGCTCCGTGTAAGACACAGTGTCTCACGGTTTGATAATACTAATCATTGAATATCACATTAAGTTCCTGAAACTAAAGACAGAATACACTGTGAGAAACATACCCGCTTACTGCTAACTGTTTTTATGAAAGCAAGTTATTACTACGTCCTCACGGTTGATCTACTGATTTATTTACATAAACATAGAGATCGTCTACTGAGGACTTGGAGAGCTCCAACTTGACTGTTTTTCCTCTCTGTTCTATGATCTTCACAGCTAAGAGCCAACGCGCTGATTAAACGTGGAAGTATGTACATGCAGCAGCAGCAGCCTATGCTCTCTACAGAGGACTTTAACATGGCAGCTGAGATTGATACACGCAACCCTGATGTGTATCACCACAGGGGTCAGGTAAGAGGTCGAATTGGTATCTTGAACATCTGTTTGGCAACCATTACCCTAAAGTTTGCACTGCCACTGCAATAGAGCAAGCATAACGGTCGTCATGGATATGGTGTACATGTTATACTTCATAAGTGTGCCATGTATTTCCTCTCAGCTGAAGATCCTGTTGGACCAGGTGGACGAGGCAGTGGGAGACTTTGACGAGTGCATCCTGCTCAGACCGGACTCTGCTCTGGCCCAGGCACAGAAATGCTTTGCTCTTGTAAGTTCCTAAAAAAAAATCGAACTTGTCTGACATAATATAAATACGTTTACCCTTTATTCTGATTTTGTCCGTTATACCCGATCAAGCATTCTAAATGTTTTCTTGGCTGATGAGTTTCTTTTGGTCTGGTGTTTCACAGTACAGACAAGCTTATACTGGAAGCAACCCCTCACAAGTACAGACAGCCATGGATGGCTTTGAGGATGTGATCAGGAGGTTCCCTAAGTGTGCAGAAGGCTACGCTCTGTATGCTCAGGTATGAAGTCGACCTGGATTTTTGAAGGAAAATCCAGGTAGAAATAGCTTTTATACCTTGTTGATGGTGTCAGTGTGACCATACAACTTTAAATGTTGCGTTGTGTTCTTATCAGGCATTGACTGATCAGCAGCAGTTTGGAAAAGCAGACGAGATGTATGACAAGTGTATCGAACTGGAGCCGGACAACGCTACCACATATGTCCACAAGGGGTAGGCATTTAATTTCCCCTTGTTATGTCACAGTTCCTTCATAATTCAACTGACTTGTGTCGATGGGACATGTTGGTAATAGTTAAATGTATTTTTCCAGGTTGTTACAGCTTCAGTGGAAACAAGACCTTGATCTGGGTCTGGATCTTATCAGTAAGGCCATTGAAATTGACAACAAGTGTGACTTTGCCTATGAAACTATGGGAACCATTGAAGTGCAAAGGTGAGATGTAACTATTTAATTCAAACCAGTCATTATTACAAGTCGTCTTGAATTGCTTGAAGTAACCAGAGGATTGTCTTTTCAGGGGGAATCTGGACAAGGCGATAGAAATGTTCAACAAGGCCATTAATCTAGCCAAGTCTGAGATGGAGATGGCTCATTTGTACTCATTATGTGATGCAGCGTACGCCCAGACAGAAGTGGCCAGGAAGTATGGGCTGAAACCTCCAACACTGTAACATCTCTTCCAATTGATCGCCAATCTCAGTCTTCATTGCTTAACCCTAACTGTGTTAAAATGCAACATTCGGAGTAACTTTGATCTGTAAAAACAAAACAAAAAACAAAAAAAAGGGTACTAGTATATGAGAAGCAAGGAAGAGCCCTGCATATAAACAGTGTTTACATCACATCAAACGGGTTTGTTATGATGGAAAATAAGGATTTCTATTCCCTATCACGGCAAGGCTGGGATACAGGCCTTGGTATACTCGGTGGGTTGGGGTGGCTGAGGGGAGGGGTCTCAACCAACACTGTCCTTTGCTGGCACTAAATTCAACCAGAACACCAACATAAAACCCTTTTATTGCTCAGAGAAATAATAGGAGAGAATATCTGTGTCCTCTAGAGAGAAAAACATACATGATTGGCCATGTATGCCTGTCTAAATTAGTGGTAACTGTGTAAAATGTAGGAGAATTGAAATGTGTGCAGTCTTTTGAACCGATTAATGACGTCGAGGCTTCTGTGACACAAATCTACAGAAATACTGTGAGAGCTTTATGTAGTTCTAATGGACTGTTCACTTATTAATTTATGCTGATCTAAAGTGTTTTTGTCCAGCTACTTCCATATTGTAACTTACATCATCAGTTCTGAATGCAAGATTAAAATTATAGTCATACGTGTAATGTCTGTGTTTGGAATTGATCCCATAGATGTGGGGCAACAGAGCGCTTAGTTTAGCAAGTGTATTTTTTGTTTGTTTTATTTTTTTTAATGATGGGATTGCCTGTTTTCAATTTTATATACTTTGTGCAGCATGTTCACTTTATTAATAAATTTAAATGCAATGCTCGTGCTGTCTTGAACACTATGAAAACCCTGTCTATAAGATAGTTTGGACAAAACACTTTGGATTAGAAAACCCTAACAAACTAGTTTTTTGGGGAAGTTATTTTTTAACTTCCTCTGGTTTCAGATTTCAAAAGGGATTGGTGAGACAATGTTTTTTTCCAAGATCACCTCAATTGAGAAACAGGACTTTTTTTTATTTTATTGTAAAAGGTTTATTTTCATGGAGTTTCATCTTTTGACAGGATAAACCCGACGTGGTGATTTGATTTATTTTTCTCTCCTTTTGAAATGATCTTTTCACAGCCCACGTGTTGTTTTTCCAGCCTGCATGCAGCCCTGAGGAACTGTTGGTTCAGTGTATGATTTGGTTCTCAAGTCGCATCTGTGCACTGCGAAAAGCTAATGTTGCCACAAGAGCTGACTGTGTATGTGAGGAGCATTTTCAATTTCTAGAAAATTGAATCACTCCTGTTGTCTGTGACCTTCATTCATCAAGCAGCAGTAATGGGTTCATTTCATTAAATGTGTGGTAATGCCAAAGAACCAAATCATGCATCCCAGGTGCAGCTGGCGAGGACTTCTCAACCTAAGTCATCTTTCTCAAAATTAGGGAAATGGTTGTAACCTGAGCAGTTAATCTGCAAGCATCCAGTACATTCTGTCTGTTTGATAGAGAATCAGTGATATATATGGTGACCAAAGTGAACGACAATGTGAATCCTAATAAAGTTATAATTCCTGGAATGAATTTCACATCTGTTTCTTCTGCTTTACTGTTTAGTTTTGTAATTACTGCTCGATTTCAACACACTGACAACTCTTGTCCTCTGTGAGTCAGTGAGAAACTTTTTGTCTTTCGAATCTTTTTTCAATGTTCTTGCTTGTGTGGGTTCTGGTGCCGGTGATCTTTGACAGTCATTTGGGTTATTTATATGAAATATGAAGCCCTTGATGGAGCTCAATTGAATTATAAACTGATTCAAATGTTCAACGGTCTGGAGATTGTCCATGAACAGAGGCTCTCAGTTATTGTTTGACTTGTCATAACCAGTGCCACCCTGGTGCCACCTTTATGAATGGATGGTGAAACCAAGAGTACAAATGATATGCTGCCACCTACAGGCTAAGAAGATATCAGCTATTTTGTGATAGACACGTTTAACGTCTCTGTTTAATCTAATGTAATAGTCATACAAACCCTCAGTGGATATTAAACATTAGAATACATTCAATTGGTTTAATGCTAAGCGTTTCCAAGAAGATGACTTCTACAGGGCTCATTCATCAATGACAACGCAACAACAGTTTCTGTCAAGTGCGGACCAAGCATTTTATAAAGCTTCCCCAAAGGTCAAGGAAAATAGCATTAATATATATATTAATATATATTAATTCACAAGGTTTACCCAGAATTTGGTTATCACTTTAAGAAAACAACATTCTGAACTTTAACATCTCCCATATTCCTTTGTATTAGCATGGTCTAAATGTGTTCATTATAGGATGGAGCAAGCCCAAGCCCTCTTGTCAGCGGTCAACAGGGGAAGAAAAAGATGATGATGAAGGTGATGATGATGATGAAGATGGGGGGGGGGGGTGCTAATCAGTGGCAGCGTTTTGCGACACTCCGGCCCTGTTCACGGCACTTGACGTGTCTCCGTCAACACAACAATGGCGGACGCCGCGGAGGAAGCGCTTCACGGCAGCTGGTGAGACCATTCGTATCTGACTGACGTGAACAGAGACGTTATTTTAATTGTCAAACTCCAGTGTTGTGTTTATCTGACTTTGTATCATGTGGAGCAGCTAAACGTGTGTCTGTTGTGAGTCTGCTCCGCTGACGATGGATGCTCGTCGCTTTGGTACCGTTACTGGTAGGCAGCTAGCCAGCTAATGATAATTAGCTAAGTTGGTTGTGTTAAACAGCCGAGGCTCTAAGACGGGTTAAGATTCATAAGCAGCTTCGGAACATATCAGTGTAGATAGGTATCGTTTCATCACTTCTTTCTCTTTTCTCAAGTCCGCATGTGAAGTCTGTCGACCAGTAAGCTAACCTTAACTAGCTTGATAGCCGGTGTGAATCGACTTCTGCTCGGCTTTAAACGAACCGACCCGCGGCCCCTCACCTCAGCTAGCTCTGGTGCGCTGTACTCATGTGACGCTTTCAAATATCTTCATATAACATAGTGTAATTTACGGTCTAGACCTGTCAACATGTGAGGAGCTGTTAATACATGTCTGGATTACAGTGGACTTAAGAAGTATCATCATAATAAAGATTCCCCCATGTTTCTACTCGACCACCTGTTAAATAGTCCAGTGTCCTGCACATTCCACAGTGTCATGTAATGACAGGTCCATGGTATAACTGTTTGGGGGAATATTCAAAACTATAACCTATTATTTATGTATTCATAACGTTTTGTTTGTATGAATTGTAATTGTAATTCCGAGTACAGATCAGAAGTTATGAGTGCACCGACACAGTTTAAATGGTTTGTTGTGTCTACCATGTGACTGACAACTCCATATATTTCATTAACAGTAATACTACCTGGAGAACAACAGCAAACCTCCTCATTAAAAGAATTGTGTACCTGGAGGTTTTTATTTCCTCATTTTGATTTGACTAATTAAGTTGTTAAAATTGAGAGAAAACAATTATTCATGACCCAGCATTTTCTGAGATGACTTGATACCAGAAAAGGAAAATCACATTTTACCTGGTAAAAATCCACTTTAATTCATGGAGACTTTGTGGAAAGGGTTTAAATATTGTGACTCTGCTGTCTTTGCTGCCTCAGGGACCAGGATCTAGCCGATGCTCTGGATTCCGGTGGTTCCGACATGGAGATGGAGAGAGGCATCGCCCAGGTGCAGGAACATTCAGCCCAACACAGAGCCAAGATGTGGAAGGTGAAGATCACTTACAATGTGACCATTACTGTAGTTTAAAACTTATAAAGGTAGAGATGGTATGTTTGTCTGTATGACTAGGAATCAGTAATGCTTCTATTAATAGTCTACATGCTGTGACGATGACAGTACCTCATGTGAGGCAGATGTCAACAGACTGGAAAGACCAGCATTTTGTGCTCAGCAGACACACCCACATGACAGGCTGTCTGAAACCACATACCTACAACAAATTTAACAATGAAACATGTGCCCAAATGCTGAAAGGTTCTTTGAGCAGTTAATACTGGTTTGTTTCGACTGTAGACAATTTTATCGGTTCATTAATAACATTCCATTTTAGAAATAATCTGTTGTATTTAGTGTTAATATATAATTTTCAATCATTTAAAATACCATGCAGCTTTTTCTACTATTAATTTAAGAGTGACTTGTATTTGCTCGGATACGATAAATCAATGATTTTCATTACATAATCATCTTTTTACTTGCTGGTTGACACAAGTTATGGCCATATTGTGTGGATACAATTAATCAACATAATTTGAACTATCCAATTAAAGAAAATTCTAGGTTATTAGTTATTTTGTTGTGGACAAAACATAATCCTGATTTATGTTGAGTCAGTATAAACTCAGTTGCCGAGAATACATTTTGAACTTTGTGAACTTTTTGAATCTGCAACATGTTCCTTTTATTTGAACATGTTAAGTAATACACCAGTCTTACTCTTGGATTGTTAGCAGATTATAATCATGATCATCTGGTTAAGAACGAGTTCATTGCTGGGATTGCAGTTGTTGGATTTTAATAAGCATTTATTACCAAACTCTGTTACATCTTAGTAAATTGGTTTTCATTAGTGCCGAAGCAGTTGAGACACTGTCGAGATGTAATTATCAGTTGTCTCTTTCTCACTCATTGTTTGCATGTTCAGCTGTGACTTCTTTGTTTTGTGTTGATCAGATCGCTCTCAATGTCTCTGGAAAAGGAGACAGTCTGTCTCCCTGGGATGGCGTCTTGGATTTACCAGAACAGACACCCATTCATAATCGAAGTCAACAGCTTATTGGTGAGTAAATGCATGTGTCTTTAATTCTTTGAAACAATGATGATCTGTGGAACTGCTGTAGTGAAAGAACTTAATCAGTGCCCAGACGTGAACAGAATGTAGTTAGTTGTTTGTAGTTTGTGCAGGTCAGGGATGTGAATCCCCTTCAAAATAAAGTATCAGTCATCATGTAGGAAAACTATAAGGTTTAACATTGACAAAGTGCAAAATAGTATTGATAATACAATGAGTAATGTCTGTATTGCTTTAATGATGGTTTTACCCTAAATGTTACAAACAGAAACTAAAGAATCCTTCACACCTTTATTTGGTGGAACCTGTATGTACGAGAGGGACGAGAATATTGTAATTACTGTGCATGTAGATCAGAAACTGCGAAATGTCTTTTCGCAGTTTCTGATCTACCTGCACAGTAATTATAATATTCTGCTCCTACATCCTTACTCTGTTTGTAGATGGGTATTTTACTTATAAATTGCTTGAAAAAAAAACCAAGATGGTTCACTGTAGGTGGTGAACAGTAACTTAATAATGATGATCTCATAGTTTAAAAATGGTCAGCTGTCTAAGCAGAAAATGTAAAAGGAATATTTATAAATTAATAAAAATAATTTTTTTCAGGAGGCTTTTCATTGTTGTATGTAACCTAGATAACAAAACACCCACATGATAAAGTTTACAGCTTCTGATAAGTATGTATCTCAAGTCGAGTCATTAGATAGCTACATTTCCTCATTCATGCAGTCTGTTGGTATCTAAAGAATTACTTCTTTTTAGTCTGCCCTTGACAACAGGATCTCATATAGCTTAAAATAGAAAACCTCTTATTAGAAATAGTCTTAGAAAAACTAGTTTTACTAGCCTGAATGCCAGACGAACTTAGCCCCGCCCACAACATTTGAGGTCGGGAAGTTCGGTCTGGAGTCGCTCCGTTGGGGAGAAATTATGCCCGACCGGGCCAATCAGATTGTCACGGCGGGCCGTTTTCGGTGATGGACAGATGATTAACGGTAACGTAATCAACCACGTCATCAAAGTGCCCTTGGGTTGAATTCGTTTTCAACAAACATGCCTGCCACTGGAGAGCTGAGATGTTTAGATGCTGCCATTGAGTCTGTTTTAGAAGACATAGACAGCGCATTCATTTTGAAAGAAGAACAGAGAACGTGGAGGCGACGCCAAAGCACCGCGCTAATCCCTATTGCGCCGGCGCTTGGCTGTTCACACCGGACGCTGAACCGCCGGGCAGCGCTAATAATATCACCCGTTGATCCAGTAGATTAAAAGCATATACTTACTTTTTGCTCCAACATTAAGCAACAGCGTCCCAACATTTGTCTTTCTTGGTGTTGTCTTTATACAACATGTTCCGAGGATCATACAACTCAATGTACTTCTCCACTTCAATTATTTATTTAATGTCATCCATGTTGAAGAACTTCACTGTTTGCTCCGTTAAATGTCGGGTGTCGGGGGTAAATTACGTATTCTCCACTCAAGCCTATGTGGAGAATACGTAGCCCCCTCTCTCTCTCTTTTTATCTGTTTCACTGCTTGTGTGGCTGTAGTGGATGGGCAGAGGGGGACATTTAATAATGTCATTGGTCAAATTAAAACTCCAGGACAACAGAAGGAGACTTCAAAGTATGGGATGCATATTTGATCATTTATATCATATAAAATATGTCATCAATATAGTTTAAGATCATTTTTCAGTGTGTTTCCTGGTGCGATACGCTCGTGTCAAGCGCAAAAAAATGATTCGACGCCGAAACGATCGCTGCACGGCGCGAGGCAGCCTTGGCACAGCGGTGCTTCAGCCGTTGTCAGACTCACATTCTGACTAGAATTGTGAGTCTGACAATGTCAGGCTATAGTTTTACAGAAAGAAGTGCTCTTTTCAAGTGTATTTTAATAATTATGTAAACTTGTTTTTTTCACTGTACAACGTGTGACATGCATATGAAAAACACAAATAATACCTTCCTCTGTCTGCATGTGTAGATCAGCTGGGATTATCGGAGGAGGAGAGCAGTGACATGGTGTCTGATGTTGAGTCAGTCATCACTTTCTACTGCAAGTCGCGCAACATCACCTTCACTCCAGAGCTGAGCTGGCCACACCTGCTCAAACCACTGCTGGGGCTTATGCTTCCCCGCAGCGACCTCTACAACTGCTTCTATGCTGTTATGAACAAATACATCCCCAGGTGAATCATCTGGACATTGTTGTCCCCACTTTTCATCCCACTCACATAGACCCTTAAACTTTAACTCTAATATCTGGATAACGTGTTTGTTTCAGGGACTGTGTGCCAAATGGTCGACCCTTCCACCTGTTCAGACTACTGCTGCAGTACCATGAGCCTGAGCTCTGCTCTTTCTTGGACACCAAAAAGATCACCCCTGACTCCTATGCCATCAACTGGGTTAGTGAGTTTTTCTTCACAATTCATGTCACAGGCTGTTTCCTGTGATTAGGACAGATTATACAAATGTAGTCCTGTCTGAACCGTGTGTCTTTGTCTTTTCTCTGTAGCTGGGTAGTATATTTTCCAGTCACTGCCTTCCTGATGTTACCCAGGCATTGTGGGACATCTACATCCAGCAGGCTGACCCCTTCCTCATCTTCTTCATCATGCTAGTTATGCTCGTCAATGCCAAGTAGGCAACTTTTGTTAAAACTACAGAAACACGATCATACTCAGGAACTTAAGATTTATATTTGATTTGTCATTGTTTGATTAACCTTCAGAGAGAGCATCCTTACACAAGAAGGAGACGGCAAAGAGGAAATCATCAGTAAGTGTGGCTTCCTGTTTTGTTATTTCTGGATTTGCTCTGTGTCTTGTTAAAACAGTTAGAATGAACAAGGCCTTTTCTGTCACAGAAATGCTGGAAGCGTTTCCTTCGCTCCTGGAATCTGAAGACGTTGAAGATTTGTTTTCTCTGGCTCAGTATTATCAGAGCAAGACTCCATTGTCGCTCAGAAAGGTAAGGTGCTATGTACAAATAGAGAATCTTGGTTTGGATTCACAGAGATAAGTGTTCATACGATTCAGGATTGTGATGACAAAGTTAACAAAGAGGTGACTGAGGCTGCACAAGAGAATTCATTGTTTGCTATCTTCTCTGTTCGTGCCCTGGCAGATGAATCAGAATCTGTTTGGTAGCAGCCTGGTGGCTCTGAAAGAGGAGGACACAGACCTGAGTCAGGCCCTGTGTCTCCCTGTGTCTGTCCCTGAAATCCTGCAGGCCAACCAGCTTCAGCAGGTCAGTAACACTCCCAGGTTACTTTTCACTCCTTTAAACTACTAAGGAGGTTATAAACACTTGGAGCTCTGCCATGTGATAAGCTGGAAAGAGAAAATGATGTTTGATGCAATATTAATGGGTTTTATCATCAGGATGGTGTGCGGTTCTTTGTGGTGGACTGTCGGCCTGCGGAGCAGTACAATGCCGGGCACCTGTCCACGGCCTTCCACCTCGACTCTGACCTGGTGAGAGATTTACAATATTGATTCTCTATGAAAATGTATATGAAATATGTACGTGAAGTAATACATTTGTTCCTGTCATCCCACAGATGCTCCAGAATCCGTCTGAGTTTGCTCTCTCTGTGAAATCCCTGCTGGATGCTCAGAAGCAGTCTTTAGAGTCTGGTTCCATCGCCAGCGGAGAGCACCTGTGCTTCATGGGCAGTGGGAGGGAGGAGGAGGACATGTACATGAACATGGTGTTGGCCCATTTCCTGCAGGTGAGGGATGTTGAAAGGCAGGGAAGGAAGATCAACTGGACAGAAAAGAGAAAAATAATGAAAATCTTCATAGACCTTTTTTTTGCTGTTTGTGGGGAAACAATCATCTTTGCCCAATTTCCTTAAATGTCATACTTTTGCACGATCTAACATCTTTGTATCTTCTTGCAGAAAAACAAAGAATATGTCTGCATCACTAAAGGAGGTTTTATGGGTAAGGACATGTATGGGAGATGTATATATAATAAATATAGATATATGGGATATGGGTAAGAATTCTAAACTCAGAGATCTGTGTGATTTCAGCTCTTCAGCAGCATCTGGTTGACATTACTGTGGAAGGCCTGGACTCTTCATACCTCCACTGGATTGTCAGCACATCAGGGTCTCACAGCAGCCTCAGCTCTGCTGATGTAAGTCGCCAAAGATGTTGAAACGACGGTGGAGTTAACAAAAATTATATTAAATAATAGGCCAAACAGGACAGTGGGTATAATTCTTTCATAAATACACAAGTGTAAGGATAAGGTGGAGGTATGTTGATGAATCACAAGAGGGCATTTTGCTTAATTAGTTTCTCTCAGGATTGTGTCGTGTCTAATATGCAAACATGGGCATTTTAAATATATCTTTATCTGGGTTCTTATCTTCTTCTGGGAATACAGGGAGAGTCTCTCAGCAGCCCTGGAGACGGCAAAGGAGTGAAGTCCCTGGTCAACAAAATGACATTTGCTCTCAAGTCCAAGTCGGTAAACGTGAAGGAGAAGATGATCAGCTTCATTGAAAATACTTCCACCCCTGTAGACAGGTGAGTTCCCACTTCTACTCCATGGTAATATACCAAAAAGCACTGCTACATCACAGACATTTCCTTTACTACTGGTTTAGTTTTTCAAATGACGAATATAGCATTTCATTTTCTGGTCCCCTAAAGTTAGACATTAATTTGGTCACTAATATGAAACCATGCTGCCGTGTTCGATATCTGTTCACACATGTTTAACATTTAGAAACAAAATGAAGGGTATAGTTAGTAAACACTTTTTTTCTTCACAAACCATTGCAGCCTTTTCACAATCTGCCCACTGGACTGACAGTGAGCAGACTACTTTAAATGAGGTCATTGTTACGAGTGTAGCTCACATCAAGTTTTGCTATTTGGTCGTGTTTTAACTTAAGTTTACCAAACCTTGTGCCTTATTCCATGCTAGAATGTCTTTCAATCTGCCTTGGCCAGAGAAGGTGATTCCAGATCGGTAAGAGCTCCCTGACATTGAGTCTTTTGTCACCAGCATGCCCACTAGCTGTAGGCCCGCACCGGTCCTTGAAGGGTGTAGGACACTTACCTTGTTTCACAATAACGCATGCCTAGCACCAGCATCTCTGCCAACGACACATTCCCATACAGCGTGGGCAAGCTGTGCACAAGATGTTCCTACAGATCTGTCCTCATGCTTTCACTAACATGTAGCACTGCACTCAAGGTGGCACTGGTGAAGCTGCTGTGCCCTTTCAGGATGCATTGACTCATATTTATACCCACAACTCGCTGTCTTTTTCTAGTGCGAATAACTGAGGTGTTAAGGGAGAACCTCAGCCTCAATGCTGTTTGCTACGAGATGCACTTAACAGTCTGTCTTTCCATCTCATTGTTCTTTTCGATGATAGCCGGGGCTATTAAAGAAAAATTAAAATGCACCACAGAAATAATTACTAGGTTTTATTGATTTTTAATAGCCCTGAATATCATTCAGGAACAAATTTTCTAACTCCTGGTGTCCAGTAGAAACATCTCTTAACCTCTTTCTTTGTTTTCAGCAGCATAACACAAGGCAGTAGAGGGCTAAGAGTGTTAACTGCAGCCTGGAGATCTTCATGCCATTGCTATTTGTGTGGTCAACCCTGCTGTTATGTGTACTTTATGTCACTTTCCATCCCAGGCATTGATGTGACTTTATGTCTTAGTTCTGATGTAAGGCTCTAAGTTCCCCTGTTTCTTGTTACTTCATCTCCAGACACGTGAGCAGCAGCGACCGTGTCGGCAAACCTTACCGAGGTGTTAAACCTGTGTTCAGTATTGGTGATGAAGAGGAGTATGACACAGGTAAACTCTCAATGAAAATTAATGGAGCTGAACCCTCGAGATTAGTAATATTCAAATAATGTGGGAGTTTTTATTATTTGAAAAAAATGAATAATCTCCATCTTTTGTCTGCAGATGAGATTGACAGCTCGTCCATGTCAGACGATGACAGGAAGGAGATTGTCAACATTCAGACCTGGATGAACAAACCAGATGTAAAGCATCACATTCCATGCAATGAGGTGAAAGAAACTGGCCACATGTTCCCGAGGTGAGTCGAATGTCTGAATGACTGATAACGTGATCAATCTCCTCTTGTGATGCCTACACCCATCCTCCACGGCTGGATTTGTATTGAGCAAGCAAATGAAGAAGCACATGGTGCACATTCTGAGCAGCTGCTTAAAGGCATTAGGTGAGGTACAATACCGATGCAGGCATGACCAGAACCTGAAGCAATCGGTGCAGGCTTTGAATGGGCTAAACAATCCAACCCCACCAAGCAAGCAATCACTTTTATCAGAGCAAGACCATCTGCAGGCATCCTGACTGATTGGCAGCTAGTGGTGGACATTGAGAGGCAACTGACGTTCCCCCATCACATTGTTACCTCCACTATGAGACCAGACATCGTCCTTGTGTACGAGTTACAGCCAACAGTACCTTATGAGCACTTGGAAGAGGCCTTTAGGTAGGATGACCAGATTTGAGTTTGTAAAAAATAGGACACTTCGTGGGGGGGGGGGGGGGGGGGGGTGTAGTGTATAGCATGCCGCACCATGACCATGTGAATGCATACAAATGTCACACATGAAATGACACAAATGACTATATGAACATCTATTTATTAAACTTTAACAAAATTGCAAAGTGCAAATGTAAAACAAATCTTTTTTGTGGCATTTAAATGGGTCAATAATGATAACAAATAAAACATTCTAAATAATAAATTCTTTATATGGCCACATATTAAAATACCCTCTGCAGCCGTAACAGTTTTACTCACAAAAAGGTCTGTCACTTTACTCGACGAGCTCTCTCCTCTTGCTGCAGTTTTGTGTTTTGCAGAGTGTACGTGAGCTTCCAAATCGCTGCCACCTTTATTTGCCACTGACACGTAAGTGCCTGCTCTGCATGTCATGCACTCAGCTTCCGAAGCATCACGGCCGAGGCGAAAACATGGGTATTTTTTTTTTAGTTCGTCCGTGAACTTACATTTACGTTTAGGCATGGCTGCAGATGTAATGTGCTGTTGTAAACAGCGCACAGAGTGGAAGCGGCAAGGTGCTCAATGTTGCCAGATTGGAAATGGCAAAGTAACATTCCAAAGGCTCAAAATAGTTGTATTTGAAGGATAATTATCGTGGCTCTGGCAACCCTGAGATCGGTCGCCCAATGACAGACTCTCTACAGTCAGCTCGCGCAAGAAGGTGAAACGTAAGGGTGGTACCATTTCCAGAACTTGGAAGGCCGAAATAACTAGTAGGCTATGTGAAAGACCCAGAAACACAAATATGCGACGAGGCAAAAAAAAAGGCAAAATACCGGACATTTTTGGAATCCCTGCCGGACGCATTTTTTAGGTCTCGAAAAGAGGACATGTCCGGGAAAAAGAGGACGTCTGGTCACCCTAAGGGTGTCTGTCAGTAACAGTGCCATGCAGGGTTTTGCCGCTCGATCCTTGTCCAAAGCCTTCAGTTTGCTGGGCAAGTGCCGGAGAAAGCCTCAAGATGGCTGTGGCTCAAAAGAGAAGAAACATGGGGTGCAAGGTAGCTAGCTAGCCATCTGGACAGGATGGGGTCTGATCAGATTTAGCTGGGTCGCCTGGAGGAGGGTGTTTGATACTGAAACACCTGAAACATCCAGGAACATCTCTGATCCAGAAGCATTAGCAAATAAAACATGACTATTGCACACTTCATTCGATTTACAAGATGCATTACAATTCAGGAATCCATGAATCTTAACCCTCATATTGTGCTTTTGTATTTCCAGCCACTTGTTGATCACAGCAACTCACATGTACTGCCTGAGGGAGATCGCCTCAAGGAAAGGCTTCGCCTACATCCAATCCAGACAAGCACTGAACTCTGTGGTGAAGATCACATCCAAAAAGAAGCATCCCGAACTGATCACATTCAAGTTTGGCAGCAACAACTCAGCTGGAGTGGAGATATCAGCAGTTGAGAGGTGCTTGTTCACAGAAGCAGATTTCACATTAGACATCCAGCTGATGAGAAACAAGTGTGATTGCGTGTGACTTTAAAGCAGTGATGAACTTCTTAGTCTGTATTACCTATAGAGGACACCTATCACCTGATTTTATATGGTAATCGTTGTTATTAATGTTATTTAAGAGTTACACTTGATATGTTCTATTTTCGATGAAAACATGCATAACAACAACATGATAAGTGGAAGGGGACATCAAATCAAATGAGCCTATTCAGATATTTGATACATTGATAAGAACGCAGACAACACTTTGTTGTCCGTGCCCTAAATATGGACCTGGGGCCCGCAACACCTTAGCTTAGCATAAAGACTGTGTCAATTCAAGGTTTCCATGTGTACGTAAACACAGGTGTAAAAATCACAAATTGTTTGGTTAATGGGGAGCTACTTACTGTAGTGACATCTTAGCTAAGCAACAGGTTCATTCCAGTCTTAACAAGTGTACAGAAGTGAGAGTGTTATCAATTCTCTCACTTAACATCAGCATGACAGGAGGTTGAGTACTTTTTACTAAATGTGTTAAATTAATATTTTCTTCAATTAACAACTTTATGAAAGGCATTTGCAGATTACCCTGATAAAAAGAGCCACAGGCTGGGTTAGACCTACATTAATTATCTGTAGATTTGACATCTGATCTCTACAAAGCTCTTTATATAAATATATATAAATATGTGTTATCTATTATTGTTTTTGTTGCATGAAACTAATGTAATCATCACCGCTTTTTCCTCTTAACTGATCTACTTTTCGCGTCCTTCTCTTAGATACTTGATACCAAACGCAGGTGACGCCACCAAAGTCATCAAGCAGCAGATCATGAAAGTGCTAGATGCTCTGGAAAGCTCGTAAACAGAGATGATGGTGTCACGATGGAGGGGTTCTCGGCGGCCAGCCGTGACGCAGACTGTAAAGAAGAGTCACCGTCTGCCCCCGTTTGTCCCGCCCCCCCTCGGCTGTCCTCCCTCCTGGACAGATGCAGTGCAGTGATGACTGAACAGCCCTGTGTGTCTGTGTTTGGGACGGGGGAGCTCACCACTGACTGCAGCCCCATGGGACAGAATGTGTGTGCAAATACTTAGGTGCTCTGCAGTCCTCAAACCATTATCTTACACTAATTTAAAGAAATCTATTGGTTCAAGTGTATGTTTTACTTTACTCTTGACAAAACATGGGATTACAGTGCAATTCCACCCTGTCAATTTCCCTCTGGCCTTAACGTAGCGTACTGAGCGACTGACCGGCGGCAAACCTGTTCAATTATTACGCGACTGACTTTTTCTTTGGACTTGAGCATCTCGAGCTCACTCCTACTTTTGTAGTGAACGGTATCGCAGGTCAGTCATGTCTGTTAACTAACTTTTCGGTTGTGTCAAGTAGATTTAAGGATCCTGGTTTGTTCAAGAAGTGAGCATGGGTCGGCAAACCTAAAGATCCACATCCCCCATAAAAGGCATTGCCGGCAGATGAGTCAGGTTTTCTCACAATAACACCTGTTTTTGTAGCTTTTCTTTTCCAACAGGCTCCTTAAATGTATACTATTTGAGGCTGTTTGAAAATGTGATGTGTGTATATATATATATTATGTTAACTGCTCTATATCAGCACAGACCGTTTCAATGTTGCTCTAAAAGCATTACCTGATAGTTAGAATGTGCAGTGAAACTTCTAAACCGGCTCAGAGTTTGAAGTTCCACTTGTCTCTAGAGTGACTCGTGAGCCTTTCACTGAGTTTCTGGCAGATCATTAATCTCTGCTTCTCCACACAGTAATGAATTAACCTCATCTCATATCAGTCTGATGTAGCTCTCCTAAAGTATTGCTCACATTCCTCTGGACTGCATCAACAGGAGGTTCAGTGATTGTTTTAAAGGCCGAGCACCTCCATCCCATTCAGACTGAATGATTTTCCCACTAAAGATGCTTAAGTGGAATTGTGTTTTGATAATGACGCTCTAACAGAAGCAGCACCTGTTCAGATAGAAAACGTAACTACAACTACAACGAGGACTGTGCTTTGACGCTAATTAAGATCACCCCGTCTTGTCCACTGTATTAGTCAAAACTCAACAGCTCCAGTTTGCTCGCCACTGTTGCCTTCAGCCTCATGCCTGTGATGTGTGATATTGGTACCAGCAGTGGCAGCATATCAGCGTATCGCTGCGTCCCCTCTAATCTTAAACTCACCTTCAGACTTCCCCTCGCTACAGCTAGCTCACCAGTTCATTTGTCTAGTTGTGTGGGCATCCTGCGTTTCAGGTGTCAAAGCCTCTAAAGTGATGCAGGAGCTTCCTGACAAGCTCCACTTCAAATTTCAGTCAGGAGAGGAGGAATCATAATGGGCTAAAACATGTGGCACATTTAAAAATGGGCAGCAAGATGCAAACACTTGAATTTAAAAACTCCTAAATCTGATCATTCTTCTCTGCGGCCCTTCAGAGCATTCCTGTGTAACCCATGCATTATGTTGTACTTTGTAATTTTGTGATACTTTTTTGGTTTTCTGTTAACTGGAACATCCTTCACAGAGAGTCTGTAATTTTGTGATACTTTTTTGGTTTTCTGTTAACTGGAACATCCTTCACAGAGAGTCTTGACTCTTAACATCACTGGCAAAGGATGTCAACCACTAGTTGAGATGCAACATGTCTCAGATGTTACTGGCACCTTACTGTACTGCTATCTTTTTCTAAGCGTTGCTGTTTTTAATAAATGGAGACTATTCGACTGCACCAGTGGAGCCACTCATTCTTACGTTGTTGTGTTACTGGTATGTTTTGTTTTATTTGCTGATACTGGATTGGCACACACCCCCTGCTGACCTAACTGCGTCATAACGCTTCAAATTAAAACGTCTGAACACTATTAATTCAAATTTTTGTGAAAGATTTAGTTGAAATAGGAAAAATAAACAAATAAAACCTTCACGTGTTTATCTTCACCGTCTTGTTCTGTTGTTTTTGATTTACAACACCTCCCCGAAGGCGTAGACTTAGTACAGAATCTTATTTTGAAAAGCAAAGCCACCCGGAAGCACATGTCATTCCTGCTCATGAATGTTTAACAGGAGTTGGAACTGTGGAATCAAACAGATCTCCTATGCTCTCATGTCAGGATTAACCAGAGCAATGTCCAGTAAGTTCTCTACTGCGAGCTATGATGTTTGTTCTTCTTTATCTGAAGCTACGAGTCATACTAGCCTAGAGTAAAGATGGTGGACTGATGTGTTGTCACTGTGACTCTCTCCCGGTGGTTCTGTGTTTGTCAGAGTTCCGTCTGGCGGTGGTGCAGCTGCAGGTGAGCGGTGTGAAGGCGGACAACCTGAGCAGAGCCCGGAGGCTGGTGAAGGAGGCGGCGGGTCGGGGCAGTCAGGTGGTGCTGCTGCCGGTGAGCAGGAGGAGTTGGAGGCGGACTGTCAGCGGACTGTGCAGTTAAAGTGTTCGTCCGGTCCATTCAACATTCAAACAATCATTTGAGGGCAGTTGTGCAGTAATAATATACAATTATTATAATGATCAATCCACACATGTATTTATTTAATAGCACCATTCATTGTAAGAAATCAGATAACTCAATGGTATCTTAGCATCAACCAAACAACTATAAAGATCAAACTTCTCAAGGTTTTGATCTAATCTTTGGACAAGATGGAGAATATCCCTTGTTTAATTGAGGGTCAGCACCAGGGTGATGATAGCCTGCCAACCACCAGCAGATGATTGGTTCACATCTTCAGATGTTTACCTTGGCGTCATCGGGTGTTTCGGCTTTTTAATCACAAGAGACCCCTCTTCTAGGTCAGGGCCACCACAGCCTGGTCAGACCTGGGTGTGTGTCCCTAACATCTTGGAGCCCAGTTGGGATCTTTCCTCCTGATCCAGAGCCATTGGCTGCAGAGCTCTGCAGCCTGTGATGTTTCCTTTATGGTCAGGCACAGGACTGGTCCATGGATCCCCAGATCTCAGAGCAACATGATGGCGGCTGTTGCAACAAAAACCCTGCAGCCCACTTTGTCTGGGCAGATATTGTTTCCCAGCCTTGTTTTTCCTCAGATGCCAGTATACACCAGGGTGTTGAACCAGAGTATCAGAACTGGTCTTAAAGTGGTGGTAACAATGTGTGATGGGACTAAAAGCTGCTGGCCGATATTCAAACGCATTTCCCAGTCTTTGGCTTGCACCAACTGAACACTCCTGGTCAGAGGAGGGCGCCCTCTCTGTCCCTGTTCCCCTTTTCAGACAAGTGGTACAAAATATCAAACTCCACATGACAGTCTGCGTCCTAGATTCAAGTCACATCTTACTTCTTGCTTTAAAACCTCTCTCTCATTGGTCTTAAACACAGGAATGCTTCAATTCTCCGTATGGAACCAGCTTCTTCTCTTCGTACGCTGAGAGGATCCCAGGAGAGTCCACCCAGGTGCTGTCAGAGGCAGCCAAAGAGAACAAGGTGTATCTGGTGGGAGGTAAGGAGCCATATGTAACTGTACTGATCAAACAAACTGCAGTCCATTAGGGAGTCAATGTGAATATGCCTTTTGAATGTGTTGTTCTAACAAGAAGCCTTTCTCCTGTACATAATATTCATATTACAGTATTATAGTGTGAACATGTGTTCTAGCTTTGTTTCTAGGATTAAAAATAAACAAATGATCCGTCTATCAATTTCACAAATGTCTGTGGAACGCAATTCTCGCCAACTTTGAGAGAATTGCGTTTGTTTGATATTGATGAACTTTGATGAAACAGGCGACCAGCGCCCTGTCGCAGTCAGTGGGGGCGGGACCAAGTTAAACATGTCTTCTTCTATGTCCTTGGATAAACCAGGTCATTTCGATTATTTGTTTTTTAATTTCACCATATTGAACTGCGGCTTTTATTTTGAAAAGTTGTCAACTTGGGTCTGGAGATTGTGTCGATTGTTTAACAGACCTCGGAAATATGTAATGTATGAAAAAGATAACACCAGTTGAGTAAATCATTCCAATTTATTCAAGAACCACACAAGTAAACATTAATAACTTCACTGCTGATAAACCAGGTGGGATGAACACAAAGTTTTCTAACTTCACTCTGCACCATAGACTGTTTCTAAGCACACAAACAATAAAAAGGGACCGTATATTATAGAAAGGTTTAAGGAGGACTCACTAATGACAAGGAATAATTCTGACCTAGTTCAGAGCATCAACACAGGTGAGATGATTGTGGCATCGTGAAGGAGACGTGTGGAGGGTGTGATGTAGCGTACTCGAATGAACCATGTGAGTGTGTGTTTTACTCAGGTTCTATCCCTGAGGAGGATGGAGGGAAGTTGTATAACAGCTGCACAGTGTTCAGTCCTGATGGAGAGATGATTCTCAAGCACAGAAAGGTGTGTGTGCATTGAACACAATCTTTTAGTTAAACTTCTTATTGACCTCTAAGTGAGATTATAGCAGGACCTCCACGATATCATCTTCATCTCTCTGTCAAGATTCACCTGTTCGACATCGACGTTCCGGGAAAGATTCGCTTCCAGGAGTCGGAGACGTTGAGTCCAGGCAACAGTTTGTCAATGTTTGAGACGCGTGAGTGACGCCTGCTGACTGCGGCTTCTTTCCCTGCAGCTGGATCGGCGTCACTTTGATGCATTTGCTTTCTCTGTGTTACGCCCTGCAGCGTTCTGTAAAGTTGGCGTGGGGATTTGCTACGACATCAGGTTCGCAGAGCTGGCGCAGCTCTACAGCCGGGAAGGTGAGCGGCTGAAGTGACAGCTCGTTTGTCATGAGTTCAGTGTTGTGTTATTTAGCTGAGTGAGTGTGTCCTGCTGTCATCAGGCTGCCAGCTGCTCGTCTACCCCGGAGCCTTCAACATGACGACTGGTCCAGCGCACTGGGAGCTCCTGCAGAGGGGGAGGTCAGGCTCACACTCCCAGTCACTACCGAAAACCCTTTCAGTGAAAGTACACTGGATATTTGCTCTTCGAAACAAAATCTTAAAAATTATATAATAAAGGATCATCTCGGACAATTTTGATTTAAAAAAAAAAAAGGTTATTATTTTCGGGGTGTATGGCAAGTGAAAATTAAATGAATCCTAAACATTTTACTATTTTTAATTCGAGCTGTGAGCCATAATCATCGAAATAGAAACTAAAATGGCTTTGAATATTTTACTTTCAAGTAATGTCTGAAATATATGAAACTTTCACTTTTTTAATTAAATTACAAAAAACAAAGAACTTTTCCACAATATAAAAATGTCCTGCATTGCACCTGTGCATCATATGAGCTGTCAATAACCCTTTCCCCATGCGCTGATCTGTCGATGATACCACGACTGGCACTGCTGTAACCTTGTTGTCTCCCATGCAGGGCCGTAGATAACCAACTGTACGTGGCCACAGCGTCACCTGCCAGAGATGAGACCGCTTCGTACGTGGCCTGGGGTCACAGCACTGTTGTAAACCCATGGTGAGAAACAGGGGAAGATGTGAGGTCATGTGATGTGACGTCAAACGTAAGAGAGGAAAGAACAGAGGCGTAGAATGAGTGGTAGTGAGGGAGCTGTGATGGACAGGGTCAAGTGTGTGTGTGAGAGAGGAAATTACTGAGAGTATTAGTATTCATCGTTCAGAAAAACTGTAATTTAAAATTTCTGAGAATGTATTAACGTGTGAGTATTTTATCCGGGTTTGTCCAGCCTGCGCCCTCGTCTAACTCTGTATAATGTCTAAATGAGCCAAATGAGTCCACTCTCACCCGACTGATGCAAAACTTGAAAAAAAAAATTATAGTAATGCAAATACCAGGATGAAAAGGTTTTGCAACACATGTAGAAGCCACTGGGGGAGCATTCGGGTGAGGGGTGGTGCCCCAGGCGGAGGCAGGATGTAATGTTTTGTTTACGGTACAGTGACACCAGTGGCGGCTTTGATCACTAAACATTCTCTTGACATTTCCCTCAGTATCTTTTACGTTTGTGACAGAAACTTCATCAACACGCACTCTGTGAATCCCCTGGAGGATCTCCTGCTGTATCTCCTGCTGTGTTCTCACAGCGGCTCATTGGACATTATCCAGAGTTTTACTTGGCGTTTTTACAGCCCCCCCGCAGAATGTCTTGAGAATGCATGTCTGAAAGCAGCTTTCGTTTAGTAAACTACCTGTGTAATACTTAGAGCGGAGTAAAAGCTACAACATTTCCCTTTTAAGATGCACTGAAGTAAACTGGCATCAAGTGTAAATACCCAGGAACCTCAAATGGTACTTAAACACAGTATTAAATGTAATTTACTATGACTTTCCACCTCCACCATCATGTCTCTCCTTCTCCCATAATAACCAACTACATCCTACCTGACTGGGGATATTTTGAGATGTTACAGCTTTTTTTTTTCAACCTGTCCTCACAGGGGAGAAGTTATATCTAAGGCCGGAGCCGAGGAGGGTGTGATTTATGCTGATATAGGTGAGTGGCAGAGCAGTGGGCTACTGGTGATCAGTAGAATTACAAATGCAGACGAAACAATCAAACTCACAGTCGCTACGTCTTTTGTTTACGAGCTGCACGATGATGATGATGAGGAGGAGGAGGAGGAGGAGGAGGAGGATGATGATGATATCTTAATGATAAGGCAGGGAAGCATCTACCCACTTTGTGGTGGTGTCGGCCCAATACCTCTGACAGACTCATCATCCCATCATCTATCTGTTCATGTCATGCATCTTTGATCTGACTGTGGGAGTAAGTGCCTGGTCACACATATCACATTCAAAATGAACATCGATGGTCAAAGTTCAGCAAAGTTGTACTCTGCGTTCAGAGGCGAGGGTTCTCCCTGGATACGTGTGTGTATGTGGGACCAGAAGCTGATGCTGGGGTCACTCAGAGAGCACGTGCCTCCGCCAAGGCCCAGTAGTTCCCTCACATTTAAATTCAGTAGATCCAGATTTTTATTTGGATCTGCACCCAATTTCATACACTCAGGCGCAACTGTCTAAACATGAGACATTGTTGTGCTAATCTGTTGGATAGATTGAGTGTGATCCTGCTTAATAACAGAACGAGACTAACAGCCTGATGAAACAGCTGCAGACTTCTGCTCCACGAAAGTAGTACACGCAGGGCAGATGTATTACAACACACTATTGTTTCCACCTCTCTTTACAAAGTGAGTCTCCATTAAACTGGTGTCACCTGTCCCCAGACCTGCAGTATTTGGCCGACATCCGGCAGCAGATCCCGATCACGGCCCAGCGTCGCAGTGACCTCTACACGGTGTCGTCTGTGCAGGAGAGATCGAGCTGAACGCAGCGACCTCAAGAAATCAGGTCTGAAGACACCGAATGCAAACCGGGCATCAGACTTCTGCTGTGACCCGTCATCTTCCTTCAGCTACTCAGGAAATACAGCTGGGACAAAAAACGATTGATTCCCAATGATTTCAGCGCAGTCATCCTGCCGGCCTCTTAAAGATGGACTTGTGATAACATTTTCTGTAATGTCAACTGCAATAAGTCGATCAGTAGCAAGTTTATGAAAGTTTTGGTGAGTAGTTAGGTCCTATATAGTTCCTGGTAACAGATGATCTAATGTCAAAACCTGGTTTCGTCTGCCTCAGATTATTTGTAATGGTACCATTGGCATTTTTGTCAGTACAATTCTTGATAGATTGCAGCCATTTTAACATCAATGTATTTCACTGGAATAATATAATTCCTATTATTTAGTCTTTTTTCTTTTATCAGTTTCAACTCATGAACCATTTTTGGTGATCTTTAGACATCTGAAGTGTAATTTTCTGTCATGAGGAAAAAACATGAATACACCTGTGAGGTGAAATTTAAGAGCACCAGGTTTGAGAATCTTGAATCTTTAATAAATCTTGAAAAACAACAACTTCTCCGGGTTACAGATAGTAAAGAGATGAGCTGAGTAACTTTACTAATATCTAAATGATCTGTTAAACCACACACACACACACACACACACACACACACACACACACACACACAGGTTTGTGCAGCTAGACTTTGCTTTGGCTTTCATCTCATCCCCTAACTTTAACCAAAAGCTAAGGACATGAGGTCTACTGGTCCTAACAAGTGTTAATGCTGGAAAAGGTCCTAAAGAGTTAACAAATACACACACACACAACAAACGTGTGCAAATTAGTGCTCTGTTGCCCTCCAGCTGGGGCACTTTAGGAGGATTTTAAACATCAGTCTCTATGGACGCTGGCTTCATGACCTCTGTCTCCTCCCCGTTCTGATGTCTGTCGTAAGCTGGAGACAACAAACATTCATTCAGGTTTTTTAGCAATCACAAAACGCACAGTACATGGAGCTCATGTTCCACCTCTGTGAATGATTATCGATATAGAGTTAAGTATTAAGTTCCATTTTCCTGACCAAGAAAAGTCTCCAAAACCGTATCTGTGCTCTTGATCAACCAGGACAGAGTTTCGATTTAACAAAATACTTTCTCTTCTTACAGCCGCTCTTTGGGAAGGATGAGAAACACTAATATTTATAATGAATGTTTGCTAGATTCTGAAGTTACGCAAAATCATGTGTTTTACATTTTTCTAAATTTTCTCTGTATTGATACCTGTGAGGAAACGGAAACTTTCATCTCCCTGTCTCTAAAAAAGTAAATCTATCTTTGCCTGTTATTCACATAATTGAGTGGTGGAGGCATCACAAATGTACATGTTTACTACAAGCAGTCATCTGTGTGAATTCAGACTTGCCACCCTGTAAATCTGACTTTAGATTAAAATGTGACAAATAAGCTAAATTCTTCTGACGGCATAGTGAAAGGCCTTTGATGAGTGGGGGGGATCATAGTGTCGCTGTATCCTGTTTCTAATGGTGCACTGCAGGTAATGTTTACACAAAACACAACCAAGATATTGTTGCACACATATACTCAGTTAATGAATTAGGTAGGTCTCAACCCAGCAGCTGTTTCTCACTCAGCAGAGCTCGCTCATATCCCCATAAGTCCACTTGTGAAACCACATTTAAAATGAGTTGATGAGCAGATGATCCCTACCTTTGCTCAGCTGATGTTTACGGAACTCCTTCTTCTTCCGCTTGCTTGTCCTGTCCAGGTGGATCTGATAGACCACTCCCACTGCCACCATGATCCCCACCACCACACAGAGAGCGGTGCTGAACATCCACATGGCCTCTGACGCTCGCTTGTTCAGCGGGACCCTCTTCACGCCATCTGATCACAACGAGAACCACAGAGAAGAGGAAACAAGGAGATGCTTACTGCAGTGTTTATGGCCTCACTGCTGAGTTATCAGCTCATAGTAGCATTTCCCCACTAGAACATTTTACTCCACGAATTCAGTTTTACATGTCGGCCCTTGAGTCTCGATAAGTAGAGTAGGAGCCAGAGCTTTCAGCTATCAAGCACCTAAATATTGTTATTTTTTATGTGATCTGTCACATGAGACAGATCCTTCATATGTGACGCTCTCTGAGATGTGTATGTTCAAAGAAGGTTAAGGACAGAGGATGTCTGACCTTGTTCAGCCCTATCAGACAAATTGTGGTTGGTGAATATGGACTATGCAAATCAAATTTGACTTATCGATCAATAAGTAACTCACAGCTGGTGGAGGTCAAGTTCTGGTTCATGGACTGGTTCTCTATCATGCACGACACACTGGAGTCCTTGGAAATGTTGACGGTCAGGTGGCTGGTGATGTTGTAGAGGTTGGAGTCAGGGAGTGACGTGGTCAGGGTCCTCACTGACCCTTCAGGGGGCTTCTCTGTGTCGTTGATGAGCCAGTAGATGGCAGGTTCAGGGAAACCACCAGTGGAGTGACACCAGAAGGCTATCTCCTCTCCCTGCGCTGCCTCCTCCCTCTCCAGCACTGGGGGACTGAAACTGGCTGCAGACAGCCATCAGACCCTGAGTTACTTTCTGTCAACACCCCTCAGGAATTTTCCTGTCTGTTCATTCACACGTTTGGTCTGAAGTATGTTTCTTAATCACATAACTTTCATATTTCTCTGGTATCACAACTGTAAATGTGGTGACTACTTCCACCGTCTCCCACGAAACACACAATATTTTTAGTTATGATTTTAGTTTTAAAAAGACTGTCTGTTTATCTATCTTTCTATTTCCCTATCTATCCAGCACTGACCTGCTGTTGAGAGACACACAGTGCACACGGCTGCACTTTGATTCCCCTCTGAGATGATGAACAGTCTAAAGTAGGTGTTGTCCTCTTTGGGACCCACTGATGGCAGCAGCAGGGACAGGTTTCCAGTCAGGGCAGCGTCAGCAGAGATCCCAGCGCTGTCAGTGCTCCGTCTGTCCCACTGTCCGTCCTCTCCCCAGTCCGATCTGAGCACCACCTCGTCCCCTCTCCTCCACTCGATGGACACGTTAGCAGAGGCGGATATGTTGGGGTGGAGGCAGGGCAGGGACACCGGCCGGCCGACTATGCCGAGGACACAGTCTGGGTCTGTGGACAGAGGAGTGGAGCAGCACAGTGAGTTTCAGAGACAGGTCTCCATTCAATGACTCGACGAGCGGCACCACGCAGTCATCTCACCCAGACAGGCGCAGACAGTGATGAAGCTGAGCAGCAGTCCTGGGCGACACAGAGCCAGCGGCATCGCAAGACACAAAAACACCTCAAGAATAGGCTTCTCTTAATTCACAGAACAAAATCACATTTGTTCTTAAATTGTGAAACTCTCCCCCGCTCATTCAGGTCATCTCACTCGCTGAGAGAATTCACTGCCGGTCATGTTGTGGCTTGCTGAGCCATACCTGGATTCTCTCTCTCTATCTCTCTCTCTCTTCCTCTCCTGTAGTTTAAACGACCTGTGGCACCGTCACCGGGGTTTTAAAACCGAAAAGATTCCCAGGCCAGATTAAAAGACTTAGAATCCCCAGCCTACAAAGTTTCCAGAGGCACAGATCCTGTTGGCAGCCATTGTTTGGAGATCAGTCCGACCTGTTTGACTTCTTTTCAGAGTCTCTCTCTCCCACAAACACACGCACACAGACACGCACGCCTACATCACACACACACACACGCACACGCACACGCACACGCATACACACACCCACAGCCCACATCTGATGACACAGTTTCAAACAATGTGTGAGACAGACAGGCCTGTATATGTTTATTAGAAAATATAGCTAAAGTTGCTAATGTGTCACTAAAAAATAAAAAAAAGTGTCACTCAAACTCAAACATGCTATCCATGCAAAACATTTATTTATAAGTTGTTAAACTTAATCTTTTTTTTATCTCTTCCGTACTGTTTTTTTCTTTCTTATATGTAATAAATGTTATTAATGATTTTAATAACTTTGGTTAAAAGAAATACAACTTTTAAGATTTCAAACAAGATAACCCTGTGGTTCACAAGGAGCTCAGAGAGTGTGGTCTGTGCTTCACCTGTGAAACTCGCTCTATATGAGTAAAACCAGACATTTATGCTTTTTGTGTTAAAATAAATGTCATACTTTGTGTTTTTTGATTGTCTCCATATATATATATATGTATATATATACATATATAGATATTTATTTAGTTTTTTCTCAATAAAGAAATTATAGAAAAAGTTTATAAAAAAAACTTAATTTACAAACTGATTTATATGCAAACATTGCAGGTATGTGCTTGACACAGAATAATTGGCTAAAACATAACATTTTAATAAAAATACACGTACAATTACTTAGAACATCATTATACAAAATAACATATTGCAATCTGACACTGTTCACTGTCTTGCATCTTGCATTTCACTTTTTATATCTTTTATCTATTAAATATATTTTATTTAGATATGTTTATGTTTAAATAAATGTTATTTTGTATAAATATTAGAAAAAGGGAGTAAATAAGAAGTAAATAATGAGTAAATATATATTTTTCTTTTTATTGCTTTTCTTATGTGTCTTGTATTTATTGTTTTTTTTTATGTTTTTATGTTTCTATGTTCATTGTATGCACCAATAACCAGAGCAAATTCCTTGTAGGTGTAAACCTACTTGGCAATAAATACTTTCTGATTCTGATTCTGCTAAGTATAAAGAAAAGAAAAGAGTTCCTTCTTGTTTATTAAGTTTACTGTACATTTGCCCAGTGTGGTTGCTGTTTTATTGTCTAAAAGCTATTGAGTCTTGATATCTTCTTTAAATTAATATAGAAACACAGGAAATGACGTAGAAAATAAGAACATCTATAGTTTTTCAGCCTCAGTTGAGACTGTCAGGCAACCTCTCTCCCAAACTGCGAGGAATGCTTCCTCCGATGGGATTAGCGAACCAAACACAAACTCACAACCAGAACTAAAACCATGAACACAATCACATTAACACACCCAAGCACAAGCAGCCTGGCAAGTGTAGGTTTAAAGCGCAGCTTGACAGCAAGAGCTGCCTACAAGTCATGAACCAGGGCTAAATAACTCTGTAAACTCGCATGGGCTGGAACATAACATGCTATCTATTAGCATCATGCAGCTAACACGTAGCTGTAGGTGTGTGTGAGTTGTGAAGTGGAAAACTACTTTAAAGTAGTGGGTCTAAAATCTGCGACAGGAGGGGGCAGTGTGAGCTCTCCACGCTGCTGCCAGCCTGCAGCATGCAATTCGGAGAAGAAGAAGAAGGGGACGTCAACAGAAGGGTGACCTGCCATGATTAGTGTATTTAGCTTAGAGGTGAGAGTGAGATTGAACTGCTGATGGCAGCACTGAGCAGGATCTGTCCAGGGTTAGGATCATGCACACTGCGCGGTCAGAGAGCAGCAGCAGCCGCAGCCTGCTCTATGCTCCCCACACCTCAACATACACACACCGGCAACACCTGCAAACTACGGTGGCCGAGAGCGACTTCCACCCTGCAGGCCAGAGCTGTCTCACTCTGTGCCCGCAGGTTGAAGAGAGAGGATGGACAGCACGCAGGCTTCACGGAGGAGGAGGACGATGGAGATTTCATCGAGGACAGTGAGGTGGAGGAGCTGTTCCAGCAGCAGGGCCTTGAAGGCACCACAGGGAGACAACACAGGGTCTTCATCGTTCAGCCTGATGTGAAGTGGGGCAGCAGGAAGCAGCATCTGACCACAGGTAACAAGTGTGAACAGATGTGAGAGTTTTGTCACTGCAATGTTAAGTTTTGAACCTCTAAGGAGCTGTAAATACTCAAACTGTTTTACATCACTACAAAACATTTTGAACAAGTATTTATATATATATATATATATATACTGAAACTACTTCTAGTACAACACAGTCATCTCAGCATGCACTAGAGTCATGCCAATCTGCAGAACAGTATCACCTCCACATGCTCCAGACGTCACTGGGTGGTGTTCCACGTTCCAGGCTACAACCTTGACCATTTACAGGCTCTGGCACTGGTGAAGTGGATGAACAGAGATATAACGTTTTAATATTATTAGAATACAGAATGTATTTAGTCTATATATTGAAGTTGACTATTCATCTCTCTGCAGCCGAGCTGATGATGGCTGAGGCCGTGGGGCTCGTCAACACTTTAGACAGCTGGAGAGTGGTGGACAAGATCATCCTCTCCACCAAGACTCCAGAGAAGAAGAGGATCTTTGGCAAAGGCAACTTCCAGTCCCTCACAGGTATCATCCACTCTCAGTGTCCAGCTGTGGATCTATGCACTGGTCCAACTTCTGTGTCCAAATCAAACTCTTCTGTGCTTTCACCCCCTTCAGAGAAAATCAGACAAACAGCAGGAATCACCGCTGTGTTTGTGAACGTTGAGCGTCTGTCTCCATTGTCTGAGGTGAGCATGTTTGGAAACCATCCTGGCTGCAGACACAAAGGTTTTGTGTACTCATGCTGGTTTTCTCCTCCACACAGAGGGAGTTTGAGGAAGCGTGGGGAGTTAAAGTCTTCGACAGATACTCAGTGGTCCTTCACATCTTCCGCTGCAACGCCAGAACCAAAGAAGCCAAGTTACAGATCTCTCTGGCCGAGATTCCCTTGTTACGGTAACTTTTTTGTTTCGGTTATACAAAATGATATTCAATCAATCAATCAAATTTTATTTGTATAGCCCATATTCAAAAATTACAATTCGTCTTATAGGGCTTTAACAGGGTGTGACAGGGTTGAAATAATGAGGGGTTGAAAAAATAAAAACGAGAGCAGGAACGTCCCTATGAGGGGAAAGTGTGTGTATTCTCTATAAGGTAGGCATCAGGGAGACCAGGCTGATGAGCCGCACAGAAAGTTAACAAGTTAACAGTTGTATTGCCGTCACCAAATTTGAGGAAGAATATGATTACACATTGTAATACACATTGGCCACGAACCATTTTTATTCATGTAGAGCTTCTCTTTTGGACAAATATATTCCAATCTCATCTCACAAAACCATTGTTGTGTCTTCCCTGTCTGTTCAGAGATTCAGAGAGTGTCCTCTCACAGAGATATCATGTTCCTTCCTCCACTTGTTACTGTCTGGCTTTCTAACCCAAGAACTGTAATAGAGAAACGAGGACTCACTGTTATAATAGTATTATCTGGTGGATTTAGTTAATCTTCCTCTGACTTTACTCTATGTACCATCATGCTGGGTTATGGATACCAAAAATAAGACAATGCATAATAAGTGAAATACTAAATAACAAAATAAGAACCAAACCATAAACCTAATTTTCGCAATAGTCCAAAACAAGGTGACATTTTTGATCGTCGAAATCAGTTGAAGTTTTGTACAACTTTGTGACTGAATCATGTGTGAATGAAGAATAATAAAGAAAAAGGAAAACAATAGTGCAACTGCTGTGTCAGCGTTAAAACTAATATACTTATTTAGCTTTAGGAACTTAATTTGTACAATTTAGACAAATAATTTAAAATACTGATACAACAGTCAACATAATCCATTCTCAGCATATTGAAGGGAGGACGTGGGGACTGATGTTCAGTAGAAAGACGAAGGTAAATAGAAAAACTAGTTTTGGCCCTTTTATAAATTACAGTATATCTGTGTGTGGGGGGTGTGGTTGTAGCAGCAGGTGTAGAGGGTGTGTGTTGTGTCCTCAGCTGTCGTCTTTACTGTTCGAACACTCTTTATATCGCTGGCAGATCTCGTTTGAAGAATGAAATGGGAAACATGGATCAGCAAGGTGGAGGATCAAGATACATCGGCGGTTCAGGTACTGTGCCATCGCCGCACCAGAGTGTCGGCCTGCGTGAACAGTAGCTGAGCTGCCTGGGTAGAACAACACTCTGCTTGGTATCTGGTCCTTGCAGGTGAGACACTGTTTGAGGTCCAGCAGCGGCTGCTGAAGGAGCGCGAGTTAAAGATCCGCTCTGCGCTGGAAAAACTGCGCAGGAAGAGGCACCTGCTGCGTTCTCAGCGGAAACGTAACGAGTTCCCCATCGTCTCCGTGTTGGGATACACAAACTGTGGTGAGACTGGAAACACACACACACACATACTCACACACACACCAGGTCAAGCTAAACAATGTACCAGTGCTGTAGATATTTCTCTCCTGTCGTCTGCTCAGGGAAAACCACTCTGATCAAAGCTCTGACTGGGGACAGCGCTCTCCAGCCCAGAAACCAACTCTTCGCCACCCTGGATGTCACCGTCCATGCCGGCCAGCTTCCCAGCCGCATGACGGTTCTGTACGTGGACACCATCGGCTTCCTGTCCCAGCTGCCCCACCAGCTCATCGACTCCTTCTCTGCCACCCTGGACGATATCAAACACTCTGTATGTACCCGAGGGTCACGTCGCTGTGTGATGAGATGCTTTTGTTCACAGAACATTTAAAGTCAAAAATAACCTCAAAGTCGAATGTGTGAACTCTATGCTCGTTTCGCTCCCACTTCCAGGATCTGTTGATTCACGTCAGAGACATAAGTCATCCGGAGGCGGTGAATCAGAAGGTGAACGTCCTGAATGTCCTCAAGAACCTCAAGGTCCCCGACAGGCTGACGAGCTCCATGATAGAAGTCCACAATAAAACTGACCTCGTAAACAAGTAATAGCAAAAACTCTTGTTGCACCTACAAGTTTTTCTACAGCTATTTTGAAGAACTTCACAATAAGGTCAAGGATGTAAGCTATATGATGGGTTACATTTGTCAAAAGGAAGAAAAACTCATCTCTTTTTTTATAATCTTATCATTCTCAGCTACCAGTGTGCAGAGCCTGAGGCACTGCCCGTATCTGCCCTGCAAGAGCGAGGCCTAGACGAGCTGAAGGAGGTAGTGGAGGAAGAGATCGTAAACTCCACTGGGAAACGCATTTTAGATCTGAAAGTCAACCTCAGCACTTCTCAATTAAGGTGTGAGCTGCTTCTCTTACTTTTTAATGTTTAAAATAACAAATCATCCGTAAGTAAATGTGCATCTTCATCCACAGCTGGCTTTACAAAGAGGCAGTCGTTCAGGACGTGCAGGTGAACGCAGACGACGGCTCGGCTGTCGTCAAGGTTCTCATCAGCACCGCAGCTTACGGACGCTACAAGAAGCTGTTCCCGGGCAGATAGCAGAGTACGGGACAGAAGTACTGAAGTGTTCCATGTGGGTCAAAGAGACATTAAAAGAATGTATTGTACAGCGTATTCAAATAAATGAAAAGAATAATTTAGTTAAAGAATGATGTGCATTCTTGTAAACACATATATATGAATTGCACGTTGCAGAATGAGTTGGGATTTTAAAAAACACGTTCAATTAATTAAGAAATGCAGAAACAGCATATATATTCCTTCCAGTTCAAAGTGTAAACTCTGACAAAACTGCATATACATTGAGAGAGACATAGAGAAGGAACAATAGGGTTGTGAGCTGTAGTGGAATCAAATCACATCTTATATTCTTTTCTTTATCGAACTGGAATCCTTCCATAAAAGTTTTTGGTTGAGTGCAATGACCAGAGAGCAGAGGGGAAGTGTCCCCACAAAGTCTCCTGCGATGATGTTCAGGCTCTTGGACTGCGAGCCAGGGATCTGCTCCACCAGCCAGTTCTTCAAACACTCCCAGTTACTGAAAGTCAGCGTCCGCAGCGACTCCTTTGGATGCCTGAGGATGTAACCCTTATCAGCCGTCAGGTTCAGGCCAGAGACAAAGAAGCCATCTGAGGGGAAAGTATATTTTTAAAAAAACACATCCAGAATTACCACTGAAAAGGCTAAAAAGGTCTCACACTGTACACTGAAAGTAGAGCTGATTTCAGACATGTACAGAACTCCGAAAAAATCTCCAGAAATTCTCTGGCAGGTCTGCATGTGAGAATGCATATGTCTTAGTGACTTCTCCTGCCAGCCCCAAGTGAACACGCTTCAGAATGTCCAAAAGAGAGAACACAGCAGGAGATCCTCTGCAGGATTTTACTACATGTGTGTATTGATGACATTTCTAGCACCCAAGACTCCCAAAAAAAGTTACAAATATCTCATGATTAAAAAGCTGAGCATTTCACAAATCGCAGGGGAAGATGTCAAGAGAGCTTTTGGTGATAAGGGCTGACACAGTATTGATGTGCTGTAAACAAAAACACGTGATCTTCGCAGCAGCATTAATATATAACGTCCTTTCTCTGCCTGCTGCACCACCCCTCGCTTCAACACTCTGATTCCTGTGTTGTGAATGCAAATGAGCACAGACTCTCCTGTTGTGTTGATCATATGTGAAAGACAAACGCTGGAGAAAGACCAGACTCAGTCGTGCGGGCATCCTTCGAATCTCATGTCTGAAAACAGCTTAAGTCAAACTCACCTGGACGCCCCCTATCTTTGTTCCTGTCCAGGTAACTGATCAGTCCGTGTGCCGTGCGCTGGTTGGCCCAGTGGTAGGGGATGTCAGGCCAGAGCTCCTGATGTCTCAACGCACACTGGGAGTCGTAGGTCAGGATGACCTGGTAACCAGATGCCCACAGGCTCCGCAGGGTAAGGATAGATTCCTGTGCGGGTGTAAGTTTGATGTGTTAGGGCCATGTGTAGTTTTACAACCATACAACAACTGTGTAAGGAGAAAGAAATCGAACCGTGCGGGGACAGAGTTTTGAGGCAAACAGCTTCTTCAGAGAAAAAATGAACAATTCGTGACATCTGTCGTCCATTCCTTCAAAATGGCTGCAATCGAGGATAACAATCTCTTTAGGATGCGACTTCAGCCAAATGGCAACAGACAGCAGTGTTTCCTGTAAAGGAAGGACATGTATTGTAAATATTCCATAAAATCCGTAAACCAAAGCATTTCTATAATTTCTTTACGAAACTTACCAAAACTGTTAGATGAGTGTAAATGACGTGAGTGAAATAGAGGTCGCAGGATGAGTCGTTTTGTTTGTGTGCAACGCGGAGATCAAAGAAACGAATCCCCATCGAAAGCTGCTCCTCGATGCTTTTATCCTGAAAAGAAGAGTAACTCAGTTCACTGAGCACTGCAGAGAATAAGATATGTGGATTTAAAGTAATTGACATCAATTGTTTTAAATACCACAGACAGATGTAGCTTCTAGTACATGTGAGTTCCCCTTAGGGAAGTCATTTAACCCACATTCACAAAACACAATGGGTTAGGGTGAGATGAAAATTCTCCAATAGTTCTCCTATTAGAGAATAGGTTGTGATCGTAAAGCAACTCCAATCTGTACGTCTTTGTACTGTTAAAGGAATTTTGAGTTTCCTGAAAAAACCCAAGCAAACATGGAGGCAACATGCAAACCTCACACAGGGAGACCCTTCCCAACCAGGATTCAAGCCAGGAACCACCATGCTGAGCAAAATGAAGATTAAAAATTGGACTTTGCTTGACAGAAATAAATGTTTTCTCCCACGTGGCCACAGAAATCTGTTAATGCCTGTGTGAAGCTCTAGAGATCTAATAGAGCTTCGGTTAGTTTGTTTTTAGTTTTCTGGCAAACTAACGACTGTATCATCTTTGAAAAATATAAGGAGTGAGTCCCCTGGTTGAACTGAGGACCCCTCCCCCCCCCCCCACATGCTATCATATGTGTTTTCTGTTCTGTCTGATTAGACGTGTTGTTTTGAGCAATACTAGGGATTACACGAGGTCACCAAACTCTATGTATCTATAGATAGGCCTGTTAAGCTGACAGGGCTCCAGAGCAGCCCTCTGATCCCTGCAAACATTTAGACTTGTCTAAGTAGCAACAAGAACAAAAAGATAATGCAGCAATAAAATCATAGTCCCATATTGGTCCTCACACCACTTTGAAATTGTACATATTAGACATATTACATGTATGCTACTTATCAGGTTGTCTGAATCATATTGCTAACACCCAAGATAAAGAATCAAGGATCAGTATGAAAGGTTTATTATATTAACAAGATATTTTCACCTTATTAGAAAAATAAACATGTGACATTATACACAAACATTTCACATTATAATGACACAATTCCTACATCCAGATAAATTTGTATTTTGTGAAATCATGAAAATATCCTGTTATAACAAGAGAAACATATTTTCCCTCTATAAAGATTATACTGATCTGTTTGGATTTTTCTGTCATGGCAGCATTAGGATTCGGCAACAGCTGTACTTTGAGACGCCTAACACCATACATACCTGTGTGGTCGACCATTTGAAAATGGTCGGTCTGGTTAAGCAGTAGAAAAGTCCATCCATGATCCTTAAGAAGTCTGACTCAGACCTGACCAGGGGGGAGTTAATGTCCAGGCAGTAACTCATGGCATCGTGGCTCCCTGCATCAACACATGTGAATCAACACATCAACAAAGATTATTAAGATGTTTATATGTGACTGAGACACAACATCAACATCAATAGCTGGCATTTAATCAATGTAAAATAACACCGGTTGAGTGAAGAATTAAAATGTAGACATAATTCACTAACATGAATACTAATAAAACTAATTCTGTTTCATTTTATGAAAAAAACATCGACTATTAAATCTCCATTGCAGATAAACCAGGTAGGCTGAATACAACGTTTTTCAAACTTCACTCTGCTTCAATACTTTATATAGAGCAGACTTACGGATTTGTCTAATTTCATATATTGTTTGTCTTATTTTGAAAAGCTGTGATCTTGAGTATGAAGTTCTTGTCAACTGACGTCACCTCCAGCTACAGCTCAGGGGAATGCAGCACAGGGACACCCAGTGTCCAGGTGAGGGGGGAGGGGGTGGTTACAATTGCTTAACAGACTTTTGAACTAGCTGACATGCAGTGTTTGAAATATTTAACAGCACAATTCAGTTTAACTTTATGGAGAAAAAAACGTCCTCGTGGCAGATAAACCAGGCCGGATGAACGCAAAGTTTTCTAATGTCACTCTGAACCAAAGAACAGCCCATTCCTGACAGACAGGTTTGTGTGACATAAGGTGCATGTATGTAATGCACCTTACGTCTCTAGAATACAGGAAGTCTAAAGCTTAACTACAGAAAATCACCTAAATGAATACAGATGAACATAAAATAGTCACTACACAATACAAGAATAGAAGTGTAACCAAAACAGGCTCGTATATAGAAAACATTTAGGGACACAACCAGTCCGGAAGGCAGACAAGCAGGTCTAGAGAGAAAGGAAGTATTGAATGACACTATGGCAAAGAGTCGTGTTTAAATGTGTGTAGGAGTCATTATGAGAGAGTCACATGTACCAGGTATGGCCAGGTCTGTGAGCGGGATGTCCCACAGCTGCTCTGGTAGAGATGACATCCAGTCCTGGCAGCGGCTGAGGTCCATGTCCCCCAGTCTGTCCCAGTCCTGCAGCGGAGACTCACTGAAACCAGGTCTGGGTCTGCGCTAGATGAATCTGAGAATCCTGCTGGGACCAGACATGCTGTGATTACTGGTCCTTCCCTTCAACCATCGACCGCACTCTGCAGGAGGAGGAGGAGGAGGATAAGGAGGAGGAGGAGGAGGAGGAGGAGGAGGAGGAGACATTCAGACGTTTCCTGATTCTTTAGTTGAAAAAAAAGACAACGTTATTAGCAGTAGGATGTAAGAACAAGGCAGAGGTGCGCTCTGTCCCAGGGGCGTTTCAAGGGACTTTGAGATTGATGGGCAAAACGGCGGCAAAAACACATCGACATCCCCCCCCCCCCCCAACCCAGCCCCACCCCTCGCGAAAAAAGAAGAGGAAGAAATACACATGACAGACATAAACAATTTGCTGTAATATACTGACATGGGGCCTCATTAGGAGGTTCAGTGAATTTCAATAAAACTTGAATACTTTACGTCAAAGCCATTCACTTAATAAAGTGTAGACTTTACAAAGAACATTTACAAGAAAGCCAACAGTTTAAACAATGTGAAAATACTGTGTGACGAATGTAGAGAGAGAAAAACATCTTCGTCGGTGTCTTCTATGCGTATGGTTGCGCCTTTTCTCCTGATTTTATTTTTTATAATTTGTTTATTGTTTTTATTTTGTTTGGCATTAGAAATGTCATGAACACACCCACTCGCTCATGGTGCATCCTGCAGAGGATCTTCTGCTGTATTCTCACAGGGGCCCATTATCATCATTATCATTAGACAAATTTTGTAACCAAGAGACTGGCAGGAGAAATCAATTAAGAAGCAGCCAACTTGATGTAGAAAAACGACAAAAAAGGAAGCAGAATACAGCAAAGTTTTTGATTTAATAATTACAGTATCAATAAAAAAAAAAGATTCTGGACATTCATAATTCTATCTGAGTTCTTTAACTCTTCAAGTATAATTGGATTTATCCTTAAACACATGCCAGACCATGCTACTGAGATAACTGTAGACTCTGGTTTACTGATTCTGTGGGTCAGACCTTGTCAAGTGGATTAAACAGAAATTGTACATTTTAAAGATCAGTAGCATGTTATATAGAATAAAATACATGAACACATTATGACTGTTAAGGACTTAGATGTTGAGGTAAAATATTGTGTGGCTGTCTAAATCTAACTATGCCATCAGTCGTCAGCAGGAGTCAGGTCAATACACTGATCAATTAACAGATCAATCCTACATAACAACAACAGAGCTGGAAACAAAGTTCATATCATTTGTTGGTGATCTGGGGAGAAAAAACTGTTGACATCTCTATACATTGAAACGTAGGTTAACACCATTTAAAAAGATTGTTGCAACAGTACATGCAATTTCCTTTTTACAATCAAATTTTCATCTCTAAACATGATCATCACCTCATCCTGACACAAGTCCTGCAAATGCTCAGTCAAATTACAGTTTTTGGCACAAAGATAATAAGGTTTTGAATTCAACTTAAGTTTGTATTCCATTTTTCATCATCGCAGTTACTTGTATATTTAGTAGTCCATGTCCCCTGTCTGAATAGTGAGTAAATAAAGTGAGATAATCAGCTTAAAAATGCTCAGGTTTATTCAAAAAGCTCATTTCCACAGGCACAGTGGTGCAGTATTACTTTAAATCAAGCCTAACTTGTTACCTAAAGTCAGTAGTAAGTAGAACAAACCAGGTTTGGTTCATGCAAATAAGATTTCCATGCAGTTTCCTGTCTCCTCTACATTCTCTATGGACACATACAGTACGTGTGCAGTTGGTGGTAAAGTTAGGTTGCTTCTCAAACTTCTGCTCACATTTAGAAAAGTTTCTACATTACAGACTTATGTGCTCTTTGAATATATTGTGCTTACTCTTTTAAAATGCCTGCGGTGATAAGGTGAGATTAGTAGTATCATTATTGCTTTGGGCACCACTGGTCACCTTGCTGAAAACAATGCATTGCATAAAGAGTGAACTGAATGTAAACAAACAAATGCAGGTCAAAATACCAAACGTCTGTTTTCAAGCAATTTAAAAAATGAAATGTACATTTCACTGCCTCCAATAGGTGCATTTATGTTTAAATAAACTATTCAAGTACTTTTTCCCCCTTCACGTTTAACAAAACAAGCTTGTGTGTGGGTTTTTCATGCTGTGATTCACATTTTCTTTTTTGTAAAATAATGCATTCTGGTGAAAAGTCATGAGGACCATTTCAGTAGTTTCTCATTCAGCATAACAACAGTTGGTACAAAGTGGCTCTCTGTGATGAAGTCCCCAGCGATGATGTTGAGGGAGCCCACCCTGGAGCCGGGCGTCTGCTCTTTGACCCAGCTGAGCAGCGTCGGATACGTGGACGTCACCAGGTCCTTCAGGGACTCTGTCGGGTGAGTGCAGATGTATTTCAAGTCCTCGGTCAGATTAATTCCTGTGACAAAGAGACCTCCTGAAACACAAAATAATACACATGATATTATGATATGATATGATCGATCACAGCATTAACAAAAAACTCGAGCATTGCTGTCCAGCCTGTGTCTGGTAGTCCATCAGCAGCAGATTACCTGGTCTGCCATGTGGCTTCCTGTTCTCAAACTCCTCAATAAGAGCCTCAGCTTTGCATTTATTGGCCCACCAGTAAGGAACATGTGGCCACAGCTCACTGTGACAACTGGCAATATTGTGCTCATAGGAAACTATCACCTGGTAGCCAACAGCCCACAGGTTTCGAAGAGTTAACGCTTCCTGAAATCAACAGAAAATCGTGTTTTAAAAACAAACATTAAAGCTATTAAACAAAATAAAGAATATTGCCTGTCTTAGTCTGCAGGAGAGGTTGTACCGTTTTGGGACAGAGTTTGGAGGTGAAAACGTTGCGTATGGTTGTGAGCAGCAGCATGTGGAGCTCCGGGCTCAGGCCCAGGAAGTGGCTGAAGGAGAGAATGACCACCTCTTTGGGATGAGCGTCCAGCCACTCTCTTATCTCCAGGAGAACAGTCTGTCAGGAAAAACACAAGGTGCCGTTTAGTCTGCTTTTAAATCACAATTCTCAGCCTTGGTTAAAAGTTAAATAGTGCACAACCCAATTAGCTGAATTATTTTGGACCAAAAAAGGCCAACATCCAGCCACAAACCGTGTGGAGTGATGGCACTTCTGTGGTCCACTCCTGTTTGCCAGACCTGGGCCACAACTAAACCATAGCAATACCGCATGTCAACTAAAGGTGCCATAGGGGGCAAGAATTTGTTTTGTGCTAATTGGACCATATTCACCATTTACAACTCTAGGGTCGGAGGTGCTGCAGCATTGCGTGAAGTGGCCCACATCTGTATGCTATCTGGGAAGGAACATCCCCAGGGTCAGGTGCTTTAAAGGATGAGTTTGTTGGCATTCACCCATGAGTCTACTACACGACCATGAGTGGCTGATAGACCGAATAAAAAGGGTCTGTGTGTGGTTGTTCACATGTTTCCTGTTATGGAGGTGCATGTGAAGACTCTACTGCAGGAACTTCACTACATTCAAAACTTACAAAGCAGGAGCAAGACAATTAAACATCTTACTGCAGTGATGAGGCTCTGCAGACCATGAATGTATCATGGTTGTGTGTAATTGTACCTCCACAGTCAGTGTGGTGTAAACACCGTGGTAGAAATACAGATCGCTGGAGCTGTCATTGGGCCTGTGTGCAATCCTCAGGTCACAGTATCTGACCCCACAGTCCAGCTGCTGCTTTATAGTGTACTCCTACAAGACACGCATCAAGGAATTCATTAGAGGAGGCCCAGCTTTAAAAAAATCATAATTTCACCATCAAGTATCTTGTGCATCTTTTTCTGTGATCCGTTACCTGGGTTACAGCCCACTTGTAGACAAATGGTCGAATAAGCGGCTTCATGTATTTGTCCAGCTTTTGAAGCAAGTCTGGTTGGGTGAGGTCAACTGGGGATCTGTCATTCATATCCAGACAGTAGGTTATTGCATTGTGGCTGCCTAATTGGGGTGAAGATAATACACATAATCACCATTAGACAAATGGTTATTCACATATTCCCTCAGGATGCAACAAGATACATTTTCATTTGAATAGTCAAGGCGGATTTACTTGATCCGGCCCCATACAAGATTTTACATGAGAGATGTGAAGTGCAAAACTTAAAGTCTATTCCTCACAGTTGTGTTGTTTTATGTCCTGTTAAGGTTTGTAACAAAAAATTGATGCCTATGGAATAATAATAACAAAAACAGGCTAAGGGTAAAACCTTTGTAATCATTTTATGTGACACGTGTGGCTGCAAATAAACATCGTGGATTGCTACATGTGTTGGCTGCAGCACATTTCTTAATGATGCATGTGCAAACATGTACAATTAATCAATTCTTAATAGGTACATGTTTTACTTCTTTGTTACACTGTTATGCTGCTTATGTGCTGTCAAACCGGTGAGGCTGGTTTCTTTGTTTGCATTTGTTTTCTTTAATGGCAGTGCACGCAGCTCGGCAGGGTCACCCTTCAAACAGGAGCCAGGTGGATCAAACCACTCACGGCACACATATTTCCAACAACACCATTCAGTCACTGTCTAACATGCAGTGAGCAGATCTGTGGCAGCCTACCTGGGATGGCCAGGTGGTACAGGGGGGTGTCCCACAGAGCACAGGGCAGGTGAGACATCCAGCTCTCCATGGGCAGCTCACTCAGGCTGGACATACCGAGCTCCAGTGTCTGCACAGAGATCAGTGTTCAGGGTTTCCACTTCTGGAGGCTGTTATCATGTTACAGCACACAGGCAGACACACATGACACTGTGGTGGGTGTGAATGGTTGGGATCAGTGTGAGTCAGTCAACATGACAGAGGTGTAGTCCTGTTTGTCTCACACTCACTGATCAGAGAGCCGCTGTGTCCTCCTCCCCGTCAACCACCCAACTCGGTCACTGCGAAACTACAGCCGGGAGAAGTCGTCCATCCCGCAGCGTCACAACATGTCATGGCTGAGCAACACACATGGCCGGGGGTGAGGAGGATGTTAATGATATCCAGAGAAGCAGCGTGGCCGCGATCCTTCAGTCCGCCGGTTACCTGCGAATCCCGGAAGAGCGGGGACCATATGCCCGGCGCATTCTCCTTAACGTCGACTGTCGATTATCCAAAACATGTCCACGTATAGTAATGCTGTGGTGCACCGGACAGCGTGTGGGACAGGCGGCCGGGTGCTAGTCGGTCCCCTGGGCTGCAGCAGGATGTGCAGCAGGGAGGGCGGCACCGAGCCTGCTGACAGATCAGCAGATACTCCTCTTAAAGAGACCCGGAGCTGATGTCCTCTGACACACACCGAGCAGAGAGATGCTGCTCCAGCATCTCAGACACACGTGGTGGTTCCCCCCCACAGGTCAGACCCCCTGCTGAGGGGTGTGGTCAGGGCTGATACAGGCTATGACCTGACCTGTAGGAGTCATTATCTGGTCATTACAGTTCGTCCAATACTATCAAACTGAACTAATGGCATCCTCAGCACCCTCTGCCTTTCTTTCAGGCTAATGGCCAAATGTTTTTGCACGGTTAATGTAGACAGGAAACATTTTTAACATAGTTGCTGCTCGCTAAATATTGGTCTGTTAGCATTGTCATTGTGAAACACGTTGGTGCGAACCTTCCGTTCTATGTATAGTGTCTTTGAGCTCCTTAAAAAGTGGAATACAAATCAAATGTATAAGTAATCTAATGTATTTCTACAATATATATATACACTTTATGAGTGAGTCCTCCTCAAACAGTTCTAAGCAGCACAATAAAAAGTGTATATATATATATACATATATATACACTTTTATATATGTATATATATATATATATATACATATATATACACTTTTTATTGTTGTGTCCTGGGCGTTGTGTGGGCTTCTTATAAACAGCCCAGTGTTTTCTATGAGCGACCTTATGTTTGTAACACTTCCATTGTTGTCTGTCTTTATAGATTTTTTTATGATCAGTATCGTGTAAGTTTTAACTTGTTTGTCAGAATGTGCTGTTCCCCTGTGTCTGCAGCTACTTCAGAATTATTCCTTCCTTTTTTCCCCCAAGAGTGCGTCCTCCTCAAACAGTTCTACAATACACTGTCACTTGTTGTTGTGTGTGTGCAGAGCTTTCTGTAAACAGTCCATGGTGCAAAATGAAGTTAGAAAACTGTGCGTTCATCCTACCTGGCTTATCTGCAGTGCAAGATTTTATAGTCAGTGTTTATCATAAAATGAAAGCGTTTTCACATATGTGGTTTATAGACAAGTTAAAATTATTTTTGAGCTGGTGTCGGTTTTTCATATATTGCATGTTGGCTAGGAGTTGGAGTTCTCTTCAACTATCTTTAGAGGTTTATGTCTCAGTACTTATATTATTTTGAAGAGTAATAGCTAAAGAGGAAGTTTTTCTATGAAAGTTGTTGCCATGACGGAGAGCATGTCTCGTGACTACTTTGAATATTTGTCTTGGAGAAATAAACAAATTTAAAACGATAAATCATCTGAAAATTTGACCCAGGGTTTGATCCAGTCACTGACCCCTGCTGTAGTTTATCAGATGAAATGTAGATGACATGTTGAATTTAATACACAGAACTGACCGTATCCAGAAATCAGGCCTAAATATCCCAGATGTGAACGCTGCCATCTTGCATAGTTGACGTCATGTGGTGCCAGAGTCTGCACAGTAGCGATGGAGGGATGGAGCCTGTGTAGCTCACCCTCAAACATCACATTACTAATTCAAACCAAACCTTGGACAAATTGCAATTTGGCATACATCAGTGTGATACAATTAATTTGAAGTGTACTTTTTAGTTTAGTCCATGTCCTACTAACATAAAGGAGGTGGGAGTTGTGACCTGTTCTCCAGCCAGGTACCAGGGGGGGGGATCAACACACTTTGGTGTCTTAGATGGTAACTTTGTTCAAAATATTGCTGCTGAAAAATTCGGTGTATTTTTTGACACGTGCACTTCTTTTTTTATTTAACAATTTCATAAAGTGTACCTTCATCAGACCACTGAAGGCAAGGTACAAACTGGACACACACACACCTCTGTATGTGCGATATGTGAAAAGAGGTCATAACAAGACACACAGTAGCTTTGCTTTATGAGGTGAAAGAATTTGAACTGCTGACCTGCATTATCACTAGAAGAATGTTTGTTCTCCATACAGGCAGGACTACACCCTTTGTATCTGCAAATCCCAACCAGTCAGATGTGGTCACTTTTTCTAGATATGCAAGATAGATGCAAAAGATATCTGTTTGATTGAAGAATTTCAACATACCCTATTTCATTTAATCTGAGGTTAACCTTTGTGCTAAAACAGATTTCCCAGAAACTGATCATCTGCTTGTTTGTGATCATTCGGCTTGGTCAGGTCTTGCTCAGCTTTTCCAGTTTGTCAATAAACCCTGAAACAGCACTAACCAGTGTGGTGAAGCAAACCAGACAAACTGATGAGTATCATTAGTACAAGTACATGTGAAAGTAAACACATTATTAATGGCTGCTTTTCCTTTAGTGTAAACACTTTCCTGGTGCTGTCACACTGACACACTTAAGGTGACAGAAAACCACAGGTATAACATTTAATAGCTTGGCCTTGCTACACACTGTGCAGTTGCTATGTTTGATACTGCCGACATTTAGCCAATCATCTAAATAGCTAATAAAAATCATGAAATAATAAACAATGGAACAATTTCATGTAGCCTACCCTGCCTGTGTTTTTTGTCAGTAGTCATTCATTTATCCAGGTTTTCCTTCCTAATACCAGACTTCAGAACAAATCCACTTTCATAAAATTCATCTATTTACACAAAGAACACAATTATTTAATTAACATTTTATTTGAAAACTTTACCTTCAAAAGGAGAAACATAACATAGCACGTTCAAATGCATGTGGGCCCTTATTGTCGGGTAAAAAAAGTGTTGGATGTGAGTGTTGAATTATGCACCTGTTTTACATTGACAATCCACCTCAGTCCTTGACTGTTTGTTTTGAGAAGGTGAACTGAACAAAAATGCATTGACAGTGTTAGTTGATGCTGCACAGGAGGAAAATCACACACACACACAATGCAGTTGTGAAATGATTACATAGCGTAGGTCAGAGCTGAAAACCATGTTTCACTTCAGCATATAAAGTTTCTGGTTTACGGAACAAGTAGTGCGTCTACTTCTGGTAATGTTCACCGGCATGAACCTCCCTGCTCTCAGTTAGTGTTAGAGGTGAGGAAACCGATTCAGTTTCACCTACTTCCTCTTCCCTCATTTGAGAAGGTGTTTTTACTCGACCTTGTTCTGAATGGTCAACTCAGGTGTAACACCCCCTTTGCAACTGTTTATTTCAACTGTGTTTATTGGTATATTTGAATCAATCTGTTACGTACTGACATTACAACTGAATTATGCCACGTGAATACTGCAGCTAGGTACCAAACAAATATCACAAGATTGTTTTTGTGTTTATTCTGTCAGAGTTATGGTGTTGAATTATATTACATAACCAGACCTCCCTGCACCCATGAACACTCTGCTGTAATTCTTATTGCCAAAATGGTTTAGAACATTGTGAGGTCAAAGTGACCTTTGACCAACAAATACTGAACCTCTCTCATCCTCGAGTCCAAGTGAACATTTGTGCCAAATTTGAAGAAATTCCATCATGGCGTTCCTGAGATATCGCGTTCACAACAATGGGTCTTAGGGTCGGACAAAATGGAAACATGTCTCCACAGCTGTCGTTTGCATGGAGGCATAAGGACTGGTATTTGTTCTTCATCTATACAGCTTCTACATTTGAGAGTTCTGAGGGAGCGGGAGCCAATCGCAGCTGAGATTGGGCAAAATGAAGGATTCACCCTGACTTACACCATGGACAGGTCCACAGACATCACAGGGCCAACATACAGAGGCAAACAACCATTCACCCCACACCTTCAAAGTACAGTCTCCAGTTAACCTAAGCTACACTGCATTTGTTTGGCAGGGGGATTATGGTTGGAAGCTGAAGTGTCCGGAGTAGCCAATGTAAACCGTTTCTTGCTGTGAAGCAGTAGTGCCAGCTGCTGCACCATCACACTGCCCTGTGTGATCACATGTCCTCTTCAAATCATAGTTTGGTAAACTTTTACAATGTTAGTCATTTAGGCAGTTTCTGTACAGCTGTTTTTATAAAGTCACAGCTGTGTAAGAGACGTTCAGCTTTTTTTTATTAAATAAAATAGTTTTTGTATTAAAAATTGGTTCATATTTGGCAAGCTCCTCAATTTTCAATAAAAATAAAACAGTTGATAAAGGCTGATCATGTTACTATCTGAGGAAAGAGCTGTACTCAGTCTTTGCCTTTATGCATCCAGTTTCAAGTCATTCCCGATGGATGCAGTTATATTTTCTGGCATTTTCTCCCTTATAGGCCAGAATCTGATTGTTTTAACACCTGCAAAAACTGAAGGTCCTCACTCTGGGGAAGTGTAATCCTACACAAAAGGCATTCATGTTTAAGAATTACATGACTCCACTATTTGACGATTGTAGAAACCACCATGTCAGTCACCTTTGAGGAAAACAATGGAAACAGGTGGAGTAGATGCTGGAGTTCTCTACAGGATTCCCATTAGCTGTTTCAGTTTTAATATCTGGCCACAGTGACATTGAAGGATCAATTAAGTGGAACATGTGTTTCAGTTACACAACATTTACATCCCAATTTGAACAATGTATGTACAACAGTTTTTGTCAAAGGCAGATTGAGCCTGTGTACAGGGGAAAAGGGCTGTTTAATACAAAATGTGATGCTGGCCATAAACAAAAGGCAAGCATGATAATCTCAGAAGACAGATTTGTTCCGGTTAAATCAACACTGTAACAGCTACGCTTCTCGTGAACTCTACTGGGCAACTATCAACGGCAAAAACCATCAAACATCTTCTGGTTCGTGTGAACGGCAACGTGAGCGCTGGGTCTTGGTCTGGTCCCTGATTGAAATGTGTTCAGAGAGGCAGCCTGGCACTTAGGAAGTCTGCCAGAGGGTCGGGAGACATCAGTGGCAGTGAGAAGAGTAAAAAAACTACAACAATGACAAAAAAAGAAAGAAAACACAGCCGTCACCTTTGCATGGGGTGCCGGGAGCCCAGCGACTGTTTCCCCCGACTGACCCCTTCCCTCGGAGTGTCCACCTGCCGTTGGTGCCGTCCTTTGGCCTCTGGCTCTGAGTCACTGAGCTCCAGGTCGGGACAGTATCCGTCACTGTCCTGGTACGCTCGCCCGCTTTTCACCTTGTGTTCAGACACGGGTTTAGCCCACAGTCGCTCCTTGGAAGACACTTTGCGGGACAGTTTGTCAGAGGCCCTCAGGTCCTCTGTGGTCCGTACCAGGTTAATGGTTGCCTCTTTGAATGACCTGCCGAAGTGCTCTATGGCAGACTTACGAAAGCTGCTCTTGTCGTTTGAGGTGTCCTGGTGAATGGGAGTCTGGCAGGAGCTGTCCCTCTGGGCCGCAAACTTCTCTAGGCGGCCGTTAGACTTTGCTCGGTCCTGCTCCAGCTTGCCGTTGCTGTTGGACGAGTGGCCGTGGAGTGCAGCGTGTAGGGATAGCGGTTTGCCGGTTGGTTTAACAGGCAGCGTTGGGTTGATGGAGTGGCTCGAGGAAGCCAGTCGGCCGTTGGATCGCTCGTCTCGCCGAACACGGCCATGCATTTGAGGTTTCCCCTGACCAAGCCCCTCCCCTGTGTATTCTGAAACATTACCCCTATTGTCCGGACACAGTGGCCCATTACCAGATTTGGAACTGCAATTCCCGTTTCCAAGATTTGAAGCTTTGGGCATTTTTAGCTTTAGAGTAATCCGCGGAGGAGGACGGAACAGTGTACTCTCCACTGGGAATGAAGCAGGAAGGCCTTTGGATGAAGGGAGACAAAACGTTGAAGATCAGTTATTGCCGATCACAACATAATATTACCAAACAGATAACAATAACGAAATAGGCATCTCACCAGCAGACTGCTCTTGGTTCATTAGCTGCAGATGCAAGTTAAACATCTGCTCCTGGGATTTACTCTGCAGCAGCTTCAGCTTCTCCCGCCGACTCACCATGTAACACAGATTCCTCACCTGCAGAACACGGACATGACGGCGTGTCAGGTAAGAGGGTTCATCACACGAGTTCATCATTTCATTTCCTTTAGTTTTTTTCCTAGGACTGTAACATTAAATTGATTTAATCAATTAAAATTAAATAGTTGGCAACTAATTTCATGAACAACTAGTCGGGTCTGCTATTATGCACAGCACACACAGAGGCAACATCCCCTGAGGTGGGTGGTAGTAAACCAGCCAATCCCTTGCCTTGTGAAGCTCACATTACGACGCCTTCTCTTCTCACAAGTGTTTGAAAAATGGTACAGTAGCACATCATCATTATATGAACCTGAAGAGAAAACTGTGAGAACCTCTCCTCCTCCTCCCTCAATAACAACCTTCAGGCTCATACTGCAGAAATGTTATGTGGCTGTTTTTTTTCTCTTAAGGGTCTAAAACGCCCTATGAAAACATTTATCTGGTTTTCAGTTTTAGTTTTACAACTCCGGGTTTGAACGGTGTGTTGATATAATATAAGCTATAATTCTGTGTCATAATACACAAACAATTTGATTTGTGTAGCATCAGAAGTCAGCTCTGGAAATTCACTTTTTCAGTTTGTGAGTCTGAGCAAGACAGAAGCTTTAAGTTGTTCAGAGCACTGTGGCTGTATGGAGAGATTTCTGTGATGGATATATTTATCAATAAAATTGACAAAATATATAGAATATGCTAACTCTACTGCTCAGCATCTACCATAGTAAAATGTGATTTCTGTTAATAGAATAAAACGTGAATTCAAGCACATAATCTGTCAGCCTCCTAGAAAAACCCAAAAAAAACATTAGGAATAGGCAAACTATAGTATGAATAAAATTAAGACAACAAATACAGTGTGAACAGAGAAATGTCCTAGACTAAGCAGAAAAAAAGCTGAGACTCAGCACTCCAGGAAACAACACACTGCAGTGAGAAATAAAGCACCCACCCTCTCTAAATCCTGTCGCAAGTGCATGAACATCCGCATGCGTGTGTGGATGCTGTCCTCCTGAGGCTGCAGCACCAGGTTCTCCTCCTCCTCTTTAGGGGGCAGCAGAGCTTTGTTAAAGCTCCCTTTCCTCTTCAGTTTCCAGTAATGGTAGATGAAGTCCACCAAGCGCTGAGAGAGCCCGAGGGCCCGGGCCAGCTCGTCCGGCTGGATCAGACTGTAAAACTCCTCCTCCAGCTCATGTAGTCTCTGCGCCCGCTGGCCCACCTTCACCACCTCTATGGGGGGTTTGGAGCGTGCCGGGCTCAGGCTGGCCTCCCCAGGTTTGCATTTGCTGTGCTTGAGGCAGAAAGACTTGAACTTGACCTCATCCCCTTCGTCCAAGATGGTCTTCATCTCCAGGCTGTGCTCGAAGGCACATGTCACATGGAAAGGAGTGGTGCAGTTCTTTACAGAGCACTGCGAGCGGAGGGGAAATAATGGTTGTTTTAAAGAAAACCAATGTTCCTTTCATTACTCGAGTTACCATGATTTGGTTTGGAAATTTCCCGTATTTGTCGAAAATTTGGACACCTCATTATTCGTAACATTTTTTTGTTGCAATTAAAGTGTAAACAAGATATAGTGTTGAAATTAGATGGAGAAAAGTAAAAATGCACAAGTTTGGTTAACACACGTTTACATTTCCACTGTATTTGAATGAACTGCTACAACTGCAATGTCCTCGAAGGATCAAGAAACCAACTTCTTGGAGAAGAGGAATTTGTGGAAAGGCTTACTTTTTTACACTTTGCACACAGCCAGTATTAAAACCAAGTAAGTGGCCATCACCTCCAGCTGCTCCCACAGAGAAACCACGGCTGGCAGCATTGAAAACTTACTTATAGCACCGTTAATGTTTACATTTACTGTGTTGTTATGGTGACACCCATGAATGCACAGATTCACACTCACCTGGATACATGCACCGGTCTTCAGTTTACACAGACTGCAGATGAGAGACCAGCGGCTGGGTGGGATGTGGGAGACTTTGGTGATGGGCTCCATCCTCTCAGGACACGCGATGCTCACCTGCACGGCAGCAAAACATTCAGTGTGGTCTGAGAATGTTGACGGGGTTATTAATGTAAAACTGCCTAGTGAGGTCAAGAGGTCTCGCAGAGGAGACTGGTTGTTACCTCTGGTATCCACAGGGCACAGCTCACATGGGCCCACTTGGTGCCGGCACGTGTTGCCTTCATGGCACCGCCCTTCTGGGGACACAGAAGGCACTGCGGGTCGATGCCGAGGACGCACGTCCTACACAGCCAGTTTCCAACGGGCACTTTGACGATGCCGTAACAAGCCTGAGGAGAGAAGAACAGGTTAGAACATTATGTGATTGACAGATTCATTGGTACCAACAGATTAATAAATACACTTTGATTAAGGTACTAACAATACTTGTTTTTCCTTTTAATGTTTGAATACTGCAATGGAGTAGTGCAAGGGGGAAACAGTAAGGCCCCGGTCAGGCGCCAGTATTTCCAGACTCCAGCAGCCAGGGTTATCATTTACACCAAGTCCATCTTCACTAGCCTCCAGTCAAGTCCTGCATACTCACTAGTGCACTAGCGTTCTTGTCCATAAAGTTGCTACCGTCCACACAGACCTCATAGTTTAATGTGCAGCTGTGTTCGTACATGCAAGTGGCATCAATATAATTCTCTCTCTTCCACTCTTTATTCTGTGTACCTGTCGCTCAGAATTTAATACATGCGAGTGTGACTTTTGTGTGCACCCACACTACCGATGCTAATGTTATTATTATTAATTATGATGGTCATTGTAATAATCAGTTCAACTTAAGTTTTTTTGTAGTTTTACTACAGTGTACATATAAGCACCGTTGAGAAAAAGCTCTAACATATGGTGACATTAGGAACTATGCAATTCGCCAAAACATTTCCCTAAACAAATTCATAGAGCATGGTGGAGGTAGCATTAAACAAATCCTTACATAATTAAGACCTTCCTAAACATATTTAAGACATACTACGAAACATCTTAACATACTTCAGACTAAAGGCCAATGTTTCAGATTATTGAATTGTAGAGCTTTTAAGACTTTTAAATCCCAATTAAACTAATCTGGCTAAAAAAAAATGTATATGCTGCGAAATACTACGATGTCTGGTTTTGGGTGCATTTGTATTTTTAAACATATTTTTAGCAGGCCTTTCGCCCACTCTTGAATACAAAGACAGTAGTGACTGGACCAGTATACATTCTGATAATATTCGATCAATCAAATGACCGAACATGGAGCTCACGTGCGGCCTGAGTGCTGAAAGGTGTTTTCATGTTTACCTGGTGCACACAGATGTTGCACTTGTCACAGAACACCATGTCATTCCCCTCTTCGCTGTCCGGGGAGCGGCACACGTCGCAGATAACGTCCTCGTCGTACTCTATCCCCAGACCCTCCACTGTCTCGATGGCGTGCTTCATGTTGCCATGGCACTGCCTCTCCAGGGCTTCCAGGGTGCGCTCCATCGTCAGCTCATCTATGGGTTCCTCCCCTGGGAGACACAGAGACAAAGCTCCATATGGTCAGAGAAAGCCTAGACTGTAACAACATCATGATTCCAAATCTTAAAGCTCCTATTTGTGGCTCAGGGGGACAGATGTCTGCTGTTGTAGATGTGCTCTATCACCGGGATTGTGCAAAGTGAATTTTAAGATGGATAATCCCTTTACAATCTCGCTCCTTACCCATGCGGTCAAGCTCTCGGTTGAGTGCGTGCAGCCAGTGAAGGTCCATGTCATCCAGATCGTAGCGACACATGGCCTCTGCCAGCTCCTTGATGTTGACATAACCTGGTTCAGTTGACTCCTGACAAGAGCACTGGATGTACTTCCTCTGGTGGGTGTACAGGACTTCCTTGGGCTTCTCCACAACAATCCTGAGCACAGACAACACATTTCAAATCTGTCAGAACTGCAAGGATCTTAAAACAGTGATATAGTGTTTTGGTAACAGTCAGTGTTTACCTGACGGACGGCTGTGGGATGGTGTCCGGACTCGCAGGCACCTGGACTCCCTTCTCCCACTCCTGCTTCCAGGTGTCTGCCAGCAGGTAGTAGTCCTCTGGGGACACATGGTGCGAGTCTGGCAGCTTCATGGCGCTGATCAGGTCTTTTCTGAACACCTTTGGGAGAGGGGAGGGGACGCGAGGCGGCACACAGTCAGTCCAACACTGTTCATTACATTTAACAAACCCAGTATGCAGAGCTCGTTGTCGATGGGAACTTACTTCAGCCGGTTTCTTCGGGTTGGAGGCGGGGGTTTCAGGTTTGCCGCCATACTTGTGGGACGAGCAGAAGGAGGTTGAGGGACCTAAATGAAGAAAAAGAGATTTGATCAAATTGCAGAGGAGATAATAAAATACAGTCCAGTTCAGGCTGCGGGGTCTTGAGGGGCAAATGACTCACTCTCATTGTCAGAACTGTCGCTGCTGCTTGAGGACCTGAGACGTTTCATCCTGTAACATCCTGCAGAGCACAAGAGATGAAAGACTTTAAAACACGGTTCAAAATAAATTCATTTAAGATGGAATAAAATGATTTGTTCAATTCAAGTAAAGCCGTTTTAAGACATGAACTCTTCAAATCACATTTTGTAAACTAGAAAATTCTGGCCAGGGGTTGAGTCTGGGCCCAGGAGTCAGGACTTGACTTTTACATTTTGCTGAGGGAATCAAATGTTAATCTGGAAAATGTCCAGAGCAACTGACCTTGGATGTTTGCGCTCTTACATACAGCCCCTCTGGAGAGTTTCAGATGTCCTCAGTGCATGAGTTCAGTGCATGTCTTTAAGCATCTTATTAATTTCAAATTGCTACAGAGGTCGATAAAAGATAATTACTCACCATAAATTTCAAGTTGAAAAGCATGCTAGTGGTTTCCTCTGACAGAAAATAAACCCTTAACTGCTCAACTCCCTTCCTGCAAAGAAGAAATATAAGAGTCACATAAGCAAATATGTTTGCATGTAAACAGTAAGCATGTGTTCTGTCTACATTGTCATATTAGGGTTTGGCCCAAAGACCTTGGAATAAAACAGCCAATATTCTAACCCACTAACATTACCAGCGAATAATTCAAATAAAGTCCAGCAGCTTAATTCCTTAGTTGTCTTTCTTTCAAGTCCACAGTTTGAACCATGACTGTTTAAAGGAAATGTAGGAACTTCAACGTGGTGTAGCCCCCAATACAGTACACTGTTTCAACAGACAGGACATGCCTCACATTCCTCATGAGGACAGGAGGGGTGGGAGAGGGGATAAAGCCAATCCCGCTCCATATCATAGTCTACATAAATGTTTAAGATGTTTGTAGGTGGAAACGTTATGCTATTTTTAAGAACAAGTCACACAGCACAGACACACTGCAGCAAACTGTGTAGCAGTCACCATTAGACCAGGGACCTGCCATTAACAGATGCCTGGTCTAAATACACTGAGCCCTGTGTGATAGAGTAATGAAGAGCGCTTTACTCCAAAAATGGACACAATTATATTAAATAGATGCCAATTACTTTCCTGGCAATCAAAATAATCAATATGTTGGCAAATCTATTCTTCAGCTCTAATCCAGGGTTGATGCAGGACTAGAGAGAACCTCATGAGGATTAATATTTAGACAATTAGAATCAGTGATTTCAGAAGACAAAATGAATCTGAAACCCTTGACATTTGATGATTTAAAAAAGTTAAATCAAACATTATTGGTTTCATCCAGCTTTTTAAGCATTTAGATTTATACAATTGTGAAGAGAATATGTTTCGATTTTGGACGGTTGCTCAGACAAAACCAGCAAATTGAAGACGTCACCTTGGGAGAAAGAATATTGGGGCCACTAACAAGCAGTAAACAGTCATAATATTATGAAATTAAAATTGTAAATTTTGGACCATATGTCATTTTAGACGTGGGTATGAGAGGATTAGCCTGCTTTTTTAAATGACGAACGTGGAGCATCTTGTTAAGTTATACTTTTAAAAATATTTACTTATATTATAAGTATCAGGACTTTGCAAGCAATTGTGCAAGAAACTGTTTCTATTCAGAAGAAAGAACCACAGAGACTTGATGAAATTGTCTCAGTTTTGTAGAGGACGTAATTTTAGGTAATGGCTGACTGTGATCTATGAGCTATTTAAATGGATTTTGTAGTTTCCAGACAAGATAAGTGTGGGAGTCTGTGGAGGATGGGTTCTCCTTGCTCACTATTTTCTATAAAACTAACCTTGTAATATTACGACTAAATTTCTTAATATTATGACAATATTCTAAAATTTCTGAATTCTTTTCTTCAATTTGGGCCCAATACATTGTTGTGGGCTTCGACACCAGATAATGATTTTTTAATATTCAGGAGGTAACTGGACTTAGTTGTGTTGACGTTTAACAGTTATAATGTTAAACGACTCTCAAGATAGACACCCTACAGTGGTTAAAGACCGGACACCATTTGTGAAGCTGTTTTCAGACAACCACTGAACTCCGAATTATCTCCTGAAGTTCTGTATGTGAGAACGCAAAAGTGAGAGGCTCTGGAGTTTCTCCCGACAGTCCTCTAATTAAAACTCTGGATACTATCCAATTTTTTTCAAGAGAGCTTTAGGTGATACGGCCTGACGCCTGTGAGATGTGCTATTCACAAAAACACATGATCTCCGCAACGGTAATAATACAAAACCTCCGACCACAGAACCTCAGCAGAGACTTCTGTATTATTGTTAACGTGTTTGAGCGAATAATCTGTGTGACAGGCAACCACCAGAGAAAGTGCTGACATCCTCCGGAGTTCATGTCTTTCATCCATTTCTAGCATTTCCTCATTCCGCAGACCTGGAGGGGCCTGCGCTTGTTACATCTACATTTGGAACCAGGAAAACAAGATATCATCAAACTGTGGTGGGTCTATTATCTGTTCAAACTGTATACAGCTGTCATGTAATCAAACAAAGACTTGGCTGGTAGAGAGTCAAACATGGCCGTTCAGCCATGTTTTTGTTGCCTGACTAAGCTCTTTCTAGTCTAAACCCCCATCACACTGAAGAGAAACAAGAAGATGAGAGTCTGAGATGATGTGGAGCTCAGTACATGTCTGAGAGCAGCTGTAGTGTGACTGCAGGCTGTGATGTAACATGCACGGAAATGACGTCACAGCGCTCCAAAAGCGCTGGTTTGAGTTAACGGGATCATCCACTGTGGTCTCCTGTGTGTTTTATATGGCATGTAATGTGCTAGCATGTAGCTGCTAGCCGGTGCTACATTGTTAGCTGCAGCTACACGCAGATCGAGGGCTTTGAATGAACTAACGCCGAGCGGCTGCCCTGCCCAAAGATCCTGGTTGGCGCCAAACAAACACACACAGGCCTGGAGCGGGCTACACTGCAGACTGTGGAGAAATCAAACATGGGCGCCACCACCATACAAAGATGTCACTTCCTAGAGGCAGCAGGACGGAGGTTTGAGAAGCTGCTTCACAGTCTAATGTAGAGAGAGCCATCACACACACATCCACACTGAGGCAGGGTCCAGTGAAAGCAGACAGTGGTAGTAGTGGGAGCAGGAGGCCCCGTGGCCTGGATAAAGCATCCAGGGCAAATCCTGGCACAGGGAGCCCCGCTGGACACACGGGCATATTGTTCACATCCCTCCGTGTCTTACCTCCGGTACACGCGCTGCTGTCCGCTTCGGTTCCGCCACGTCTACCCGCACACACACGGTCTGCAAACTGGGTCTCTGCTCCTGGCTGCGGGTTCAATGATGGTTTTTGTGTGTCCCCCTCACTGGGAATCTCCAGAGCTGCGATCTGTCCTCCTCCACCACCACGGCACAACGGCTCTATTGTACCGCGCGTTCCGCCGGGTCCTAAACCCCGCCGAGTTCCCTTCATCCTGGGGACGCTCAATTTGTCCACCGGCGTCCACCTCTATCCACGCACACAGTGGGAACAAAGACAACAACCTAGTCCCAACCAATGAAAACAGGGCAATCAGGGGGGGATTTGTCATCTTATCGTAAAGACGACATAAACCTTTCTCAAGAGCAACTCCTAAAGGAACACACATCTACATATGTAGTACATAGATAAAAAGCATAAGGGTCACGCAGGTACATTTAAATAATTATATGATTAGAGTTATAAGTTATAGTATATATATATATATATGTTCTGCTTCCAAACTTGAAAGAGAACCGGTGGTTGTCATAAAAACTCAAAAGGTGTTGTTTGTCCAGTCAGGGATACTGTAAAAACAATGGTGACCTCCACATAGAGGACCCGCTATCAATTTAAATATAAAGTATTTAAATTTAAAGGGGCCTATCCAGGGTAAAGAAAACAATTAGTACAATTAAGATGAAACACTAGTGAAAACATTAGAAATATTTTATATTCAATTTCTGCCAATAGAACCAACCTTAGCTAAATCTTACACACTGAACGTTGACCTGAACTATAGATGATATCCCTGATTACTCATTTTATTGAAGAAGCAGATCTCGAATATTTTGTGGTGTTTGCAAATTATCAATTTGTTTTATGAATGGAGTCTTTATTTATCTCCAAAATTATACATGGAATTATACCATGGCAGACATTTTACATGCAGTATAAAAAAAAAACCCTGCCTGGCTGCCCCATTAAATGCACCACTGAGGCTGATATATATTTACCACACAGTCACTGTTGTCTTAGTCAGCTGTTTGATATTTCAGGCCAATATTTAGCTTTACCTACATCTGCAACATGCTGAATGTGTTCTGTTCTTAATAAATGATTAGACGACCAGCCCCCAGCACAGACTGGGCAAGGTCAAGCTGCAGGCTGTGCTACCTAGAATGTTTGTAGTGAGTCAAACGATGAAATGTTGTTGAAAAAAGGTGGAAGTCAAATAGCTGAAGTGAAAGGTGCAAAACTGTGATACACTGGAAGAGGCCGCATTTGTTAATTCAAGATTCCATGACTCACACTTCACGTTTAAAAATGCTCAAATCTTTAAGCAATTGGCTTCTATTGCAACATAGAGGAAAGTTTATATCTAATCTGATGAGTGATGATCCTAAAGCTAGAAATACAGTAATGTACAGTGAGACATGCAGTGACTGGAGTAACTCAGAAAGACAGATTGACTATATATATTGACTGATGTTGATCAGTCTACAACCATTATCACAGATTTATTTCATACATAACAGCACTGAAGTCGACATGAGGATACTTTTACTAAAAATGTCGATGGAGAACATTAAATTGTTTCTATACAAAAACATTGAGTGGAGTATAAAACAATTTTTTTTCCTAAACTAATAACATAAGTTGCCTACATCAAAACTCAGCATTTATACAACTTTAACATAACTCACATTCAATTGATCTGAATTCAAGATAAACTCAAGCTCTTCAAAATTCAGCTTTGGCCTTCTCACCTACACAGCGAGTTTCAAACGTACACACCTTAAACAGAGAAAAGTTCACCATCTAAACCATATACACAAATAAATCCTTACAGGAAATAAAAATATGATTTATTATTACAAATATTTCCCCTCAGGCTTGTGCTCATGTTTTTGTAACTGTGTCAATGGTTAAAGACGGTAATGAAAAAAACAAATGCTTTAAATGAAATGAATCCGATTTACAGCAAAGAACTACATTCACAATCGATAAAAGCAACAGGCTTATCAAATACATTCATAGAAATATAAATATTCACAGCACTCGTAGCAACTAATGGATATTAAGTGGTTTACAGCAAATCTTTTTGGTTGATAGAGACTGAATCTAGTCCTTAATAATTACCATTCCTACCTATCATTTTAAAAGAGGCAAATAGTACTAACACCACTGGCATTCAACAAGATCTGGGTGGCAGGTGGTTAAGAAAATAAGATTCAGAGAATGACCAGCAGTTTGTTCGATATTTCTATAATTCACAAGCCCATCTGCATGTCTGCAAAATTGAAGAAGTTGTCCACATCTCGAGAGGATGTGTTTTTGTTATCAGAGACAAAAACCTGTTGGGGAAAAAGAAACACAACTTACTCTAAGGTCTTGAAAATATTTTTAACCGGTAAAAGACAGATGCCACAAAGAGAGTGTAAATACCTTGGTGCCACTGAACATTTCGTTTGCGATGTTCTTGCAGGCTTCCACAACTCCGTCACCATTCAGCTCCAGGGCGATCACAGGGCCTTTTGTGGTAAGATATGAAAGTCAAAACCCTAAAGCACAACAACAGTGCAGCAACTACAACTCTACAGATACATTCACACTACAGCTAAATACAGGTCTCCCTCCTCTTTGCAAAAGTCCAGTTACATTGACACACACTTTGGTTATGCAACAGTAACCGCTTACCAGGGAAATGGGGATCGTGAACAATTCCAGTTCTCATAAACATATTCAAATACTGATTCAACTGATTTCAGCAGTGTTTACCAAATGGGCACTGGAAAACTGGTAGTCAGCAGTATTAATAATAAAAATCACGTGAGTGTGAAGCAATGGTAAATGGCTCTATTTGAGGCATTTAAAGATATGCTGTGGATGTGTCACTGTGTTCTGCTTTAATATGTGTTTCTCATTATTTGAGATAATGCACTTCCTGTGGAAAATTTGGTGTAAATGCTGAAATGCTGAAAGGCTTTGCTGAGACGAGGTGAAAAATAATAAAAGGTAACCATGTGACAACTCCAAGATGCAAGAAATGTGAAATGACAACTTTATAAGGCTACAATACTTATTGCGGAAAAAGTTGAATGTTTCACAAAATATGAGGAGTTGATATAAGAAAATGAGATCGGGAATGTCCTGAACAAGATGAAAGTTTGGATGCTGGAGGAATTGAAACCATTTGAAAAACGCTGAGGTTGTTTGTGACTGAAACGGCCTAAGAATGTGAACACAAAAATGTACACAAGAAGAGAAGTAATAACGAAAGAGGGAATCCAGTGTGGCCCATGTGCAAGAATTCACACAAATTACCTTTGGTGATCCACTCCACGAGGTCCTCTGCACTGTGTTGGAAGACTCTCTTCACGTCTTCAGGTCGCATTGAGACTTCCTTTGTCTGGATCAGCACAAAACCTTTAGTAGACGCCTGTTCGAATTAGATTTTAGAAAGGGAGGTTAGATAACAAGGTTGTAGTAGAACCATCAAGCATGTGAAAAATCCTCCACGTCAACACGCAGAGTGACAGTGTCTTGCAGACTCTGCGTGTTATTCCAGTCTCATGCTTATGTGACGGAACACATAACTGAAATACTCGAGTAGCATACAGCCATCTTAGCAAGTTAGCTAATACAAAGAAATAATATTACTCTGAACACTGAGAGGATACTGAGGACATAAAAAAGATTCATGTTTACACATACCCCCACGGATTTGAAAGATAACCATCTTCAGATTGAGATCAATCCACAACCAGTGGAGGTGAAGCTTGATTAGATTTCCTCACTATTTTACTTCATTCATGGTTCTGTGGTAAACTTTCGGTCCTTCTACAATAGTGCAAGTGTGATAGCTACACAACAACCTTTTCCAACATGACTGTCTTAATATCAGAAAGTAATCTCTTAAACTCTGGGTGGTGCTCCTGGTGACAGGCATACAGCCACCGCCCTTTTACCTCTCACATTCAAATACAAATAAAGACTTCCCCATTTAAACAACACCTCACAATCAGGTGTTAAATTAAGCGAAACTTCCTGACTCTCTCACCTCATCAATCAGTTTGCGGGAATTTGCAGTGCTGTACTCCCCAGCGAAGAAAACAAAGAGGCAGGACTCTTCACTGTCCTTACGTCTCCCTCCCTTTGTCAAAGGCACAATGCTGCGAGTGGGGTCAGCGGAGATTCGCACTGATTTGAACTCAGACTCTGTATCTGGTGCTGGTACAAAATCCAGAACCGCTGAAGCCTCCGGCAACAGGCTCCAGTTGTTCTCGCCGGACACTGGCGTGAAGTCGTGGATGTTGCTCCAGTTGTTGTTGAATATGCTGAGACCCGCGTCCTTGAAGTGGAAGGCCAGCTCCGGATAGAAATACTGAAAGCAGCCGAACTTCATGCCTGTGGACGACTCGATGATGGGCTGAGTGGCACAGCACAAGAAAACATCCATCTTTTTACAGTCCCGTGTGCGAAACTGCTGACAGGCCACCACGCACTTGATGTCTTTACAGTCTCTGAAAAACACGCTGCCCTTGATAGGTCCAAGAAAAATGCGGCAATTGACACAGTCATCGATGGTGATAGTCGCTGAGTGGTCAAACACGTATATGTTGCAGTTCTCGCAATCTTGGATGACAAACTGTTGCCCATTCAATTTGTCAGGGAGTCGGCCCACTGTGACATCTTTGAGCCCTGTCAGCATGTAGTCTTTGGGATCAACCTATGTGAAGAGAAAAGGGACCAGATGGGTATTTAAACAATACATTTAGAGATGCACAACACTTCTGATCTACACCACAATACACCTTATTGACAAGAACTCTTGAATCCCGTTGTCTTTCCAAGTTGATATCTTCATCGGTGTCTTCTACGTGTATGGGACAATTTTTTCTTGAGACGTCTTTTTTTCTTCAGTTTTGCATCTGCTGCATAAACCGTCACCGCTGTGCCAACCCGCTAGTGGGGCACTCCCTGGTTAATATGCCACTGTATTCTCAGATGGGCTCATTTGGAGACTCGGCAGAGTATTTGCTGGAAGGACCAACTCTGGAGATGGTTTGGAGCAACCGACACGGACATATGCTTTTTCTCATACAGCCCCTTCAGATAATTTCAGTAGAATATCTGGAGATCAGTGCACGTCTGAAAGCAACCTAAGAGAGACAACATTTCTGACACACTTGTATCTAATAGATTCCCACCTCTATCATCCAACTCTACTTTTCCATGAAACATTGGACATTTAAGCTTTTAAAGACACACCTACACCAATGATGAATTTTTGATCTTTCATAAAACTGTTAAGCATTCAATATATGAGTAATATTTACCAAGCAACGATAAACCAAATGGGCCAAAAATGGTATCTAAATAAAAATGTTGATATGGGTTGATTATCGATCATTATTACAATGATGAATGTGACATTTAACCCTGTTAAGTTGCAGGTCATGTGGTTCAAGTTTTTTTTCATGCGTATGTGAACACATGGTAAACTGTGCAATGAAATGTTTGGACGTGAAGGACAGGTCAGCTCAGCAGAGCAATAATTGAATCTAAATTAAAAAAGTAAAAGAAGCTTAATATAAAGTCACGTACAACACTTTAAAACTATTCACAGGATGCAGTGTAACAATCGAGGATGCAAATGTAGGAACCAAAGGGACAACTGTAAACTATAAGTGTTAATTATTGCAAACAAGTTGTTGAGCTATGTTGTGACTCACTTGCTGGGGTATTTCAAAAGTGCAACAAGCAATGAGTCAAAACGGAAGTTGAACCACCGCTTGGTTAACGCCTGTGAGTGCGGTCAGCTGTACAACGGTGAGCTACACAGCATTGTGTAGTAATCCGATAACGAGATAACTCTGGACACGAAATGTGAGGGAGAGACAGGGAGCGGGCGTTGAGCCGAAAACTGAGGTGTCGTCAACACACAGCGAGCCTCGAGTGCATCCCCTGGCTAGCTAGGTAACATGGAACTGAATGTCACGCGACTATGTGTCGTGATACCGCGCAGTCAATCTCAGCTGGTGAAGGTTTATCTCTGCAGCGCCAAGGAAAAATAGTCAGAAACACATACATCGCCATTATTGAACGCTACAGGTGGTAACAGCAGGGTCACTGAAAGACTGGGAGAATAACACGGCGCAGGGCAGCTTCCATTGAATGATGTCTCATTTAGAAATAACCTAAATCTTCATGTAGCCGCAGATTTAAGGTGTAAAAGAAGTTAGCGAACTGTGGCGAACGAGTCGACCTGGAAGCGAGTGAGAGCTCAAGTTAAAGGCTGAAGAGCTGAACAGAAACCCACAGGTTAGCATCTAAAACCAGAACCTGCCACAGCCCTCCCAATATGAGCTTCCTGTTCCAGTGAGCTCGGGGTTACCTTCTCTCTCTTGTCCCAGCTGTACTGCTTCGGAGCCTCGTCGGTGTTGTTGCCAAGGGGAACCGCGTTGCCCGTCGTCGCAGTGTCGACGGTGGTGGTTGTCGGCGTCAGATCTTCTTTATCCGACTTCCGTTTGGACTTCTTGGAAAAGAAACAGCCCATGATGACTCGTGCAGCGGCGACCGGCCGAGGTGCGTTCTCTCGCCGTAACGTTTGCTCCGCGAACACGAGAAATGTGGCACTGACGCTTCTGAGCACTTCAGTTGACCAGATTTTTTTTAGCTTCCCGTTTCCCCAGCTTCACCTCACCAACCAATCGGCGCCGAGGTGGTTATTACCACAGCCAATCACCGAGCCCGGAGGAGTGACGGGATCACGTAGGAGATGTGTGCACCCATGAGGCATTTATGTAAAAACCTTAAAAAAACGATTGCTTTAGACTGTGTTATCTTCATCTTATTCTAATGCGTGTGTATGGACGTAAAGTTAAAGAGACACATTCAAAATGTCTATTGCTCAAGTTGAGTCAAATTGGATGACTCCGTGTGACATATATGACAACATTACAGCTGCTATTCAAATACAATGACTCTGCATACAAAGTGATATAATTAATCTAATGCATTTAGGTATTAAAATACAATGACACGCACCAGATTATAAAGTAGAGTGCTTTCAAAGTAGACTGACCTCTAACCCCACGCATTCGTAAGCCAGGAGCAGGTGAAATCGAGTAGTTATTGATTAAACAGATGAGCCTGAATGCAACGCCATCTGCACAGTGTTGCCTTCACCCCAAAAAGGACTGTGTACACACTGCAGCGCATGGAAGATGTGTTATACAAAGTAATAACATAAAGATAATTAATTAAATGAGTGAAATAGTGCTAAAATCATATACTGTATGATTGTAAAAGTTAGTAAAAGTCTGTGATGATATATGGACATTGTTTTACACTCCAGCCCCGTTTATAACCAGAATTAAGTTTGAAGTCTGATTAGAAAAAAAATACAATCGTGCACAAGAAAAAACACAACAACTAACACGAAACCCATTTAAACCAGACAGATTAGCTTGCAATTTAAGCCACTAGGACACTCTAATAATAGGTAATCCCCCATCCTGCCTCTGTAAGAGTTCCTCTGAAGCCTGGCCCTTCCACTACATGCTAATTTTTTATTCTGTGTAACCATAAAATCATTATGTGACTGTGAATTTTGGACTATAAACTACCAGTGAGCATTAGAGGCGATGGTGTTCTCACTGAGAACATTTACAGCCTGCAAAATGACACCAGAGCAGTCTATTAAACCGGTGTCAAACCAGCAACACCTGTGTTGTAGTACATGAGGAGCATGGCTGGATTAACCTGTTAGGGGCCTTTGGACCTTCTGACCATCCCTCCCTCCCAAAAACCTCCTTGTGATATATACTCAGCCACTGTTGCCTGTTCCCTATCAACTCGAACAAGTCCCCAGCTCACAGGCAGTCCTTGTTTTAGTAGAATTTTATTGAAGACTTTCATCATGTGAATACAATCTAAACCAAAATTCATTAAATTGCTGTTGAAGCTGGAGAAACAGAACCATTGTGATAGAGATACTCAGTTAAAGTTACAGGGTGTGCAAGTCGTTCCCCTAAAACTGAATGTACACTAGTAAACTGCCTGTTTTAAACCTTACAGGCTATTTACCTGTACTAAAATATACTGTCACTTTTTATCAATGGTGTGCTCGAGGTTGTTTGCAGAGTTAATGTCAAAAAACGTTTTGTTCATCCTTCCTGGTTTATCTGCAGTGAAGATTTTATAGAGAATTTTTTTCAAGAAATATGGCGTAAGATAAATAATTAAATTTTTCAAAATGATCCTATGGGCCACATTTTACGGGCTGCCGGCTACCAGTTAGAGACATGTTCAACTGGGTCCATACTGACCATTTGCATGCTGCCCTACCCCCACTGACTGCTACAGAGCACTGGTTGATTGTTTATTCAAATCGTATTATTATCGAGCGAATCACTTGTCCAAATCGCATCAAACTCTGCACTGCACTTCCCTGAGGGCAATAACAATACATGTGCCAAGTGGTAAACTGATTCGGTGAACGGTTTGTGACATAGGTATAGACAGGCAGTCATTTGTGGAATTAATAGGTAGATCATCATTTAAGTGCACTTTAATGCTGTGTAGCTTGAGAATATGTATGTGTTTCAGAAAAATAAAGCAAAACAATATGATGCAATGTGGCCAACAGTAACAGCTTTAATATCCTGTAGCTTAGCTCTCCTGTAGCTCTGTTGTGGTCTCTAACAGCTCCTCAGGGAAATATCTGAGTCTTTAGCGTCTAAATGCTCTGCTATGCTTAACAGCTATTTGTCAACTGTCAGTCATTTGGTGCTGGGCAGGAATACACTGGGTTTGCTAATAACAATGTGTTCAATGAACACATGCAGCTGCCAGTTACTGGTATACAGTTTGATTGAGGAAGTAAAAATGAGCCAGAAGATTAGAGTCGTGGCCTTAAAAATCTCAATATTAACCTGATGGAAGATTAATCGCTCTACAGAGCTGAAGAGTTATACATTGTGGGTGACTATAAAATACATTATTCAATTAAAACGGTAATTTGATCTTCTATTGTGGTATAACTTTATATTTGGGGCCACAGAAAAGCTCTTCTTTGAAAACATTTCTCTGATTCCCCGTTAGCCCCCTTTAACTTTGCCCCCCCTGGTGAAAACCCACCTCTCACCCACTGTTATCACCACAGCTATAGGCCACACTATCCACAGCGGATATTTCCTCCTGCTTCTCTTGCAAAACGAGTTTTTAAGTCCCAGCACAGACCACGTGAATTTCCTGTTTTGAAGACAAACTCATGCACTGAACTGCACCATCATCAGAATCTCGGGACGATGACTCAGTAGGCTCAGATCGGTGGACTTCGGTGGCTGCATCCTGGTGTGATTCGCTCTCCTCCACAGGGGCAGCGCAGTCTCAGCTTCCTCGTCCTCTCGCACCGCGCAGTGTGTCTTTAAAAGGTTGAACCCGCGTGTCCACAGACCGTGAGCCCCGGACTGCTTCCCCCTGCTCGGCTCAGCTGTGTGTACCTGTCCGCAGTGACATGGCATAGCGGCTGTGATCAGCGGCAGCAGCAGCAGGAGCCTCATCCTGCACCATGGACGCGCAACGACAGCTGAGGCGCAGCGCAGCCTGCGTGGCAATGGACGCGATGGTGCCCGCCTGGATCTTACTGAACACGGTGTCCGGACTGAATGCGCAGGGCGACGGAATGGAAGAGCTCACCACCGAGAAGGAGGCTGAGGAAAGTCACCGACAGGACAGCGTCAATTTGCTGACATTCATTCTGCTGCTGACCTTAACCATCCTCACCATATGGCTCTTCAAGCACAGACGGGTCCGATTCCTCCACGAAACCGGGCTGGCAATGATTTACGGTGAGGTCGCGTGATGAATACACAAACACGAGCACTCACTTTCCCCCTTCACAACTACCGCCACCACCAGCAGCTCCCCGCAGGCTTTTCATGATTCAGGCTGTCCTGTGGTGCTCGTGCAGAGGCTGTTCTGGGACCGTGAGTCTGTTTCAAGTCTCAAGAAATGGACCCGCCTCCGCATTTCCAGCGGCTGACACGGCTCCGTCTTAACTGGGCCAAAGCTCGTTTCTAGAAGGTGCTCTGGGCTGTTGTCGAGTCGACTCAACAACGCAGTCCGACTGACCTGGAGTCAGCCGCCTGACACGTGAAGGCCTTCACACAATGTCTGTGCTGCACTAAATGAGATTACAGTGGCCTTTAAGTATTTTATATGGTTTAACCCACTGTATTAAAAAAAACAATATTATATATTTTCCCAAAACAGTTTTTCTATGAATAACAGCTTCAATAGCCAAATGCTTGACTACTAACTCTCTTTTAGCTCTGTTTTGGTCTCTACCAGAAACTGTCATTCATTTGGTTATGATAAAAGTCGTCTTTGGTGCATCTTTAAAGGTTCAGTGTGTACAATTTAGTGACATCTAGTGCTTAAGTTGCATATTCCCTCCCCTTCCAAACATGATAGAGAACCTGTTTTTCAGTTGACATAAAAAGTCAAAAGGTGTTTAGTTTGTCCAGTCGGGGCTACTGTAAAAAACATGGCAATAATGAGCTGATGATAGCTGAATCAGTCCATAGAGCTGAAGGGAATCAATGCTTTAGACTTCATGAGAATATCTTCCTGTGAAATGCTTTATAGAGATGGCCTATTGATGTTGGCCACCTCAGGCAATGATGCAGCACTTGTGGCCCGGACAAAATGCATGTGAGCCTAAAGTTGCGCACTTGAAAAATTGCAAATTTGGCCCAATTATCCAGAAACAAAATTAGGCCTTCTTTGCCAAATATGCAGGGCTCTAGGGAAGGTGTCATATAAAACTTAAAGTCACCCGGGCATGGTAAAAAGGGATTATGGCCTAAATAGCATAGAACAAATTTGTTCACCTTTGATACCTTTAGTTGACATGTGGTATTGCTCTGGGTTGACAGTGTTGCAGTTAGACAGTGTCTTGGGTCAAACGACATTGCTATGTGGGTCTCTTAACAGAGCCATGGGGAAATCATAGGGAAGGTAACAGAGGAAAAAAAGAAATACATATTTTGCATGCATTGTGCGTATCAACCCTCAAAATGTATTATTTGTGAAGATTGCACTCAATACTCTCAGCAACATATTGCCCATATTCCCACCATTGTCTCAGATGGTAAAGACTATAGAATTATAGTATCAAGGCAGCCGAAAGCGAAGTTTTTCTATAAATATCCATCACTTTGGTGGGTTGTCATCAGCTGCATATATTTCTCTGCCAGTGAGTTCATTACATTTATTTCTACAGGGACTTGCTACATAAAGTACAGGACATTCCCTGGACAGACTAATGCAGCAGATGCGGTACAATGTGTACTCTATAAGCACATTTGGAAAGCCAAACTGTGAAAACAACAGAGGCTGGTCCACTTTCCTAGAAGATACATTCAGAGAAAACTCCTCAATCAGCAAACCAAAGGGTGATTAAATGACCCGATCAGTCCGAACCCACGGCAACAGCGTGCACCAAGTCGTGCTAAGCTAAACAGCTTCAGACTAACAGGGAGAATTTGAGTAGTTCTGTTTTTCTTCGTAGTTTATCAAAATGACCCCAGTCAGTTGATGGTTCAAATCATTAACTTATTTACTCAAGATCTCGAATGAAAAAGTCAGAGTTTGATCTGTTTTTTTAGTATGTTTAGAAAAAAAAGTGGCAACATCATTTTTATTTTGTGGTTCACGTATATGCACTTATGTCTTCCAAATGTATAAATAGGACAGCTTGGTTTCTATGTATCAATGGCAAGTTCATAACTCATTTTTATGTGGATTCATTTTGATTTCAAGAAGTTTAAACCTACTTTGTGTTGGATCAGACTGTTAATAATTGTTGGACTGTCACAAATATCAAAGAGATGACAAATAGAAACCTTGTCACTGTATTGATCATGTGTATAAAGAGCAGCCTCAACAGAAACGCGTATCTTCAGTTAGTTACTGGGGCACGGTGATTCAGAGAACATTAATGAAGCTCAGTGGTGTGACTGTCTAGAAACAGGAAACCATCCATGAGCTGGAAAGAACCTAAAGTTTGTGACCTCTGTCATTTGTTCTACATAAACTGTCACTAGAGACGCTTTCATTTTCAACCAGAACTCAATTTTGAATCTGTCCTTGTTGCAAAACTCGAGCTTGATGTATGTGGTCAACCTTCTGCTAGGAAGAAGCAGCGAGTGCAGTGCTGGCAGCTCTGCCTGGCCATGTCTCCTGCAGATAACTGCTGTCTGAGCAGAGGATTTATGCTCTGCCCGCCTGCCTCCTCCTGGATTTAGCACTCCCCGCAAGCCTCTCCTTCACTATCTCCACATTCTTCTCTCTGTGTTCTGCTGCTCTCTGTGTGACCCTCTGATCCTGAGGGCTTGTAAAGCAGCAGCACCTGGGAAATGCTTAGCTTGGTAATATTTAGTGCTCCACCTTAGCCGATTAATTACTTTGGTGACACCCAAGAAAAGTGGCAGTTCTTTTACTATTCTGTCATCATCCCTCTCTTTTAGGTTTGCTGGTTGGTGTCATTCTGCGATACGGCATCCCTGCCACCAGCTACCACAACAAGACGCCCCCGAGCTGCTCTATGAAGGAAGGACCTGCTAGCACACTGCTGCTTAATGTCAGCGGAAAGTTCTTTGAGTACACCCTCAAAGGGGAGATCAACTCCCGAGAGATTCACAATGTGGAGCAGAATGATATGCTGCGCAAGGTACCAGTCAGAACAAACTCTTATGGTTTATTTCTGCTGGTCAAATGTACCCTAATAATGTTTTCACTTTGTTTTCTCCTCCAGGTGACATTTGACCCTGAAGTATTTTTCAACATTCTGCTGCCCCCTATCATTTTCCATGCTGGCTACAGTCTAAAGAAGGTGAGATTTCTCATTCTAAGCTCAGGATCTGTGACTCTTACACTGAAGAGTCACAGAATGAATTTGTACGATACACTGCAGCATTAGCTAATGTTGTTGCAGTGCCAAGTGAACCTACCTGCTGCCACATACTGCTGTCTCACTGGACAGATGCTTAGCAAAGAAAAGCTCTCATTGGCCAGGCTGTGAGGGCTTTCAGAACATAAGTGGCCCTTTTGAGGGGAAGTCCGAAGCAGATGTCTTTCATTTCCTTTGTGGGATTTGCACAAAGAAAAAAAAGCCGTTTCTGCTTTTGATTGTTGTAGAGCAACCGATTTGTATTACTTAAGGAATTACAGAAGTAGCGCTATGCTTTATTTTTTGTAATAAAACACTTTATCATTATTACAATCATACTAGGAGCTGGTCTCTTGGCCTGTGTTCTGAAGCTACTTCAGAAATATTCCTTGTCCTTAGCGAGTCCCCCTCAAACATTTTTACAATATAGTCTCAATTTGTATTATTTGTTTGCTGGACGTTGTGTGCTAAGCTTTTTTTATAAACAATCTATACTGCAGAGTGAAGATCGAAAACTGTGTGTTAATCCTACCTTGTTTATCTGCAGTGAAGATTTTGCAGTCATTGTTTTTTATAGAATGAGACTGAATCTGTGTCATATTATGCCCATTTTACCACAGTTGATATGGTTCCTTGGGGTCTTAATGAAATGTCTGTAACATATTTTGGTCAAAATACCACAAGGATGATTTAAAACAGCACCCTTTTTACCCTGTCTAATACAGCCCTCCTCAGATTGACCTGTTTTGAGTTCGCCGCCCCCCCCCTCTCACCCCCCATGCAACATGCATACCAACAACATGCTTAACATTTTACCATGTCAGAAAGTTGTATAACATTTCAATCTAACAACAATCAAATTGTCTGGTAATTGTGCAACGTAAACTTTACTAATTGGAGGGAAAATCTATTTTAGGATCAACAATATTTTCATTTGTTTCCCAAGATCATTCTACATGTTTCACCTCCGGCCACAATTTAGTTTTCTTATTTTTTTTTAAACTAGCAGTGCAATGCTTCTCTATTTCCTTCCTGCGTGTGTTTTCACGGCAGAGCAGTGTTCATCATCCGCTCAAACATCTACAGTACTTTCCGTGCAGTCTCATTTGTCTGAGTATATTGCATTGTGATGTTTTTCTTAAGCAAAAACTTGTTTAGAAACGTTGAGGGAAATTAAGAACATTCTTCAGTCTTGTTAATTGAAAAACAGAATATGGATCCAAATAAGTGTCATTTAAAGTGAATCTGCAATGAAAAAGTTATTAAATCATGAAATAGTTGAATTTGTCTTCTTAGTATTTTATGTTAATTTTACACTAACATAAGAATAAGACACAGATAAGATCCCAACGTTTCACATGATGAAATTTGTATTTTGTTTAAAAAATGATTTAAATTATCAATCGATTATCAGAATTGTGGAATCCTTTTCTGACCATAAATCAACTAACAGCTTGACTTGCTTCATCATTGTCAGATTGATTCTGCGCAATTAACTTTGGTTTTCCAAAAAACAAGACGCCTTGTATTTTTCGTCATTGTATCTCTAGTGAAATTGGAATTTGCTGAGTCAAACAAAAGACCTCAGGAAATAGGAAACAGGGGGATGTGTCAGGCTTAGAAATACACATGTTTTAAGTGTTGCAACAGGAGTTCATTTTCAGCAAAACGTTACCAGCTGCAGAGACAGATGAAGTGTGAGGCACAGAGGAAAATACACATTTCCTTGAAATATTCAAACCAGACTCTTTTTTTTTTTTTACCTTTAGAGTGCAAAGAGAGAGCTAGAGTTGGATATGATGTGGAGAGGTCTATTTGTTTAGCTTGTATCTTCTTGTTTGTTTTACAACCAGTCAAGCAACTAAATCTGTGTTTGTGCTTCACATTTTGCTTATCAGGGAGCAACTCAGTTCACAGGCTATAAACGACCTCAAGCCTTATCCACAATGTTCATTGTTAAAGGAAACGAAAATGTAATCGCTTTGAGAATGTGTCGTTTGTGAGAAAGAATCTACGATGCTAACCTTGTTCACTTGTATTCAAACATAAACACATCAAGTCCCTGTTATCATTTGGGTCTCAATTAAAATGCAGTCATTCAACAGTTACATTTATCTGTATGTAAATATGTTTATATTGATAAAACTGAGACGCAGACATAAAATGTAAAAAGGCACTTAGGCAGGTGCACAGTACAAAGTCAAATCTTAAATGCATATTGTTTCTGCTATTATGGTTACTTGGGTGTGAAAGTTCCACATAAATACAAATTTATTTTAACGCAAAATATGTGCTTTGTTTCATGTAAACCCACTTTTGCGTATGCCTCTTAAAAACAACAAATATTTTCTATCCTTGTTGGGTTGAACGTTAAATCATAGAGGAATAATGGGTTGCTTGTCAGCATCTACCAGATGCTAGTGCTATAAAATATCGTATTTGCATTCTCTCTCCTTTCCTCTGCTCATCTCCTTTTTCATTTTCTAGAGACATTTCTTCAGGAACCTGGGCTCCATCATAACATATGCGTTTCTTGGCACCGCCATCTCCTGTTTTGTTATTGGGTGAGCATCTACTCTCTGTTCATAAAATTCTAAATGACAAACCCGGTGTGTACGTCAGTGTAATCCAACCCCGGTCCGTCACCAGGAATCTGATGTACGGTGTGGTCAAACTAATGCAAGTGGTCGGACAGCTGACTGAAAAGTTCTACTACACGGACTGCCTTTTCTTTGGTGCTATCCTCTCTGCCACAGACCCAGGTACATGGTGATCACTCTCAGACAGTTTAGAGAATGGAACATGTAAACAATTCAGTGTCTGCATGATTTCCCCTCTCTTTTCTGTGTGTAGTGACGGTGTTGGCCATTTTCAACGAGCTCCATGCCGACGGGGATCTCTACGCCCTGCTGTTTGGAGAAAGCGTCATGAATGATGCAGTTGCAATCGTGCTTTCCTCGTAAGTCACATCCAACCCCCATCTGCAAACCTTATAACTCTTTCCTTCCTGCTATACCAGACCAACGTTTTACCTATGTGTATGTTTTTTTTAAAACCCTCTTCCCATCTAGTGTTAAAATTCAATACTCATGTGTGAGACAGAGCAGCAGAGCTTTGCACCTCGCCTCCTCTTGGCAGACAGACAGCACTCTGCCTCCCTCTGTTGGAAGAGGTCCATTCTCCTCCTAGTACAGATTTTTTTTGACCACTTATTTCATTTCATTAAGCTTAGAATGAAACCAAATTCATTACGACCACAGATTGTTTGACAAAATTAGATATTTCTATAGATATAAAGAAACAAATCAATTCAAAACATTACTGGCAAATTGATGATTTTTTGTTTTCTGTATTCCAGGTCTATTGTGGCTTACCAGCCCAGCGGAGCAAACACACACATGTTTGATGCCTCAGCCTTTTTCAAGTCAGTGGGGGTTTTCCTGGGTATATTCAGCGGTTCCTTTATAATGGGTGCAGCTACTGGAGTTGTCACTGCTCTCATATCCTTCTATTAATGCCTGTTTTAAAATGAAAGTACAGATTTTTTTAAGTCTAATTTCCAGACTGAGCTGCTTCTTGAAACAGTCCCTGCATTATAGTGTTGTTCCTTAACACAACCCTCACGTCACCAAGTTCACAAAGCTGCACTGCTTTCCACTGCTGGAGACGGCCCTCTTCTTCCTCATGTCCTGGAGTACCTTCCTGCTAGCCGAGGCCTGCGGGTTCACAGGTGAGCTGGGGAGGAAGTGTTTGCAGTTTGGGAGGAAGCACGAAGCAAATGTGGTCAGGATTTTAGTACAAAACAAAAGTGGTCCAGTCTACTTCTAAAATCTTGCAATGTTAAAGAAAGTGATACAAATTCCTCAGCCCCCTGATCTGCACCCAAATGTTATGGGTTCCCACCTGACCAGTACCCCATCCTTCCACCAGTTTCATGGTAATCCATCCAGTAGTTTGTTTATAATGTTGCTTACAAACACACAAATATACAAATAAACCTTGGGCAAGGGTAGCAACAACTATGCTTATGAGTAATGTAATGTAATGTAATTCCAAAACTTGGAATGTGAAATCAACATTAGTCGTCCACCATATATGAAAAATGCACCTACATGAACTTAAAAATGCTAATTTAATGAAAAAAAAATCTGATGATTATTTTAACTAGAAAGACACTGAGTTGAGCTTATTCCTCTCCCAAAACGGTCCGTAAATTCATCATCTGCACCAAATTTAACATTTATTTGTGTAGTCGTCCTTAAAAGCAAACTTGTTTTTGGTAATAAGACTTTATGATGAGCACTTCACACAAGGAATGAATAGATTTTCCTGCATGTGAAGAGCTTCATCTTGTTCTTTGTCAACATGTGGGCTTTTTTTCTACATGATGGAACATAAAAGAGTAAGCTGGACTATCAAAAGACCCTTTAGTAATTTATAATTGAGAAAAAGACGACAGTGTTTCAGATAGGTGGGAGAATTTGTTCTCTGTGCTCAGTGCCAACTGCACTTTACCCAGACAGAGCCTTTTTATTCCACACTCTCTCACAAGTCATTGATTTGTTCTAAATAACATAATTATGGGCACTTTAGACCGCTTGGTGAACAGAACGGGTCTGTTACACAAATGAAACATGACAGGGGCGTAAAAACTGATTATGCAGCAAATGTGCAGTAGATAAAATTAACAGATATGTGACTTAGTATCAAAAGCATCAAGAGGACTGAGAATCTTTACTTCAGATGTATTTATAATCACTGCAGCGAATGAATTGTTACATTGTGTATTCAAATTATACAGCCCTGTCAAAGTCACTGTATTAATGCTTTTGAATGTTTGTTGTTCTTTAGGTGTCGTGGCCGTGCTCTTCTGTGGAATCACACAGGCTCACTACACGTACAACAACCTCTCCGAAGAGTCCACGAAGAGAACCAAGCAGGTAGCATCGGACCACTTCCTGCACACATGGCCATATTTATTTTGAACCCCCTGATACTAGCAACCGGGTGCTCGGCCCCTGGTGCCAGATGGCTCCATGATCAGCCTGCTGTGACCTTAATCAGAGCTGTCTGAGGACGTCCCTCCTGACACGACTGTTTAGTTTCCCAGAGGGGCTTCAGACTGGAGGACAGGCTGTAGATTAGCTTGTAGGGAACACGCGGTGTGACTCATTTTGGATCCATGTTCAGAATATCTTGGCAGTCTTGTATTTCAGATGCAAAGACAGCTATGTGTGCACATCAAGGTTAAAGCACTTCGCTTGGATTAAAACAAAATCATCAATCATCATTTCAGCAATTTTTCGATTAATTTTTGGGCTTCCATTTTCATTCGCCTCTTTGTCAGTGTGCCCTTGCCTCTGTCACGTTCCTCCTGCTCATAGCGTCATAGAAGCAGTGATCTCTGTAATCATCATGGCAGCCAGAGAGTCTGCGGCTCCGTCACACCGGGAGAGAAAAGAAAAAAACGACTCCCAAAGCCCCTCTGGATTCTGAGGGGATAGATGAGGAGCTTAGCTCAGAGGACCAGGCAGTGCAGTGGGAAAAGATATAAGAAACTATCTTACAAAGCTTCAAACTCTAAAGCACCTTCTTATGGATTTGATCTATATTCTTGTTGTGTATTCGTACATTTCTAATCCTTAATATTGTATGTTTCTTGCAGCTCTTTGAGGTCCTTCACTTCCTCGCTGAGAATTTCATATTCTCCTACATGGGCTTGGCTCTGTTCACGTTCCAGAACCACGTCTTCAACCCCATTTTCATTATCGGGGCTTTTGTATCCTTTTGGTGCACAGCCAGTATGAATGTTTCTGTCTCCAGTCAGCAGAGAACTGGATTTTTCCACAGCTGCAGAAGTGGTAATGACTTGAACTGTGCTGTGATGTCCCTGTAGACAGGTCATAGTCGACTCCAGATGTATGCCGTCCTCCAGTCCAAAGTCAGGGTCTCCTGTGGAGATTGTTTGTTTCTCCCTCCAAAAAAGCAATCAAATCCTTCCAAGAAAGATTTTACTGTTGCACCTTTAAGTTGCCTTTCATGTGTAGTTAGAGTCGCACACTGCTCCTTGAATCTGACCAGCACTAAAATCTTCAGTCAAATACTTCTTGACCTGTATGTCAGATTGCCATATTCATTGGAAGAGCCTTCAACATTTACCCACTCTCCTTCTTCCTCAACCTCGGTCGAAGGCACAAGATCAAGGGAAACTTCCAGAACATGATGATGTTTGCAGGTATGAAAAAGCCAGTTCAAGTTTTGTTTTGAAAACAAATGATATAATATAACTTGTATAACATTACATTATATGCCACTTTATATTATTTACATTGTATATAACACTATATCTGTACAGGAGAATAGTGCCTGTCTTAATCCACACAAACGCCCTTCTCTCTCTTAGCAGTACCAAAGGTCAGGTTATAGATAAAGGGCCAACCAACAGTACATTGTAGTGTCTACACTTAGGGACTTTAATATCTAACTCAGATGCTCCAGACAGAGAGGCACCATCTCCGTCTCTTTTGTGTATTTCACCAGTGGAAAGATGTTAAGACACAAAGTGATTTAGGAATGCATACTTTAGGCTTAACCATCCAGTAGTATGCGAACACCTACAGGTAACATTCTAGCCACTCATGGGTGTGCTGTTAGAATTGGTTGCGCATGTAGAAGACGATATATGGGGATGTTGTGGGAGACATCTGCGGACATGGGTGTGACAATTGCTCTTGTTACTCTGTTAGCATTTGTATATTGTCCCACCTTTTGGTCTCCTTGATGAATCCACTCTTCATTAAAATCATAATAATCATAAGACATCAGATTCTGCCTGAGTTCCCCTTTCACCAGCTTCCAGAAACCTTCCAGAACTCCTCTGATTTGTTAAGCCCAAAGTTTGGTTTTCTCTCTCATAATTCGTGGTTGAATGTTATCAGATGATTTGTTTCGGGGCGGGGTGTGTGATCCACTGCAGGTCTGCGAGGTGCAATGGCATTTGCTTTGGCTATCCGGGATACTGCCACCTACGCCCGGCAGATGATGTTCACCACCACCTTGCTCATCGTCTTCTTCACTGTGTGGGTGTTTGGTGGTGGAACCACGCCCATGTTGTCCTGGCTACATATCAGGTAACATCACATCCATTCAACATAGTCTATAATCTTTGTGCCCTGGAAGAAAATCTAATCAGCTTCATTCATACATTTTGATAAACGTTAAAATTATATATATATGTATATACATTTGATTTTTTATTTCTATATTAATTTTTTTCCGACAATATGTAGTTCCTCAAATCCACCTGCTGTGGACTAGTCTTGTCCTGTGTGGTGGGACTGTCCAGGAGATGGTGCTAGAGTCTCCCTACAGGTCTACTGCAGGCTTTCTGTCTCCCAGCTCTTAAATCCAGAGTCTTTACAAACTGGGCCTTCTGTAACATCTGTGCAGACATCCCAGCATTCACTGGTACAGGAAGTTCAACATATGAGCCATTTACTCTAAGATTGATCACATGAGCTGTTAAATTAAAAGTGAGGCTAAATCCAGTTATATCATCTCTTTATCACCAGGCTGCAACAACACTGTCTCAACTTGAGATGTTATCAGCGGTTGGACTGTTGCTGTCGTGCTTAGCTTGTGTCTGTTTGTTGCCCAGCCTCACTTATTTGTGTCTGACCGTGAATGCACTGGGAGCTTGTATTTGTCATGATAAAGCGGATTATGGGTTGGCTCTGTGTGTGTGTGTGTGTGACAGCATGTGACGGAGTGAACAGCCTCTGTTTAATATGGGTAATGCCTCCTCGGGCCGAGCAGAAACTATTGTGTTTGGTGGAGGTTAAGAGCGCTGCCAAAATCTCCACATGAACCCATTGCCATGGTTACAGGGACATGTGGTGCATGGCAGGCGGATATGGGTCGTGCTCCGCTGTGATTCCGGTTATCGTCCTATTTACATGTGCATATATTTACAATTTTTACTCCTTTTGGGGAAACACTTTCCTGCAAATTAGTAGGACATCATGTTGCAGAGGACTTAAGAAGTCGACTATTCTATATCTGTTAAAATTGTTCTGAAAATACACTTTAGGATAATACTACAGATTAAAGTTGCAAGATATTATTTACTATTTTTGTAAAAATGAGGCGGCCCTGTTGAGGCAGCTGGGTGATGGAGGATGTGATAGAGAGACGCTGCTGCTTTGTGTTATTGGGTTTTGATGGACGGTCACTGATCCTCGGCAGTGCAGCCCCAGAAAGAGAGAGACAGATCCTGTGTGCTCACGTTTGGTCAGAGTAGCAACAAATCTGTCAATGAAGAACATAATTGGGTTTGTGCTTAAAAGGTAAGTGCTTAAAAGTGCCAGTGCTAAATCTGCATCAGTTCTTTGTGCTATGATGGCCAAAGAGCTGGCTCCTACATCGCCTCAATCAGAGGATCATTGTGACCAACAAAACCAACCCAAAACTTTTGTTGTGACTACCATTTTTTTTAATCAGTGAGCACGAACAGCATAGTCTGCAGCGATAGTAATGGAATGAGAAAATAAGGCAGCAGTGGTACGTGGATCAGTTCTCCAAATTTGACTGATTTCTTACATTAAAAACCATTGAAAAATGCCCAGTGAGTAAGGAAAGTGAAAAAGATTTTCTGGATCCACCTCTAGATCTAGATCCAGATCCAGATCCAGATCCAGACCAAAATGTTATCTGTTCTTCCCTGACCCACAATCTTCCACCATGTTTCCTGGTAATCTGTCCTGTACTTTTTGTGTAATCCTGCTTGTAAACAATAAATAAAAAAAAAAAAATGAGAACGGTGAAACATGACCTCCTCTGCAGAGGTGACAGAACTTCTCAAGTTCTCAACAATTGATTTTTCAAAAAAAGCATTCAGCTGAAACATTTGAAATAGTTATGGTGCTGACAAAAGCTGAAGCGGCAGACGGTTAGAAAGGGAGTTAAATTAAAAGTGACTAAAGCTAGATTGACTGGCAGTTACAAAGGAAGTGTAGAAATGTAAATTAAACCTGTAGCTAATTAAAACATTAGCTACAGCTCTGCACATACTGTAGTTGCATAGCCCAAGAGAGTGCATTTTAAATGGATACTGCCAGGATTTTAACCTGATACTTCTCAAATGACACACATGTCACCTCAGTTGTTATTGGCTACAATCAGAACATGGCCATGTTGAGAAGAAGCTGGAGTTGCAGTCTAAATACAATCAGTGGAAGAAGTCTGAATTATATTTTAACTGGAAGTGATGAAAGAAGTTGTGTGGTAGACTGTGCAAACCAGGTGACGTATAATCAAACATCAAATAAGAACTGAGTTTGCTTGGACATGTAGAAGTGGGAGAGCAGTTGAATCATCAGTTGAAGAGTTCTAGATGTTTTATCCAGATTTTTTTAGTGTGCATGCTTGAACATTGGCTGATCCTCTGTCTGGGGATTAGTTCATGTCCCCAAAACACAGGATTGTATTTGGTCTAGACTGTTGCCAATTACTGTTTAAAAAAAATAAGTGATCACTGTTATCTGCTTAAACTCTCATTTTGGTCCAGTCACTCCATTAAACTAACATAGAGCAGCAAAATACCTTTTTGATCCTCAAATGATGGATGACAACTTTCATCGTTTCCACTTGTGAGCAACTTTGAAAAAACATATTTAATCCTTATTTGTATCCGATGAAAAGATCAAACGTGAAAGTTCAGAGACTTGTGTTGCACTGTGACCATGCCAGTTACTCAAATGTTATTTTTTACTCAGAGGAATTCCACAAAAACTGTATGAATGTGTATGTTTATGATGTGACAGAGTCGGAGACAGCACAGTGTTGCAGGAGCAGGGACGTCAGTACGGAAAGTGGAAGTACCTCAGGTGCTGTATATCTGAACGTGTATAAACTGTGTTGGTGTTGGGAAATCGTGCGCTGACCTCAGATTGAATTCTGTCTCTTCGTGGTTTACTTCTGTTTTTGTGGTGAAGGGGGAAATCGTACATCCTGTGAAAAAAACAAGTGTTTTTCAGTGGCTCAAGTTGGGTGTTTAATCTCAGGATAGAAAATAAACAGCTTGATTTCTGGTGAAGATATAGTTAAAAAAAATAGACTGCATCACACAACAGCTCAGCTTTGGTAGAGGTGCTGGTTGGGGAGATACCATAGTATGGGCTGGTGCTTTGTTCAAGGCTTTTCTCCGGATGTCTGTCTTCTTTTGGTGTTGAATTTCTATTCATGGGCCTCAAGTCTTTAACACGGGGGTGTGAAGAGCAGACTTCCTCACTGCGTTCCCCAGAAGCAGCACAACAAGCACATGCGAACCAATCTGAAGTGTGCTCAAAAGAGGAAGGAAACAAGCAGACTGTGTCACTCTGGTTCCTCCATTTTGACTCTGGATTGCATGTCTTCCCTGGAAGACAGACACCCTGCTGAATGTGAGGAATATTAGATGGATTTAAAGGGGAGGAGAGGTTGTGTTCAGGATTAGGATTATAGGTCAGTGGGTGAACTGAAGTCTATGAAGCGCTGTATCTCTTATGTAAGTATATGAACCCGTGTGGCCACTCAATACTGTTTCTAGTCATTGGAAATGTGAGTAAGACCTCGCGTCTCTCCTCTGGGGCCCCCTACCACTTGAGTTTTACAATCTCCGGTCCATTCCTCACAGATTCTCCCTGATACAGGCTGTCATCAGCCTCCTTGTTTTTGCAGATCCTCTGAGCTCACTCCCCCAGATCCTCTTTCTTGTGTGTGTGATTGTTTTTGTCATAAGTTACTACGGGGCAAAAATTCAGGCTGGAAACGGTTTCCCCAAATGCTTTAAGGCTGAGTGGGTATGGTGAGGTTTAGGTTAAAGGTGAGAGATAAGCAAGTAGTGGTTAAGGTCTGGGTAAGTCCCCAGGAAATATATGCAAGTCTATGCAAAGTCAGCATGTATGACAACATGCCTTTCATTTGTGTTTGAGTGTGTTTATATTAAAGAGGAAAAGTCCTTAAAGATGGTTGTATATTTGAGTCTTGCTCCTTCTCATGGTGCTAGAGTAGAAAAATGCAGTTTTTCCTTCACGTAGGGGGATTCTTCTTCTGTGTGGCGCCAGGGGGAACGTATAAAGATCGGTGCACAAATTAGTTAAACCTCCCATTGCACAGTGTCAGCCGTTGTTTCAGATGTAACCATGAAAGGCTGCACATCTCTGTCTTGGCCTGTGTCCATGAGGATTAAACTCAACTGCTCTAGAGCTTATATGACTTTAAAGTGCCCCTTTTTAAAATCTGCTTGTGTTGGGTTTAATCCTGCTCTGTTGGTAAGAGCAGGCAGGGAATTATTAATGCTCATCTATGAAGACTGAAAAAATGTACTGCAGTCACTTTTAAAGGGGTATTTTAAAATTAGGGAAATGCGCTTTTCTTTGTAGCAAAGAGTTAAGTGCATTGTGGATTTGCATTTCGGTAAATATGCAAATTTGTGCTGGTTAGTTTAGCGGGACACAGCTAGGAAATGACTGCACGCAGCCAAGATACAGTTTGGAAGTCAACCTTAATAGCACAAAATGTTGTTTTTCAACTTAGCTTTTCTACAGTTAAGAAAATTATGTTATTTCTGGAGCTTTTCAGGGCAGGTTTTTTAACTTTTGGACAGATACAGGCTAGCTGTTCCATTTTATATGCTAAGACAGCTAGCTGCTGGCTGCAGCTTATTTTTCACCATACAAATATGAGAGTGATGTATTGATTTTCTGATCCAACTCTTGGCTCGAAAGAAAAAAAGCGCCATGTCAAACCTCCTTTATGGTAATGTGATACACAGTAAAAATCCCTGGGAGAAAGTTGACCCATTTTTGGGTTAATACAACAGGCGCTATAGGGACTTTGGCTTTATACAGTGCCCATGGGTAGAAAACCAATTGGTGTCCAATTAAACACAAGACATGTGGGCAGCTTGGACCCAAAATTAGCATAATTTGTTCCGATACTGTTTTGGTTTTTAGCTATCGTAATAGGTCATAGTTACTGAACTATTATTTGCATTATTGAATATTGGTGAAATTTTTCGCAGTTTTGAAATGCAGCTTCTTTTGTACAACTACCGATACATTTGAAACAGTTATGAGGCAAATGTAAAGCTATTTGTGCGTAACACCCAGTCTAAATGACCCAGTGTTATGGATTAGTGTGTAAAGGGTAAAGTTAAACCAGGATTGTGTCAATGTTACATTGACCCAAAGTGGGTCGGTTTTGAAATGCACCATGTTGATGTTAAGCATAGACACACATACTGTAACTAGTTCAATCACATGATGGATTAGTAGGTCCTGCATATGAAGCAGTCTTTGTCATGAGGTCATCGGTGACGTGACAGTGATTCACCGCATTGATAAGAATGTAGCTTGTTTAAAAGGTTGTCATTTGCCTAACCCTAATTTTTATAAACTGTGAAATTTCTGTCAGCTTTTCTTTATTTTACTTTGTCTGTATGGGGTTGAAAGCTAATGCAGCATTTTTCAGCCACTGAAAGATTTAGCAATCCTTGAAAGATGTGGCAACACATCCCCTTTTGATGTGTTGGTTTTAACTTCTCATATGCAACTGAGCCACAATCAGGCCACATCTGCATTCAGCAGGTGCACCAGGCACAAAAAGACATAGGACTCTTCCTGTGTCAAAATGAACCATCTTCAATATCATGACAAATTACTGACAAAAAGTCTAAGTGGCTGAAAAATACTGCTGATTGTGCACTTATTTTGGTTACCTCTAGGATTAAGCATAATTTTTATGAGATGGTGAAATTTTCTTTCTTTCCTCCTGTGTTGCAGAGTCGGTGTGGACCCAGATCAAGACCTGCAGCCCTGTGGAGACAGCTTCCAGGTCCTGCAGGGGGTGAGGATCCCTCTCAGACTCGCACATATATTATTTACATCCCTTCTGCTATTCTCATTGCAGAAACAATTCTGCTTATGCAGTTTTATGTAGACTTGGAGCCCAGTCAGCAAATCTGACAACATGTAAACGATTCCGTTTATTGAGAGTAAAGGGGGTGATTTCCTGGACAAAAAGGCGGAACTAGCATACCTCCATTAGCTGCAGAGCACAATGTGCTTTCACTTACTTTTGTGTAAGTTTCCACTTATGATGATGAACAACTTTTACACAGAATATTACTTGTGGAATGTTTTAAGCTGCATTCCCTGTCCCATGTAGTTAAATATGGAGAGATGTATTTACACTTCTACACTCAGTAATGTAGTAATTATAATATTTAATCATTTTAACTTATTCTCAGTGGGAAGCTAACCCTGAAGCCTCTCTTCTTAACATGTGGATAACTTCAATATTGGAAAAGCTAGTTTAACTTTATTTGATTGTTGATGATTTGCCACAAGCAAGGATTTTTCTTCAGTTCTAAACTGAACCCTAAGGCAGGGCGGGGATTCTGTATACGCCTCAGCTGTTCCTCTCCACAAGTTAACAAATTCTGTCTCGGCCAATGCCCCAGCCCTCAATCAAGTTCCCAAGCAAATCTGTTCTGTCGATTTTGTGTAATCCTGCTAATAGACAGACCAACTGTCTGACAACAATGAAAAAGATAACATCTTTGGTGGAGATAATTAGTTATTAAGAATTACCAGGGTTATTTTAGCCTGATAACAACATGATAGTAGGGATAAGTCAAGTCACATTTGAGGAATTGGCCCCAGGTTCTCATTGATCCATTTGTGTTCATGCATAAAATCTAGACGATGAGATCATGATTGCTTTTTTCTTTTGTTTCTGTAGGATGGCACTCCGGGTGAAGGACAGAGTAAAACCAAACAGGAGAGTGCTTGGCTCTTCAGACTGTGGTACTCCTTCGACCACAAGTATCCTTTCTGTGCTGAGCTTCACTCGACCAAAGAGCGTTTGTGTAAAAACTTATTTTAGGCCACAGCTGTTTGAAGTAGCTCTTCGTGGTAATATGAGGTCCAGTTGGGGGGATTTTGTAGGAACTATCTTTTAGTGGTACTCTGTATAAGAACGAAGGCCAACAACGGCATATGTGCTGCGTAAGCCAAAAACATTTCCATTGGGAGGATCGTGCTGCAAATTCTGAAATAAGGCCAATTCAAAAACACATATGATAATACGTAACTAACCACTTGGCGTCGTTCCTACAGGCCTGGAGAACATTAGGGTGTGTGTGTTGCATTTTTTCAATTGGCACTGTTTCTGAATTTGCAGCACGTATGCCCTTGTCGCTCGCCGAATACAAACTTACATTGTATACAAAGTCACGCTTACAATTGATGTTATTGGATTATTCTATATTGGATCAGAATAACACACATGAATCCATAAAATGATTGCCGTGCCTGCTCCGTCTCATTACAAGGAACACACATAAGGGAAAGTGTTTTAGCAGCTCATCCTCCCTTTTCCTCGTTGCTTTCCTTCCTGCTGAACAGTTGCCTCCCAGGGCGGCTGATTGCGTAGCTGCTTCTGATCTGAGCAGCTGGGTTTTACAGTGGAGACCTTCTCCCTGGTGACACGCGCAAGACGCAGCTGAAACGAGCAGGGTGAATTTCTCTCATGTTCCAGCGCTGCAGAGGCTGAGATCAACATAGATAACACAGGCCTCTGATGCGTGGTGTGTACTGACTTTACTCATCTCTGGGTACTGTTTTCAACCACTGAGTTTAATTTCTGTTGAATTGTACGTATTCTGACAGGGAGCAGTCGGCCTCACCCCAAAGAACTTGTGACCTGACCTGTTGAGCAGGGCACTGGGATTTCCCAGAGAGCAACACAGCCTGATTAATTACAAACAAGAGGCATAGGGTCCCGCTGGTTTGACTCCCTGCTGCTCTGCTGCCAAGCATCACAAACTCTACCCTCAACTGCTCACTGAATCTCATGCAGACTTGAATTTGAAATGCATCCTGCTGCCAACACCCCCACATTATAAAGCTATAATTCATTATTCACTGTGCGTTCATTTGGGGGTCACCGCAAGAAGAGAAGGACACAAGGTCTATTAAATTCATACAGCCACAAACCTTAGTTGGAATTAACTCGTGTAAACTGTGTTTTATCAGAACACTTTCTAAAAAGTAAGCCATATAAATGTTTTATAAGCTTTAACTAATACTTTATCAATGCATTATAAATTAACCATTGATATGAATTACTTGTGGGTTGTTTCTTTGATTAAAATCCTCCTTCTGCATGACAGTTTTGGACGACTCTATAAATCAGCACTATGGAAAATAGCTCCAGGACTTAAATAGCTTATAAACATTTGCTACAGCTGCCCTGGTGGATTACTGTTAGCTCCCTTTATTATTGCTTTTTGGACATTTGTATTTGCAGGTGTTTGACTAAATTTTGCTGATGGAAATTAGATAATCAGACTAAGCTGCTTTTAACTAATAAATAATAGCAAGACATTAATAAGGGTTAGTGGCTGTAATTTTTGAAAAAATGCCATCAATTCTTCAGTTATAGATGTTAATATAAAGCATTACAAGATTGTGTTTCTGTCTGTCACCTGCTTTTGTAAATCTGAATCATTAATAAGGAGTGGTTACAGGGAAAATCAAATCTGTCGTTGCAAATGTTAAGCTGATAACAAACTGCTTTTGGCACCACATGCCCTGCAGCATGTTCTCGGTGGGTAGGTGGTCAGTTATGGGGGTGGGGGTTATCATGGATTAAAGAACTAAAGAGACAAAGCCCTTGCTGTGTCAGTGGAGGATTTCCTTGAAGCCAAAGTAATGTTTTTCTTAAAGGCTTAAAAATGATCTGTCATGCATTAGCTAATGATTAATTAACCATAAACAAAGCAAGTCTCTATAAAAGGTGGTTTTACAATGTAGTAGAGCAGATAAGGAAGATTAACTGCATTCAACTCGCCTTTTCTCGCTGTTGATGAACTCTGCAGATAATTTTCCTTATTAACTGTCCAGTTACCTGATGCCCATCCTGACACATAGCGGCCCACCTCTCACCTCCACCCTGCCCGGCTACTGTGGGCCGCTGGCCAGCTGTCTCACCAGCCAACAGGCATACGAGGTCAGTGTCCACACACACTAACATAAGACTGTAAGTCTGCAGCAAGCACATCACTGCCGAGCTGTGATCAATGTTCACACTGCAGAAAGTGCAGGACGTCTATGCACTGGTACTTTTCAAAGGGGAAAGACATTCACATTCACATTCATGAGAATCAGATGAGAAAACTAATACCACTATTGTGTTGATATATGCTGAATATATAGACTGCAGCTGGTTCGCAAGCCCGACTCTGTCTAGCTATTTCACATGATCTGGTATGAGAGTGAATAAACGGGCTTCCCAAAATATAAAGACTTTAAAGACACACTGGAATGAAAAATGCATTTTCCAAAGTCTCTTCAGTATAATTGTTTTCCTTGTATCGAATCAAAATGCATATTTTGCCTCTGTATAATGATATATTTAACCCTTAGATGCATAAGACTTACCTCTGTGTTGTAAGACATGCAAGACTTGTCTTAAACTAAGGGGAAGTATTACATCCAGTATTGCATCCAAACAAACTTAAGACTTGACAGTGTTCATATGGCAACAATTTAACTATTTCCAAATACAGCTGATCAAGATATACAAATTTATCATTGTGATTTTTCATTTATATACTATGATTATTTATTTTAAGACTATGATTTGTGTTCAAATTATGACACGATGATGTTGGTGCTGCTGCAATAAAATAGCTTGGTGCATGATATTTTTTTAGTTAGCCAAAACCTATTCATTCTGTAAAATGACTACAAAGTGGTGATTTTTCTATCCTTTCTTATATTCAAATGTGAGCCCGGTGTCTCAGGAAGGCTCACTGTGAATGCTGAAGCTATATTTCTCTCAGGAGAAACGTGATATGGTCAAAATATTCCCAATGCTTGCCAGTAAACACACAAAGCACCAAGGCCTTCAGTGAGGGATAAAATAGATGGTCAAAAAGCCTTTCTACACTCAGAGGGCACAAAAGACTCTTTTCAGCACCTCCTCCATGATGATCACTGTTCTGAAAGACACAGCGCTCTGATGTTCAAACCAACGAACACCCATTGAGGGAACGGTCACACTTGGATTCACTCTGGCAAATTCTCCTTTCATTTCATATTAAACACTTTTTTGATTAAATTGTCACAATAACCATCTGCACCTGTCACAGTGGGGTTACAAATCTGAAGTTTATTTTACTGCAAAGTAGGAATATTCAACAGCATCTCTTTTGAATGTAATTCTCTGAGGGTTAAGTTATTTCTTAAGTTCTGCATCAGTAATGTTTTCCTCTCCTGATGTGTTGCTCTTGGTTTACCGGCCCAGGGCTGCCTGCCTGGCGAGCCATGAATTTAGAACATTGTCCATATTATCAAGGCTGTCCAGTTCTCTCCGTTGTCGAGTGGGGAGCCAGGATTAAGTTGAGCTCAGTGCCTCTTTGCTTGTGGACATTAATATAAATATTGAGGTAATAAAATGCCATAAAGATGTTTGCTTCTCACTGACTGCAAATTCAAAAACATTTCAAATGGGTTTGTCTATGTAGAGCACAAACTAACTTTTTTGAAAGATACTTATTTTACAATCCTTATTTCTCACAGAATATTTTGAATGAATAAGGCTGGCTGTTGTCTTAACTTTTCTTATTGTTAACACATCCAAAGGCCAAAAACTGACCATACTGCATCTCTTAGTACTTTTTGACTTCCTCTGTTTCCTATTAAGGACATAAAGAATAGAAGACATCGATATATATATATAGATATAAATTTACTTTCCAAAGAGGCTAAATCTTCTCTGGAAACATCAGGGCAGTGTAGTTTTTAGAAAACATGACTCAAACAAGAGTGTTGTCTGCTGTAGACTATTTTTAGCTCCGGATTAAATCAGATTTGGTGCTTTAGTGAGTATGTACTGTAGCAGAATTGCGCACTGTATTTGGGGATTCACACGCAATAAATCAGTGTTGGTGTGTCCATGGCGATGAACAAATATGTTCCCTGAGCGGGACATACATGTGTTTTAGATTTTTGGTTTTGAACAATAATGAGGCTCAGTGGCACAAAAGGATTATCTAGGTATTTTGCTTTAATGTAAAGTGCCTAGAAGTTTCCAGCTCATTCTGATTGGTTGGGACATTTCTAGGCATTTTTGCTTTAATGTAAAGTGCCTACAAGTGTCCCACGTATTGTACATCCCTAACACCAAGAGTGGGACATTTCTAGGAATTTTGCCTCAATGATAAGTGCCAAGAAGTGTCCGGCTCATTCTGATTGGTCGGGACATTTCTAGGGAGGAAAATGGCGAATTTCATGAGAATCTCGCCTAAAAAGCTTTTCATATAAACTTTTCTTCCCTTTGTCTTTATTAACAAAATTATTTATGTTGGCATCTTGATAAAAATTTTAATCAGTTAAGTATATGTATTCTAACTTAGTCTTTGAATGGCAATCGTGCAGAGGTGTAAAAAGTACTGAAATATTGTACTCAAGTAAAAGTACCTTTTACTTTGATGAAATTTTACTTAAGTACAAGTAAAAGTACCCATCTAAGAATCTACTCAAGTAAAAGTAAAAAGTAGTTAATTTAAAATGTACTTTAAGTAAAAGTTACTTAGTTACTTTCAACAACTTGATAGGGGCCGCTCCTATACAGTGCGAAAAAGGACAAAGGGTCATAAATCCAATCCAAAAAAAGTTATTTTTAATTAAAGGAGAATCTTTACAAATATGGTGCAATGACATTAAACATGTCAAACATTTAACATATCAAAACAACAGTTAAGAACTTTTGGGAGGACATGTCAAGACATGAACCACATGACAGCTAAAATAAAAAGTTTGAATGCCGCCGTCCCACTGTATATTTAAACTTTTGGTTAAACTTTGGTCCACCTTTAGAGCACTAGTCTACAACCTTATTGTTGAGTTTGAGCAGTATACAGCTGTTGCCTCTCTTGCGTTTGAAGGCAAACTGCTTGCTGAGATGTGGCCATGGGTTTTCTTCATCTCCTTTAAGCTCAACTGGCGGAAAGTTCGATGCGTCCAGAATGAAAGACTTAACTTGTTTTTTAAAGAAAACTTTATCCATCACTACCCCTTGCCTTAACCTATGCTTCATATGTATCAATTACTAAAATAAATGTTTTTTTATTTTGTTTTATTAGTGCTAATTTTGCCTGTTAATGTATTCATACCCTGCAAAGAAAAGGCACAACAAATCAAAGTTTTGATACATTTATTTTGAAATGGTTTCTTTTATTTTGAAAAGGTATTTCCTGAAAAATACTGCAAAAATCGCTACTGGCAGGTCTGTCTCCCTATTGGAATGAATGCGTTCTTTTGAACTCGTGCAACACTGTCCACCACTGCAGTGAGAATTGCCTTGCGCCTTGAACTATGTTTTTTTTTTACTCAGTAACGTATGTAATTTCCAATGTAGCGAAGTACAATACTTCAGTCAAAATCTGCTTAAGTAAAAGTAAAATTACCAATTTCAAAAACTACTCAAAAAATTACAAAGTACACAAAAATACTACTAATTAACAGAAATGTGAGTAATTGTTTTTTGTTACTTTACACCTCTGCAATTGTGGCACTAATTTAATTAGCAAGTTACCATACTCTTTAACACTTTTTCATCATTTCCTCTCCAAGATAATTACTGGAAAGAATTGGCTATGTGGTTATGTAACATTGACTCATTAAGGGTTTCTCTTGGGTCCCTTTAACAGATCAATCCTGTGTTGACACAATGTTAACTCATCCTGGTCCCCCATGGGGACATGGAGGGATAATTGATTATCAGCCAGTCAATTAGATCTGTGAGGAGCTCCGGGTGAAGTTCATTATTTGCGTGTAACTGTGCAGCGTGCGGGTTCCTGTGTTGTCTTTGTTTCAGCTGCTCATTCAGCTAGCTACTTCAGAACAGGCCACTAATTGAAAGTCTCCCTGCTGTAAATCCACAGTGTCCCTTCTGGGCCTTTGCACGCTGAACATCAGTCTGTTCATCTGTTCACGCCACATGCTCACACACTGTGTGTCCTGCATCTGCGTGTGTCACTCCCATGTGTAACCCATCCCTCCCCTCATGTTCCACTGTGGATGTGCTTTCAGAACCACGAGCAGCTGAGGGACCAGGACTCTGACCTCATTCGTAGCGATGGTGACCTGACCTACACATTTGGTGACACTGCGATCACAGCCAATGGTGCGTCTGGCGGTGGGGGGGAGGGAGCTGCAGGGTCAGGCTGGAGCGTTAATGGAAAACGGAGCGGCAGCACCTCAGAGGAGGCACTGGAGCGTGAGCTGGACTCCCGCGAGCAGGAGCTGCTGAGCCGCGGCACACGCCTGGTTTTCCCGATCGAGGATCATGTCTGACTTTCCCTTCCTCCCAGCCTGCGCTGTCGACTTCCCTGACCTGACCCCCAGACCGCCTCGCCCTCCTCTCTCTCCGTATCCTGCGGGCAGAGCGTCCAGTCCTTCAGAGATAAGACAGAGTGGAGATATGGGACCAGACAGGAGGGGAGGTTTCAGAGCGACTGAGCTCCCTCCAGGCCCGGAAGTAGAGTTCAAGGATCATTTCATCCTCATTACAGAGATGGCGATTATTCTCAAGGAGGCTTGTGTCCTCAAGATCCTCTAACAGAGTTACTGTGATTCACTTCTACTGATATTGTCCTCTGCATAACCAGGGGAGAAACCCTTATGCAGGATGTGGGGATGAAATGCAAGATTGAATCTGCACTTGTGAAATTTTGTGTTTTTCGGCAGGAACGGAAAAGAGGTAGAAAAATTCATTATTGCCTGATAGCATGTCGTCATATGATCCAACAAGTTTGATTTCGCAGTACATCAGTCTGTGACTGCGAAATTCAAAGTGACTCCTTCACACACACTGACGTGTATACAGAGATTGCTGTAAAAGAGGCCAAACAAACCGACAGTGAACAGTTCCCAGATTGAACCGGAGGTCTGTGGTAGATGCATTTCATTGATATTGATCCCATGTTGCCAACAGACCATGTGTCTGGTATGTTTGTCAAGATTTCCTTTGTGTCACACAAAAGCATCTGTGTGGAGGCAGTGTGGCATGTGAGGAGGAGCACAGAAAGGGGCAGTTGTGTTGTGCCCTGGTTGTGTTGCCCTCTCAGTCACCGCAGCCCTGTCTTGGGTGAAATAAGAGGGGTGAAGAATGTGTGCATGTAAATAGCTACAATGCTGAGCTTTGTTCCATTTTAATCGGGACGGCTCCTTTCAGTGCATTACATCACATGACTGTTACCAATCGCTCTGTATATCTTGTCTTTGAGTTGACTTGGATCTTTTTTTTTTGTGAAGAAGGAATGCTGATTTCCCCCCAACTGTAAAAACTGATAAAAAATAATAACACAGTTAAAGAGTATTTTCAATACAAAAATAAAGCAGACATTCATCATAATTTTGTAACTCTTTTGCAAAAATTATATGTGTCTGCTGATTTTTAAAAGATATATTCAGTAAAATAGGACTGCAAATCATTTTCATTGACTATTAATCATATTTGCGATTAACCAATTAGCGATGTGGTCAATGATGGGAAGTAACCCAGTAACTGTACTCAAGCACTGTACTGCTGTCCAGTTTTGAGCTACTGGGGGAGGCAAGTATTTCTATTTTATGCTACTTCCACTCAACTACATTTCAGAGGAATATATTGTTCTCTTTCTCCACTACATTTATTGGACAGATTTACTTACTACACTTTTATGTGAAGATTTTAAAGAACTTATGATATAGCAAGCTTTTAAAATATAACAGCTTATTCATGACTTAACCAGCTGTTTCCTCTTAGGTTTCTGACGTCTTGCACATCTGGTCTCTGCGGCACCAAATGATTTGTGTTTTCATTTAAATGAATGATCGAATAATCCAAATTAATAATTTCAGCAATAATCAAAGAATAGAGAAAGAATCTGAAAACTGAAATTGACCCTGTTCATACAACTGCAGTTCAAACCTGCAGCAGTAACTGGCTGCTTACTCACTGATGCTCCAGTATTAATCATCTACCGATGTCATATGTAATAATATATCAGCTAAAAGGAACAGATCAGTCATTTTATTTTAATAAAATAATAAATATTCCACCACTGGTTAATCAAGTTCATAGAAAGTAAAATAAACAGTTAAAAGTCTATCACAGAGCCAAAGGTGATGTCATTAAATTGCTTGTTATTCTAACAAATGGTCTGAATTTTCATATAACAAAAAACTGCTGTGAAGTCTCACACTGGAGAAGCTGGAACCAGTCAATGTTTGGCATTTTGCTTACAAATTACTAATATTGTTTACTTTAACCAACTGACTAATCATTTGCTTCTTTTTTTTAAATAACTGCACTTATTCTGAATGTTAATGTGTATAATGTGGTATGATGATGATGAAGATGATGATGATGTGCTTGCACAGGTTCCATGAAGCAGAAGAGCATTTTAATGCAGGGAAGTAGTTCTTCAATCACTTTTCCTGTTAACAAGCTTCAACCTGTCAACTTTATACTCAATGTGTTTAAAACTGTATAGACACGTTCATTCATATTCAAATTAAAAAACACTGATGCCAAACTCTGACAACCAGAGATTAGCTGAGGAAGTGCATGCACATGATTTCACCCAGCAACACTGCACTCTTCACCTTCATCAACTTTTTGTTGACTTAAAAACAAAAGTGTATGTGGGCTTTTGCCCTTATTAAGTATAAAGCATTGGCCAATTAATCTGGAATGCTGTTGTTTAAAAAAAAAAGAAAGTCTCCTGTCTTGCCTGTTGTTTTTAAACCTCAGTTCCCAGGAGTCTGGTCATATATATATATATATATATATTTAAACATTATAAATTTCAAATTCATCTTCACCTCTTTATTTAATAAAAATGTGATATCATCTGAACCTATTTTGGATCTGATTTGGTAAAGGCAAAATGTAAAATTTGACATTGTAGGAAAACACATATATGCTTTAATGCCGTTTGAGAAAAGTATTTTTTCTGACACACACATAAGTAAAATAAATATGAAGATACAACTAGTAGCTGCCCTTTGTTACTCTGGCACAAATGCTAATTATTTCCCTCTTGTGGTTGTAGCTTCATGTTTAATGCACTTCCCTATTGGCTCTGATGACCGGTAACCTGAACACCCATGAACATCGATTGTTCTCTTCAGCAGTGAAATCACATGACCCTCCTGGTGTTTTTGATTTCATATATAATAAACGCAGGATGTCTCAACTCGAACATGACGTAGGTTCACAGCAGGTGTGTTACATGTTGCACATATAGTTTGACATCAATCTACCTGTGTCCTAGTTTTCAGCTATACACAGCAGTTTTAAATAAGATAACTCTGTCACACAAATGCACCAAAAGAGACACTGGACGATTCTTCAGGAGACCACTGACCCTTATTGTTTAGATACAGCTTGATTTGCATAACTCCACATACACTATGAAATATTGTGTTGCCTTCACTATGTCCAGACATCCCGTCTGCTCCTCCTTTTGTTAAATACACTCTAGCAACACACCGCCCTTTTTTTTGTTTTGTACTTCGCCTTCACACAGTGGCTGCTGCATTTATGCATGAGTGCAAGAGGGCAGGTGTGAAAGGGGTGATTGTGCGAGGTGAAGCTGAGGCTTTCACAGGGGGGAGAAGCCCCACACAAGTTTAAATGGGTGACTGGATGGGGGCCTCCATGAGGAAACAAATCTACTTATGTAAGAGTCTGCCCCAGTATGCCATTTCAACTCTGCCTGGAGTGAGCAGTAATGTGAAGCTCTGTCTTACATCCTGTCACCGTCTGTTGATTGGGAAACTTCTTTTGGATTAAGGCCACTGAAACACTCACTTGTTGACCATTTTGTCATTGTTTAGGTTTAATAACCTACAGCAGATATAACATATATAATATAACTTTAAGACATGGTTTTGGATGCTTTCTAAAGGGGGCTCCGCACATTTCCTGCTGTATTGACTAACACAAGTGCATAAAAAGACAGAAGAGGAACTCGCATTTAGCCACATGTTGGAAACTGGGGAACTTCTATGGACAGCAACACCACAGACGACTTGAATGACGGCCACAGGCAAACAAATGAGCAGAGTTTGACTCTTCACTTCAAGCAGAGGACACTCTCTGTACTCTTATATAACCATCATGTGCCCTCTTTCTCTCTCTGTCTTTACCTCTCTGTCAGACTGTTGTGCTGTCAGTTGTCTCGCCGGCTATATTTTACATGCTCTCTGTACCTGAGAAATATGAGATGTAGCTCAATTGTCAATACGTGGACCTGTTATTTCTTGTAGCAGCTGGCTGCCAGGATCCATCCGCCGTGGTTTGCATGTCAACAAGTTAATAAAAATTGTCAAATTATCTGAGCCACACAGTCATGGTCTTTTGTGGTCGAGTACACAGGCAAAGCAATTTGCATACTTCTCAAGTATTTATGTTTCATATACCAAAACCTCCATGGTTTTTCTGAACCACATTTTAATGACAATCTTGGTAGTTTTAATGCTACCAAGATTATGTGTAATTCTCCTTGGATGGCTGTTATGATTTATCTTGTAGTTATTTTCCATTAGTAATTATTATTCTAATCCAAACAGACATCCATTGTAATTACATTTCAGGTAATGTGCAAAGTACATTGATGACATGATTTCCCAAGGACCAATTGTACATTATTTCATGTTAAAGAAATGCACAAGATTATGGGTTATTGTCAGCATTATATTGTATTTAAGATTATGAAGGCCCAATCAGATCAACTGCCTAAGAGCTCATTTTGATCACGCATGTACAATTAAAGAATAACTACTGTGTTAATCAAGTATTTTGACCTATTCAAATAAAAACTTCACACTCGTCACCTGTAAGCTCATTATGTTTTCAAGCCTCCATTCACTTCTACTGGTACGAGAGTTTTAGGGCCAGGCATAGGAAAAAATGAGGAGAGGGGCGATTCGCATGTTGTTTCTTTGCTGATATAGTTTCCTCGTAACTGATTCTGGAGAACAGTTTCACCAATTCATCTGGAAAAGGGTCTGTCAAGGTTGTACCCTGCTTCTTGCCCATTGTCAGTGTCAGGCCCCTCAACCATTGAAAGGATAAAGAGGAATGGGTAATGGATGGATCTACATTCATTTTGTAGAGGCATAAGGATGAATACTAAAAGATTATAAAATAAAGGTGTAATATCTTGAAATTTCAAGTTCTATTTCAAGTCATGTTCTGACTTAATCGTGGATATTCAATATAATATAATATTTCTCTGATTTTGTTCAATTTTATCCTCCACATTTCAACTTCATTCTCAAAATCGTCTTATTTTTTCTTATGTCTGAGCCTTATATTCTTCTGTACAAAGGGTATATAACTAAGCCAAAACATTAAGGACAATTAATGAATATTGAGTCATCCAGTAATCATGGCAGTCTGCATCAACATGCACAGCAATCACACACTTGTTCTTCAGATTTTTACTAACTCTTTGTTGCAGTCAGTTTAAATAGCATACAGGTTATTTCTTTCTTTGACAAGAGAACTTCAGGTTAACCACCCAGAACAATTAATATCACACAACCAACTTCTAAAGTTGAACACATGAATGCTGGTTATTATTTCACCCCTCCTCAACACATCCTTAACCAGAGGGATATCACAGCATTTTACAAATACAATATTTTTGACAAAACTAGAAACAACAGTAAGAATGGTACACAATACGATTCAGTACCGATTGCTGTTTGTGGCAACTTGTGGAAAAGTCCATTGGCAGAGGACGGAGGCAGATTTCCGAGACGCGTCCATTGGCTCTTCAAAAATGTCACACCCATGTGAGTGTTTTGTCAGTGGGGTGCTGCAGCTGTCCAGATTCCGGAGGGGTCGGGGGTGAAACAATAGTTCCTCAACGAGGCCTCCTTTGCAGAAAATACTGTAGTTTCTTCTTTCAGAGCTCTACATTAGCACTGTTAGTGAGCCAGTTGCCGTTATTGAGTGTCAGTGTTGCTCGAGATTACTGCCACGCTTAGTCATAAGCTGGACAGATAAGTCATTCAGGTGTGAGCGAACCTGATGCTGCCACGCTGGATCCTGGCCGTCATCTCCAGATAAGGACCCATCTTGAGCTTTTTATGGCCCTCGCCTGCAGGGGATTTGAGGAGGGATTAGTGCTACTAAAAGGACAGTAGGAAAGAGGGAGGCCGGTGTGGCGGCAGTGCAAACCAGCCCTAGCCCTATTTCTTCTGTTTATTTCCCCTCCCCACATTCTTTATATGTGTCCAGGCCCTGTTGATGTTATACAGGTAACACTGTAATAATAAGCTGCCCTCCTCCCGTTTCAAATTCATCTGGCTCCGATTGGCTGCTCTGTCGACTCGGATTCTCTCCACTTCATCGACCTGGCTCGGCTGAAGAAAAACAACCCAAGAGACGTGCTCACTAGTGGACCACATTCCAGCTGCTTGTTTTGTTATTCCGCCTTTCACCCTCAGCCTTGAATACAAGGCCCCTGGAAGAGAAAAACAATCAACTGAGGATTAAAATAAAACCCTCCAAATTGTAACACAATTGCCACCCATTCAACAGGATTAATAATGCACAGGATCTCCATCAATAGCTCTATCAGTGCCAAAAAATCAGGGTGGAGGCAGTGAGACAAGGGGCCCCCTCTGTCTCCACCCTGTATCTGCTCCACGCTGGCAGCTTGAAGGTCGGCCCCACTCTAAAGAGCCTTGCTTGTGGGAGCTGGTGACAGGCCGGTGGTAACCCCAGGAGCACTGTGCTGTCATACACAGCCGTATACAATGATCCCCTTCTCGATAGCACAGCCTGTGGCCCAGTCGCACTCGCTGCCAGGCCCCCTACGATGTCCATGAGAGCACCAAGCATTGCCAGGGAGAAAACAATGTCGCCTCTATCAAACATCACATCAGTCGCTCATTGAGGAGTATTTCTGACTCTCTCGCTCCGATAGCAACAAAATTCAGTAGCAGTTATGTTCCTTGGGTCTAAAATGTTTACAGTTCAGCCCTAAGACGAATAACCTTGGGTTAAAGCTCTGTGTGAAAGAGACAACCACAACACTGTGACACATTAATGTATAGATTATGAGTGTGTCACAGAGCTGTTATCGATCTACACAACAACTCCTTTACTATCTGGACTACACAGCTCACAGACAGTATGAGGTATGACTGTGAAAACAATAAGGGGGAAATAAACAAGAGAATCAACAGATGGATTTCGTTAAAGATGCTATACCTTTTCCTGAGTTAAAAATTCTTAACATGCATTGGAGGACTCAAGTTTCCACATCACACATGTGTAATTGGTGTGTTGGACCATGGTGTCTTCCAATTAAATGGTAATTCTGGTAATTCAAGAAACACTGCTATTACATAAACCTCCTCCAGCAGATAATTGAAAACCGCCTTCTGGTGAATGTACAGTGAATGTCAAGCATCCATGGGGAAGGATAAACAAAACACATTTTAAGTGGAGAAAGTCTGTGAAACTGATCAAATCTAACCTTTTTGTTTAGTCTTAGGCAACCATGTTAAATTAATACAAATGTGAGACAGCAGATCCCCATATGGTTGCTCTGTTACCCATTTGCCCCCTTCTGGTAGAGGTCAGAGGTCATGGCTCTGCACAACAGAAGCCCTGCAGTCTGCAGGAGGGTTTCTGTTAAACCTCAAACTTCCTGCATGGACAGGAATTTGTTCAGCTGAAGATGAGTAATGTACAGTCCACTGTAATGTACAGTCCACTGTACATTACTACATTACTGCTCTGTTTTGCTTCACTGTTAAACTACTGCTAAGAAATTGAAAAGACATCCTCACTGACACCTCTGAGTGATCTTAACGTACCTTAAACCCATCGAGTCCTCTAACCACATCCTCATGTGGCTTTGTCCAAGTTGTTTTTCTGATACCCCAGCTGCCTCATGACTTCACTGCAGTAGGCCTCCACCTGGTTGATCTGCTCCACGTTGAGCCTCTCCCTCCACGCATATATGGCCTCTTTGGCATCCCTGGATGATATCAGGAAGGGCTTGTCCGATGAGTACCCCTGACCGTGCGTCATGTTGAGCGCAAATGTCTCCAGAGCAGGGACGCTGGATAGGTTGGCGAAGCGGTACAGCCTCTGGAGCTCCCCCATGGGGTGCAGGACTAGGTCCTCGTAACGGATGCGGAGGTAGTTCCTCCTCACCCACGGGGGCGCGTTCATCACCAGCATTATGTCACTGAACCAGTTGTCACAGATGAGCTCCATGGCGCTTGAGACGTAGCTCTCGGCCCGGTTCACCCTGTTGCTCGGAACCAGCAACCGCTTGTACTTGTCAGCCTGCTTCTTGCTCCTCAGCACCTGGATGCTCTCCTTCACCAGTGCCTGCTTGGACTTGAGCCGCGAGTTGTGCACGGCCCTCGGGTCTCTGAAGAGCTGGATGATCTGGAGGTTGATCGCCGGGTCCTTCATCAGAGGCACCAGTGTGCTCAGGTCCAAAACGCGGACTCCTTTGATCACCATCACGGGGTACTTCTTACACTCCCTCTCCAGCTCCCTAATGTCCCTCTTTGGGCACTTTGCGCACTGGTCCTCTTTCACCAGCCCGACTTCGTGGCGCTTGTGCCCCTCGCACAGCGGCTCCGAGCAGATCACCTTGTTCATTTTCCAGCCGAATATGAACGACGTGGTGATGTTTTGCGTGCCAGCGTAAAGTTTGAGCACGGAGAAGTCGCAGCGGTACAGGGCGTTCATCATGTCCCGCACGGCGCCCTGGAGGCTGCCGGCGTCCCCCGGGTACAGCGCCTGCCAAATGTGCCACATCGGCTCGTACAGGTAGAAAACATCGGGGTGCTGGTTGAACAACTCCCCCAGGAACGAGGAGCCGGTCCTCCAGGTGGCGTGCACGTAGATGTTAACCCGGGACTGGCTCCGGTTGGCGGCGTTCTCCGTCGCGTCGCTGCCGTTGACTTTGTAACCGTTATCCCACAGCAGCGCCACCGTGTTCTCCAGATCTGGGCATCTGGGCTGTTGCTGCGGGAGTCCATGGCCCGCGTGTTGCGCGGATTTGTCCCGGTAATCTAACACGTAGGGGATGAGCAGCAGTAACCCGGAATAAGCCAGAATCAGAACCAAGTATTTCTTATGGAGCCGTCTCTTCATCTCCTCTCAGCTGCGGTGCGGAGCTGCTTCTCTGAAAGGTCGGCACAGCGCTTTGTGCTGCGCCGCGCGCTCCACAGTAAAGTTATGTGAATGCGTGAGACAAGGAGTGCGTGTGTGTGTGTGTGGGAGCTCGGCCCCGCCCCTTTAAAGAAATAACAAAATTTAACAAAATATTTGTCTTTCGTGTTCAAACATAACAATAACAAACAACAATAGTAAATCGTGTCTGTGATCAAAGTTACAAAAGGTGTGTCAAACTGCAGTAAACACTAGGCGCGTGCGAGAACCGTTAAATCAGAAAAGTCAGAGAGCGTTGACGAGAAGAGTTTCCAAGAGCTACCGCCTCCTGTAACCAAGTGCAATGCATCATGGGAGATGGGTGAGAACTTGCCGCTGCTTTTTAATAGTGTATTCCTGGTGTTTTATTGTAGGTACGTGTCTAACGTCTTCCCTTCAAACATTTTTAATCAGGAGCTTTCAGATAAATATTCCTGATTTAAACTTTTGTAATACTTCGGTGTTGCGCATGCGCGGTCATTTGTTTTGAGAGGCGAGCGCGGCACAGGACGAATCGATGGAGACATGGCTGAAGCTGCGTTCCCTTTTCATCAATTGGCACGCGTAACATGTTGTTGTTTTTGTTAGCCTGTTAGCTCCAGGTTAGCTCGCAGAATCACCTGTGCAGCAGCGAGCCGGGCCGATAGCAGGCGGCCAATCGCAGTGCTAACGTCACGCTAACTGCAGCAGCAGCGGTGACAGCAACATGGCACACTGGACCGACTTCGAGAAGGAGACGGAGAGAGAGACGAAGAAGCTGGTGAGATGTCTAAGCGGGCTGGAGGACGAGGAGGACCAGAACTTTCAGCTGGCACTGAAATTCGCCTGGTCCAATTTCAGGTGAGTCCGGGTGGCAGCGGCTAGCCGGGGAGCTGCTAACATGTAGCATCACGTTAGCCACAAACAAACGTAGAGGATGTCCATAACGAATGTGGCTTGTTGGCAGGTTTCATCGCTACCTGGACGTGGACAGCCATAAAGTCCAGCGCAGTATCACTGGGTGAGTGTTGTCTGCTGTTCCTCCTGCAGTGTGTGTTGAAGGGATGGAATAATCGGGTACCCGTAGTTTCCACTGGCAACCACCACTGTTCCCCCCTCTTGTAGGAACTAGTATGGCACCCCATTCAAAACAAACACACGAAAAGGAAGAGATAAATCCTAGATACTCTGAATGTGTACCACGTTTACATTTAGGAGCACATACCCTACCACACCACATGTGTGTTTGCATGTTGCTGTCCTGCATAATCGCCCATGTTTTCCAGAATCTATGATAAGCTCATGATCCACTCTGACTTGAGTAAAGCAGGAAGTTGGATGAGGCTGACCGAAGAGTTCCTGAACTCACCTCTACCTAATACAGATGGAACAAAGGTATGTTATAGAGAGTGGCCAATGGAAAATGAATTGGAGCCTTAAGGGCAATAATGTGACACTGACATCAAGATAAATCCCTGATAGATTCTTCTCTTCATGGATGTTTCCCTTATGGTTAAAGCACAACATCCTGAACACTTGACACAGTGCGCAGTACAGGTCTTTTGTGTTTATTTACAGACTGAGGTACACTACAGCGTACTGTCACTGCTGCTCTTGTTGTCGGGATCCCCCTCAAACACAGACTTTATTGAGAAACCCAGGGTGAAGGAGGCTGGTGAGTTGATCTTTCATACATATTTAAAAAACTTTTCCCTGCTCGTGCTTAGATTTGCGTGTTACGGCAAATCCACATCTGGCATTCTATCGGTTGGGGAATTTTGACAGCAATCCATGAGCAGAGGAGAAATCTGAGAGCGGACGATTTACACACATGCTGAAGCTAAGTGAGCGTGAGGAGAAGGATTGAAGCTGGAGTAAAGGAAATCTTAGCACAAGCAGTGTCTATTTGTGTGCAAGTACCCCCCTCACCCCACCCCACCTCCCTGACATGGGCAAAGATGTCCGTGCCCTTTAATGCTGCTTGCAGCTTTAATTTCCCTTGTGAAACTAACTGTTTTTTAAAATGCTACATGCCCATGTTAATTTATGAACTTGTCTGTGCAGAACCAGAGGACACATTTGACTGGGGTAAATATCTGATGGAGGGTGAGGACATAGACATCGGACCATATCCAGATACCCCTGTGAGAAGATCATAACCAAACCCACTCTATATGGACATTTGTTGCCACACCAGTATCACAAAAGTTACAGCTCATGGATTTGTAACAAAGTCTCACTTTAAAAAAAAATATTTTTAGGAGTGGTCTGAGGAGGAGAGTGAGGATGAGGACAGTGAGCAGCCAATCAGCAGGGAGGACTCTGGGATCCAGTTGGACAGAACCCCCCAGGAGGACCAAGACAACACCAACAAACCAGTTCCAGTCACCTGGACAGGTACATGGTTATGAAATAATGTAAAACGATATTGTATCAAAACAATAATCTACTCTGAAGCTTTTGTCAGTGTAAAAATAATTCCAGTCTGTGTGTTTCCAGTGGGGGAGCCTGACGCCCGCGCCTGGCTTGAGCAACATGTGGTGACACCGTACTGGGTGCCTCATGCCTCTCGTTTCCCTCACAGCTTGCACTTACACTCCAACTTGCTCAATGCGTGGTAAGATTCTAAACTGATTTCTCTGCCTTTGCTTCAGGCCCTAATTCGATACATTTTTGTAACCACATCATTCACAACAGTATTGGATACACTTTTGTAGAAATATTGGTATCACTTATACACTTGATTTGAAATGCATCCTGAATGTGCCTCCTGTGACCAGCTGTGATCTGATCTCACTTTCCCGCTTTGTATGCAAATATTCACGTATGTTATGTCCTTTTAATGAAGACCAAATGAAACCAGTCTGAGTGTACAGATGTGTGTGTTGTCTCTGTGTTTGTGTGTGTGCTTGTATGTCAGCTTGTATGTCAGAGTGAGCAAGAAAGAGAGAAAAAAGACAGCGAACAGAGTTGGAAGGGGCTGAGTGAATCAGTACGCAGTATCATCAAGATTTTAAGTTTACTTTAAACATTGGGTGGTCGGTGTAGATACTATGATGGTGACCAAAAACTAGTCAACGTATGAACACTGAGAAGAAAAATACACTTTTGAATCTTTAGCGGGTTATAGAACGTCAGCTGAGGATGTGGTCCTTCATGTGTCGTCAAGGACCTATTTGCATTCACACATCTTAAAAAGTTGTGGCCACATGTGTCCAGGACTACCGCTGAATAACATAAAGTGCCTACAAAGTTCACATACGACTTAAATCTAAATACTCTGCTCCTCACTCAGAGCTTAGCTATTCAAATTTATTGTGATTCAGTTTCCTAAAACTTCAATTCTTATCGATTAAATCCACACCCTTACAGCCTCCAAATGCGACCAGACATACTTCTGTCACCTGTTTACTACATTACAGTATATGGATAGGTTCATAATAATACTTTATTGCTAGACACACAAATTCTTTCTTATTATGACTTTGTGTCGAAGTTCACTTCAGAGGATTTGGGAGTTGAGATGATTTGAAATGGTCAAATGTTTATGCTGTGCTCCTCTCTTCTCTTCTCAGGGATCAGCACTTGTACAACACTGATCCATTGTATCTACCAGAAGAAAAGGCCTTTGTCACAGAGACCCAAGTAATACGGGAGACACTGTGGTAAGATGGAATGATGCTGTGGTCTGTGACTGTGACTGTGACTTTTTGTTGTCAATTTACAAACTTTCAAAGAAATGTGTCGCCTGACTTCTCACACGTTTTATATTTTTATATGTTGTAAATCCCCAAAACATGAGTCCTCCTTATTATGTTGCACTGGTAATCCCCTCATCCCTTTAAGACTCATACTGAGGGATTTATTTAGTAATATCTGTGACTAATATGTTGTAGGCTTCTGTCTGGCGTGAAGAAACACTTTATATTCCAGCACCATGATGGAAAAGTGTCTGTAAGGAACAACGTGGTGATAACTCATCTAACCAGCGTGAGTAAAAAATTCTGAAACTGACTTATTATATCTGATTAGGCTGCATTAGACGTAGGAAGCCATCTTTTCTCTTCTTGTGCTACAGAACTGCCTGCGCTCTGTGCTAGAGCATATCGCTGTGTACGGTCAGGCGGTGTTCAGGCTGCAGAGGTTCATAGACGAGGTGACGGGGTACAGCTCGGAGCCTTGTCAACCGAGCTCTGGTTCCTCCTACGGCTCCAAGAAGGGCTCTGAGCCTCCCTTCAGGACCTACCAGGCCTTCGTGTGGGCGCTCAACAAATACTTTGCGGGCTTCAAAGAGGAACTCACCACAATTGAGAGAGAGATCATACGCAACGGCAAGTTCAGCGTGTTTGATTAGGTGCAAACCACTGAATTAGAACAGCAACATGAACTTTGCATTCCTTGTAACAAGATAACACTGGGATCACAACACAGGTGATCTTTAGAAAAAATGTTTGACGTTTTACATGGTACCTGAGGGATTTAAGTTCCCCGTTACTACAATGGATTTCTGTGAGCTGGATTCTGGAGAGGCCCTGTATGAGATGAGTGTAGAGCCAAACAAGGAAAAAAACTAAAGGAGGGGACTTCTCAAATATTACGTATTTTGTCATGAATATGTTTAGGTAGGTGTTCAACTTAATATGTAATTATGTAATTGATAACTGATAGTCCACAAACAACCTGGTCAGAATTTATCTCAGTACCCTCAGCTGGGCTGTGATAAAGACAATATATACCTACTGTGTCTGCTTGTAGTTTGTGAGATACGTTTTGTGGGTTATTCTCTCCTAGTGGAAGTCCAATAGTAAAGTGTAATTAATTCTGGTACTCGCATATTCCTTCATATCTGTCGTACTTTAAATTGGTCTTAGATTGCATTATTTATGGTCTTAAAATGTTTTAACTTGTTGAAACCTGAAAAATCCTTGGATTTGGAATTTAGGTTATTTGAAATGTAAACAGATAGTTAATGACTAAAATACATAGATTTAAATGTTTGTCACAGCGAAGGTTTCGTACAAACACACAAACAGATTGACATTATGTTTTAACATATTGTTGACTTTGTTATCAACAATTGCAATATACGACATTGTTTAACATAGTATTTTTAGCCACCTCTTATTAAGAGTAATTGATCAATGAGGGGTTTATTTGTTCGTTTGGTCTTTGTTTGATGAGTCCTCCTCTTCTACAGACGAGACTGTGACGCTGTCTGCAGTTCTGGAGAGACTCAGTCCTCACTTGGCTCAGATCAAAGTGCTGCACAAAGTCTTCTGCACTGGGGTCGCTGAAGTTCCCCCCGAGACTCCAAATGTTGTGAGGGCGTCTCACTTGCTCAACACCCTGTACAAGGCGATCATTGAGTATGACAATGTCGGGGAAGCATCTGAACAAGACGTGAGTTTATTATTGAGAATCCAGTTCAGTGATATCCACATAACAGACAGAAATCACTGATGTTAAAATGGAAATATCGCTGTCTGTTGTCTTTGTTTGCTAGGTGGCTCTATTGTTTTCTCTATGGACAGAGACGGTCCGACCTTATTTGGAGATTGTGGATGAATGGATTGTTCACGGCCACTTGTTTGACCCCGCAAAAGAGTTCATCATCCAAAGGTACGATACAGAGATGGAGAGGAATTTAAAAAAAAGATCTCCTCCAACATGACTATTGTAAGACCTGACATTCGCTTCTCTTCCTGTTCAGGAACAAAGACGTCCAGGTGAACCACAGGGATTTCTGGTACGCCACCTACACGCTGTACAGTGTTTCGGAAACAGTGGAGACCGAGGAGAAAGTAAATGATGCGGCCAGCGGGAGCTCCGGAGGCAATCAGGGCTCCAGCCACGGGCAGCTCACCATGGTGTCCTTCCTAAAACCTGTCCTCAAGCAGATTATCATGGCAGGAAAATCCATGCAGCTGCTCAGAAATCTGGACCGTACGGAGACTGAGCAATCAGAGAAATCCTCTAGAGGTCAGTGTTTCTTCTATAAGGGACGTTTTTTTGTGGTATCTATGGCCTTACACTGGTTTAGGTTTGAGTTCATTATTGACCTGAGCTGTGTCAAAATCTTGCATTGCAGATGCAGAGAGGAAGAGTTTATACACGCTGTTTTTAGAGTCGGTGCAGTCGCGCCTCTGCAGCCAAGAGGAATCTCCGACCGACACAGTAACTGAACAGCAAGCCACTAAGAGGAGTCTCATACAGATGCAGTCCATCGTGGCCCAACACTTGGAGATTGATGACGTCCATGATCCGTTGCTGGCCATAAACTTTGCCAGGTAAATAGCAACACCATTAAAATAACAAGTAGGTCGCAAAGCTCACTTGTTCTGCTCAAAATAAACAGTGAAGCAAATTTTAGAGCAGAGCAGGAGACAATTTTGTAATTCCCTCGTTTCAAGAATAAAGTCCAAGGATTCAATTTAGCCGTCATTATGCAAAACCCATTTGCAGCTGTTGGTTTTATTAATTCTCAAATGGCCCTATTCAAACATAATTGGATTTCAAAGGGATTAAATGCTTTCGGTCCCAGACCTGCAGGTCAGGCCAAATGGTTAGTTTTACATTCTGGTTACATTCTGTTCCCCCTCAGGTTGTACTTGGACCAGAGTGACTTCTACGAGCGTTTCTCTGGAGGTGATTTCATCGTGGAGCGTTCCTCGCAGTCGGTCACCTGCCAGACATTTGAGCTCACCCTGCGCTCCTGCCTCTACCCCCACATCGAGAGGCGGTACATCGAGTGCTGTGGAAACCTGATGAAGACCCTGAAAAAAGACTACAGGTAAGCGGCACTCATGTGGCCACTATATGACCCTAAATAACTTTTTGTTAGTGCACATGGAACGTTTGAATTCCTTGGTGTCTCCAAAGGCTGCTGGAGTACCTCCAAGCCATGAGGAACTACTTCCTGCTGGAGGCTGGAGACACCATGTACGACTTTTACACGGCCATCTTTGACAAGGTGCAGGAGAAGGAAAGCTGGCAGCAGCGGTCTTTTCTCAATGTGCAGCTGCAGGAAGCAGTGGGACAGCGCCACCCAGAGGATGGTAGCAGGTACTGCAACGTTTAAGACAGAATATTGATAATTATGAGAATATTAAGCTTTTATATAATTAGAAGAAAAAAAACTTTTCCCCATTTTATGTTTTATAGGTTATCAATCTTCTTAGAGCCCATGGACCCTTCAAGGAAAAAACACCCTGTGAATAACCTTGAAGTACTTACTCTCAGTTACAAAGTAAGCTTCAATTGCCTTTATACTTTTTTAAAGCTGCCACAATGTTTTGTGTACTTCCCCTTTTTTTTAACATGGATTAATATATATTTTCATTGATTTCTGCGTAGGTTCCCTGGCCCGTCGACATCGTGATCAGCACCGAGTGTCAGAAGATCTACAATCAAGTGTTTCTCCTACTGCTGCAGATCAAATGGGCCAAATACAGTTTAGACACACTTCGATTCAGTGGTAAGGGCCGGTTTCAGTCAATTAACTCCTTTTGTTCTTTCAATGTGAAATTTCCAAATTTGAAGCCATTTTACATTCTGGATCATTGTCCAACAAAATGGGAAATTTGAAGTCTGGGAAAAAATATTGTTGTCATTTCAAGACATTTCCATTACAGAACTAAAAATCCATTAATAGAGAAACGAAAGAAAGAATCAATTAATATAGTTAGTTGCAGCCCTACTTATATTGGTACTTTTAATTTGAAACATTAACTGCTCATTCAATTGATATCTATGATTATCTATATCTATCACCTGTTGATTTTGCATGAATACTATGCGAGTGAATACTTGTCTTGCCGTGCTCTACTATCTGAAATGTTTCTCTGTTGTAGATTTCAATGCCATCAGTAAGAAAGTGGAGGGAGCGCTGGCTGAGGAGGCGAAAGTCAAAGAGCCTATAAATCAGCAGATTCACCGGATGTGTCTGCTGCGGGTCAAACTGATGCACTTTGTCAACAGCCTTCACAACTACATCATGACCAGGGTGAGAGGGATCATGGAAAAGACCTTTGTTACAGCAGACATGCACAACACCAGGAACATGAAACTGAAATGGACTTTTAACCATTATTCATTTTAATATTTACATCGGTACTTTTGTACTGTGACATGTCAACTTTTTGACTGATCGGAATCCCAAAGTATCTTTGCGCAGACTCATTCTTCTGCAGCTAAAACACAAAAGAACGTTTTAAAGAGTCACATCTGTGATGCTTTGAAGAACAGTATAATATCACTACCATGACCGTGATAATGACTCCATTCAGACCTGGTTAAATACATGGGTGTGATCAATGAGAGACTATATTCAGAAGGGGTCTGGGACCCACATTTTGTTGCTGTGTGAATGCATTTTCATGGTACAGCAATATAATGATTCAAAGGTATTTTAACGCTTCTCAGTGCCCATATGTGATTTGTTTATGGCCACCATTTGGCCAGTCATGTGTAAAGTATACAGATGTTAATTGGCTTATTTATTTGATAACACCTTTTGACATTATCTTCAATCTCTTTGTACTTTTTGCTGTCAGATTCTGCACAGCACCGGACTGGAGTTTCAGCACCAAGTACAGGAAGCAAAGGACCTGGACCAGCTGATCAAGATCCATTACCGATATCTGGCAACAATCCATGACCGCTGCCTGCTGAGAGAGAAGGTAAATAGCACCGACAGGGGAACAGGGTTAACTGGAGGGCAGGTATTGTTAATTATACAATATGGCTAAGTAGTGTTTACCATCCTGGACCAAAATACTGAGTGTCTGTCAGCTCCAACATCACCTTTGCTTGGCTGAAGCTGTAATGCATTGGCAGGCGGATGAATACATTAATACTCATAACTCCACCTAGTAATTATTTGTATCCTTTGCTCGCATGTTTATATTTGTTGTTTAGACCAAGGCAGCTTGACATGAGCTGCCTCTTATGTGGTTTTATAACATTAAATACATTCCCTGTTGTCTAATGCAATGTTGTGTTTTCTCAGGTCAGTTTTGTGAAGGAGGCAATAATGAAGGTTCTGAACCTGGTCCTGATCTTCTCTGACCGATGGCAGACTGGATTTGGAGCCTGGAAGTAAGAGCTTTCATATTGAGTGGAGGGAACTGTAATTAATTCACAACATAAGCCAACAGTATGAACTCTGGAAGATGTCCGCACAATTGGGACCGGACTTTCTCAGGAGTTTGCTTTTTAACGTATAGAACACGCAGCAGGAAATCCTCTCCTTAGATGCGTTTGCAGCACAGAAATCTCCGGGCTTTTCAGGGGTCTCACTTATAACCGTTGCGTACGCACAAAACGGGGCCTGAAACGTGTGTACGCCACTTCTCACGCAAACGTTAAAGACTCATAAAAACTAACTTGACGGGAAAATCAGCGTATTTCTACGCAAACTCTGACCCATGCGTAAGGACTTTTTGGAGACGGGAAAGTGGCGAAGCAGAAGTGAGGTGGTGAACTGAAGCAGATTATTGATCCAATTATTCATTTACATTAAAACCAACATCTTAGTTTAGCTCGCGGGACATAACTGCTCCACAGGAGCCTTTTCATTTAAAAATATATAAAACAACTTAAAACAAATTACGTTCAGATTTGATTTAACAGCAGAGTTACAGAGCCGAGTCATTAATAGGTTTTAATAATATCTTCTAACAGTGCAGTAAACGTGACTGAGCCATCAGGCGCACAGAGCACCCAGTGCACAGAGCGCACAGGAGAACACTTACAAGAAATTAAGAAACTTTCCAAACAATATCCCAGAGTGGAGGCAAGGATCCACAGATGTGATGGAATCAGTCCGATGCTCTAAATAAATAAATACTGCCGTGACAGTGGTGCGGGGTTCTGCGTGATTTGTGCACGCAAATGGAAGGACGAGGAGGAGGCGAGGGTTCAGTGATTTCTGATCTCACACATTGTGTTACCCACAGCAGCAGCGGCAGAGTTTCAGTGTATATTCTTTATTAGTGACATCACTGCTGTCCCATAAAATTGTTCTCCACCTCACTAACAAACACCTCAATGTCAGTGTTAGAAAGTTTCACTTCCTCTTCTCATTGCTTGATGCCGTCAAGACTCACGGTGGAAACCCTTTGGGCAGCAGCATAATTTATATTTGTGCAGGGCTTTGCATTGACCATTTATGGTTGAAAGTGGGCATGTGGAGGGCGGATTTGGAGGCAGATCCACGTACAAATGTTTCCAGGTGGACTGTGATTTATAAAGCGAACATTGCGTTCAGGGTTCAAGTTTTATAAATCTGAACTTTCTTATGTGTACGCCATATACGGCTTTTGTACGTACGTACACTTTTAGTATGAATCCTACACACTCTTTTATAAATGAGACCCCAGGTGAGGGATGGTGCAGCAGGCAGAGACAGGAAGTAACGTATTCATTCTGCTGTGGAGATCACGTGTTTTTGCTAACAGCACATTGAGGGTTTATCACCAAAAAGCTTGCCTGACATCTTCATCTGTGTTCTCTACGTGTGCTCCACCAATTTTCCTCTTATGCTGTTCTGGAATAGGTATCCTTTTTCCACACACCCACTCGCTGACGGTTAATCCTGTGGAGAATCTCCTGCTATTTCCTCACATAGGCTCATATAGACATTTCCCCTAATGTTTACTAGGGGGCTGGCCGGTACAGTCCAGCTCTCGTTTGGACTTTAGTTTTCTCACATACAGCTTCTCTGGAGAATGTCCAGAGATCACTGGTGTTCAGTGCATGCCTGAAAGCAGCCAATTTTTTGGTGGATTATTAAATATGAGTTGTTCAATTCAAACTTTTGCAGGGGCAGCTGTCCTGACAGGCCTTTTGAATCTCAACATTGTGTTTATCTCTGATTACAGGATCGAGTCCATTGATAAAATGGAGTCAGATTTCAAAAACTGTCACATGTTCCTTGTGACGATACTCAACAAGGCCGTGTGTCGCGGCTCCTTCCCCCACCGTAAGTAACACTGAAATCATACAGGTCTGAGTTTCTGTTTAACAGTTTTACTTTAGACCTCTCTGTACAGAGAGGAATAATTCACCTGGAAGTAATCAGCTTTTCTTTGCCTCTTGTACAGTGGAGTCTCTTGCCCTTTCCCTGATGGCCGGATTCGAGCAATGCTGAGGGAACGTCCATGTTTCAGTGTTTTGACATCACAGGCTCAACTCTGTTTGCTGCTGTGTCTCATGTCTGTCTTTTCTCTGACTGCTGTCATTGTTCATGATGGTGTCCAACAGTGTGATGTCACTATCTGCTCTGACTGCTGGAGATGGAATTGAACCATGTGGTTTGTGCCAAAGTCAAATCTAACTTGTGAACAAACATCGGCAGTATATAAAAGAAAAATGTAAATTTGTTGTAAATTTTGTTTTTTATTAGCTGTTATATTGTTTGGAATGTGTACACATAAAGCACAATAAATATTTCTCAATGATGTATGATGTTCAACATAATGTGATATTGCTGTGAAATTTATGTTTATTAAAAAATATTATTGACACATCAACAAATTCATTTTGACATTTTGCAGTTGATGCCTATACGAGATCGTTGTAAAGAGGTAATTGATACACAACTGAATAGATTTGTGAAACGCTGTGGGAATATAAAAACATTGTGGGTTCAGGGTTTGAGTTTTTGGTTAAAACTACCTTATTTACATATTGCATATCTTGACAAAAATTTCAGTTAAACAGCTTTTTCTTGATGAAACGTGAGTTCACACTACATATTGAATGTAAGGGAAGGAGGTTAGTAGGGGAAACTAACCTCTGTTATTTCTGACAAATAAATTAGTTGTATTTATTTACAAAACTCTTTCACTTGTTAAACAGTTACAAATAAGTGTAGTTTAAGTGTGTGAGGCCCTTTGTTTATGTTGTACCACTGTAGCAGACGCTAAATTAGGCCTGCAGCTCTGAAAGAGTGATGAAGTAGTTTGCCCTCAGCAGTGTGGTCACTGTGTGCTTTTGTTTCCCTTCCTATAACCTACAGCTGCGGATTAAAGGGTTTTCACAAGTGATCTGTACAGGCATTGTTCCAGTTGGACCTCAGTATAGCTTATGACTTAGTGGTGAATTGAAGTACACACGCTGTGCAGAGTCTGTACGTGGCGTCTGGAGTCATTTATTTGCTCTGAGTGACCTTTAACAGTATGTTTGATTTTGGAAAACCACAAAAAATCCCCAGATGAGTTGTGTAAGTGCCTTTATTTGATTTTGTGTCTCTTTATTTCCTTGCTTCAGTTCTCTTGTGATCTCTGAAGCAGCTTATTAGAACCTTTTAGAGATAGTTACATTATCCCTTGACAATTAAGTGTGTTTTAGTCAGTAGATTGGAAGTTATATAAATATTTCAGCTGTTTTTCATAGCAGTATTCATATTCATTAGTAATTATAGATAATACAGGATGCCTCTGCAGCCTCTTTCCTTTGCTTTAGATTATCTTTGATCTTTGTCATCAAGGAAATGGGGGATGGGCATGAAGATGCTGTGGGTAAAACCTCATCGGTAAAGTTTGGTTTGGTATTTCTCTCTGTGGGTGTTTTTTAAACCAAATGAGAATATCACATCTGGAGTCATAAACAGTATGCTGCATAATGTTTACAGTACAACAGTGGAGCCAGTGAGAGTGAGTGTCGGCTTTCATTTCCCTATTTTTTCTCAGTCTCCTGTCAGACTTTATATTTTACATTAAGTTTCCAGTATTGAACAAAACTTGACAAACTTGGTATACAGCTTGACAGAAATATTTATATTGGCTATAAGACCCAATTAATCAATGGTAGTAGCGATAGATCAGTATTTGATTCCACTAAATGTCTGTCTGTATGTGGAACACACATCTCGAGAAACAACTTAGCGGCTTCACACTTAACTGTGATGTATTGTTAATAGCCTGATGAGGTGTAGTATTGAATTTGGACACATGACACGTTCAATATTAACAACCTTCAAATAAACAGGCAAACAGCACCTTACAATCACTGGGGTGCGGCTAAACAGTCAGTCGGTGGACAGAGTTACATACTTTATATTGAGTGGACTTACGGGTCTTTTATTTTGTTGTTTGTTATATTTTTTATATAGTTTATTTTATTTTGAAAAGTTGTGAACTTACTGTATGTCTGAAGATTGTATCAATTACTTAACAGACTTTTGTCATAGCTGACATACAGTCTATGAAAAAATGTTACAGCAGTTCAGTTAATCATTTAAACTTATATACACCACACATACAAACAGTAAAAATCACGATTCAGATTCATTTAATGAAAAACATTGACTAAGAAACTATTCACTGCAGATGAACCAGGTAGGATGATAAAAAAGTTGTCTAACTTCAATCTGCACCACAGACTGCTTATAAAAAAGGTCTGAGCACAACGTCCAGCACACAAACAATAAAAAGTTGAATTTCATTACATTACATTTCATTTAGCTTATGCTTTTATCCAAAGCGACTTACAATAGGTGCATTCCACAATGCGAGTACAAACCCAGAACAACACGAATCTAGAAAGTCCAATTTCTTCACAAAGTAAGTGCCATTTAAGTGCTCCTAAATATTTAGTTTAAACATTGTATGGCACTAATCAGCTTCCATACCCGCGGGCAGGTTCTTCCTGTACATTCCTCCGTCCCGGCCTGTGGTCCCCGCCCATGGCCCCTGCAGCCTGTGGTCCCAGCCTGTGGTCCCTGCTGCCTGTGGTCCGAGCCCTAGCGGAGCAGAGCAGCACCGCAGCTCCGAGCCCAGCTTCCTGTTGAGTTTCCCTGTATGAGGGACAGGAACTCCCTGCTCGACTTGTCTCCCCCGCCCATGATAATAACAGCGACCGAGGAAAAGATTCCTCTGGCCGACGACTGGAATAAAAGCTCGGACAGAGGAGCTGAGAACCCCGGCCTGCGCGGTGGCCAGAGAGGGATCGAGCCCCCGGCTGCATGTGTCTGTAGTCCGCCGTGAGAGCGCAGAAGTTTTCCCTGCTAACCAGCGACTGACTGCGGGTGAGTGGGGAAGAGTCATCTCGAAGTTGGTTTCGTGGAGTGAACTTCCAGCGAAGTCAGCCGAGCAGCCACAGAAAAGAGAGTAGTTTCGCTAACTCTGAGCTGAGCTGGTTCCAGGTTAAAAATCAGACTCCCGGTCCGGCTGGAGGCGCGCGGGTCGAATTAGCTCAGAGGTTAAACAGCTTGTTGCGGTTCAAAGCCATTTTCCTGGCTCGCAGGCCCGAGCTGTGACTAATCTCAGGCCCCGGCACGGAGCACGGAGCACGGCCATTACTTCCCTTGCATGTCGGGGCAGCGTATACAGGACGAGTCCACCGCAGCGGGTCTCTGGGCGGTGGTCCATTCGCTTTGAACTTTGTTTGGGGAGAGTTTTGTATTTACCTGTGACTTGGTAAGTGGCGAGTTGTGTCCCCAGGTGGGAAAGAGCCACACAACTTACCATATTATGTTTTATACCTGATACAATGTTAACTTGACTGTCTGTAAGTGTTGACTATTTAAAGCAGTATTAGTGTGTTCTTGTGGACATGGCGGTTCTTCCCTCTGGTTGTTACTGTAGCTGGACATTTGTTCCGCTGGGCTCCCCACCCTCCAGATGATGCGTTTAGGGCCCGGCCACTCTCTGTAAATAACAAAACACTCGAGTATTTCTGCTTTCTACTTTTCTCGTCTTGTCATATCACCAGTGCAGCGCCGGTTTGCAATGTGCTGCTCGCTTGTCCTGGAGCCACTCCAGAATTATTTCTTGACATAAGTGTCTCCTCAAACAATACTACTATATACTGTCACTGTCTATTGTTTGTGTGCTGGACGTTGTGTGCAGAGCTGTTTATAAACAGTATATTGTGCAGAGTGAAGTTAGACAACCTTGGGTTCATCTTATCTGGTTTATCTGCAGTGAAGAGTTAATACTCATGGGTTCATAACATGATACATAATTGGCGTTAGTACTGTACATGTGTGTGGCTTAAAAGTTTGAATGATTAACTCAACTGGTTGTTTTACTCATACCTGGCATGTTGGGTATTTCAGGTCTGTTTGGCATCAACACAATACTCACGCCTAAGTTCACGATTTTTCTCTGTCAGGTCAATATGTTGAAATACAAATAATCAGGTTGCTCATATATTATTGTCTGTAGCCTGCCAGTTGCTGAAGGCTGCTGGATGAAGACTTGTTCAACTCAGTGGAAAGACTGACTATCAGGCGACCGCTATTACTTTTTTTTATTTCAAAGTTTATATTTTAAGAAAACTTTTATTCATTCTATTTAATTTACCTTTTATTTATTGTTTAAAAGTACCTTTAGTGGAATACATTTCTTAATCTGTCAGTTTGTGTGCAGTTGACAGGGGCTATACAATAATAGGGCACATTTTTATTTATTTTCTCTATTGGCTGCCCGGCACTCATTGAGTTAATGTTAATATTTACGAATTAACACTTGAAATAAAACTTGGTAAGCTCTAAGTGTATTTGACTGTGTTGTATTTGAAGGTATGATTCAACTGTTTTCCATGGTCCAGTATTTATTAAATAACCAAAAGATATCGCAACAAATCGTAATATCGAATCACAATACTGACAGAATCGCAATACATATGGAATCGCCACCTAAGTAGCATGATCGTATCGGGAGGTCCCTGCTGATTCCCGTCCCTACTGTTGGCACACTGCCTGACCCTCACCGCCTGCTACAAAGCACTGGACGCCTGTTTATTCAAATTTTCATTCATATCTCTTGTCCAATTGCAACACTACACTTCCCTGGACCACTAAGATTGCATGTGCCTCAGTATGAAGCTGATGAGATGAATTTTATTGTGGGATAAACGTTCCACATACAGACAGAAAGATAGCCATTGGGGAATTAGTAGATTTGATACAGGGCAACTTCTTATTTGAATATGCAACAGAAACAATTATAAACGTGTGGATTAAGAAGTTGACCTTTGTACCTTTTTCCTCTGCAGCCTCTTTGCTTTGCCTTTGATTATCTATAATCTTTGTTATGAAGGAAGGAGGGGGATGTGCATGAAGCTGCTGTGGGTAACAACTGTCCGGTGCTGATAAGCTAATTGAGAAGATCACATCTAGAGTGATAAACAGTATGCAGCATAGTGTTTACAGTACAACAACAGCGAAGCCAGTGAAACTGAATGATGTCTTTCATTTCCCTATTGATCATTTTTTTTCTCAGTCTCTTGTTAAACCTTATATTTCTACATTTTGTTTGCAGTATTGAACAAAAGTTAAACTTGAGTGGGGTTTGCAGTTGGATGTTCCCTTTTTAAATATCTGTGAAAAAGAAAACAAGTTATTTATAAACTTCATTGTGTCTCAATCAGCTCAAACCAGTGAAGTGCATTGAATTAGCAGTAAAACTAAGACATCAAGAGATGCATGCACTGATAAGTGGCAACGATTTTCACACCTCAGCATGCGACTTCCTTCAGGGTGGCACCGTGGATGCAGCTGGATAATGAAGTGACATCGAGTGACTGTTATTGTTTCTGTCTTGTGTTTCTGTTTATCATCACCTAGGAAACGTCTTAAAAACTGACTTGCGAGGAGTATAATGTATATTTCCTCCCCATCTTCAGTGAAGAAACAGTTTAGAAAAGTGTCAATCGGCTCGTATTGGTGTCAAAGTGTCAAATGCTTTGGAATTTCATCTGTTGTGCGTTTCAAAGTGATAGTTCATACCTACCCACAGATTGCTGTTTCCCCTTTTTTTTTTTTTTAAGTAGTCTTGCACAATTGCTGTTTCAATGCAGTATCTACCTTAAAGCAAACAACCAAAAATAATCACTCACTCCTTGGTTTTTCCTTCCACATCTACAGTTTTAGTTTTATCTGAAGCTACATACAGATATATGTCTGTTACAGTGGACATTGAAAGGAATTTTATTTTTTGACAAACTCAAGTACACAAGCAGTCATGTTGTTTGAAAGTCATTTAAAATTGATAATTAACCCTGTTGATTTTATAAAGTGGAAGTAATTACATTTATGGGGTTTAATCCAGTTAAAGTCTGTGTTTTGGTCACAGCTTGCACTGGTACTTTCACTGTGGCTCATCTATTACTTATAGTGAAGAATCTATCCATTAGTAGTAGCTATCTAATTCTCAATTTTTCTATCTATTTCTGGATCACATGATGTTTAATGTTTTGTCTTAGGAATTTCTATATGCACTTTGTATGATGTTAAAAAAGGGCTTAAGAGAACCTTCACTAGTATAATCACTGTTGCGTGGCAGTGCCTTGCCCTCTGCCTGGCACATCAACTTTACCTACTTGAGGCTGGTTTTAAGCTCCTTACTGTGTAATTACAGATCGAGTCCTGCTAACACATGGTGTGCAACTTCAGCATTGGGTGTAATGGCCAACAGCCGGACACTCAAAATGAGGGGCAAGGCTTTGTTTGGCTCTTCGAACAGCAGACTTCTTTACCGTCAGGAGTCTAAACAGGAACCGTGCTCTAAAAGAAATACTTCAAGGTTCCTTTTTTTGTGATAATGGACATGGTTTCAGTACAGAGTTGAAGTTGACACTTCCTGAAACTTTGTCAAACTTACTAATTCACTCTATTTTCAAAGAGGGGTAGATAATGAGGGAATTTTCATTCTTGGGTGAACAATCCATTTGTGATCAGATCTCTGAGGATGGAGATTAATACCAGGCCGGAAATGGGCCTGTGATGCTGCTTATTTGACTGTGTCTTTCAGTTTGATGAGCTTAATCTCTTGGGGGGGGGGGGGGGGGGGGGGGCTAAATTATTAGACATGCTCTGATACTTGCTCTTCATGGCTGTTCATCTCTAACTTACTTCTCTGTGTTTTTTGCAACTAACTGCACCTACTGTATTTGACCCGATGTACAGTGGAGTGACTCTGGTTTTTGTAATGTGTACATACTTGTGCAGCATTAAAAACGTTCACCTATTCCATCACTTACAGTGAAGTGTATTCAAGAACTAACACATTGAGTTTTGTGGGCTCTGGGTGGCCGCACATGTCCGATGACACATTAGATTAAAGAATCAGTCCCTGTGTGGTGTCAAGTTCATCGGGCTGCAGCACTCAAACAAAGCAAACTAAAACTTAAAAGAAATAATAATGTGACACATTATGATATTTATCAATATCAACCAATATGTAAATCTTTGTCTGATTATAATTTTTGCCTATATCATTCAGGCCTGCAGGGAAGATTCCCAACATGCCTATAGAGCTTTAAAATTATTATTGTGCCCTGGAGAGGTCAAAATTAATGAATGAAATCATCTCTTTGGCCTTTGCAGAGACTTTATTTATGTGATATAATTAATGATTTGAGACGTTTTAAATGTTCAGGTTCATTTTTGTTCCTGCATCATTTTCATGTTCAAAAACATCAGCTGCCACATGGTAATAGGATGCCTCTTACAGTGGGGACTGTGCACATTTGTAGAAATCACTGTAGCACGCATGCTTGAGCTTGCATCAGACGCTGGTTCTCTGTATGCCTTGCATAATGCCATACTGCAAAATGAATCAAAACATATTTAGATGAAGAACATCTAATGGTATAGGGAGAAATAGTTTGCATGTATAGATACATGTTTCTGTCCAACATCTCTACTGTTGGACAGAAACATCTAAACATATTTAAATTTTAACCAAAGTAAAATGCTGAATATACCGTAAGCTCTTTCTCAATTGACACCCCAAACAAAAGAGACTCAATTGCTGCTGAATGTATATAATAGCCATTAAAGCCAAAATGCTCTATAATACATTGGCCCATGTCTTCCTCGTGCCACATACTGTGCTTCCATCTGCAGAGGAGGAAGTCAGTGACCTCGTCTGACCCTGACCCTGTGCATGCAGTGACTGTGACCACGCTTTTGTGTTGGCAGTCGGTCGCTGGGGATGTTTGACCCTCTGTCAATTCTCATTTCAATAGATTTTTTTGATTGTTCCGTGTCAGTGACGTCTGAAAATCGGCAGTCAGCAGCAGCAGCATGAGAATGCAAACCATAGCACTTACTGGTACATTGCTAATCTATTGTCATCACACTGATTTTCTATAATTCTCCATCAGGGATTTCAACAAAGACCAAACAACTCGACTCCACTCATACTTTGAAATGCCGCATCAAATATTTTAAAATAGTCTGTTGAACGCAAAAATATCTGTCTGGCATTATCCCGCCAGCTCACTTTGTCCCGAGCGGTACAGTGACGTCCCAACCTCAGCCCTGACCTTGTTGATCTAGGGTATTTGGACAGGAAGCTCTGTGTGGCCTCATAACACAACACAATACCTTGTTTAAAGGTTTTATTCAATGATAAAGGTGCTGTCTGCAGTTGTATCAGGTTACTACTGGTGATGTACAACATTTAACTCAGGACTCTGCTGCTGGTGTCTCAGGTTGTCAACCCAATGCATAACCTAAAAAATCACGTTATTATTTAGACATTGACTGAGCATTATGCTGTCTTGCTTCATAGCTGCTAGAGTCTGGATCCTTCATTCTAAGTAAAACATGATTCTTTTTGTCTTTTACAGGAGCATGGCATCCACTGTGACTTTAGAAGATGCTCTGTCCAACGTGGACCTGTTGGAAGAGCTGCCGCTCCCTGACCAGCAGCCATGCATCGAGCCCCTCCCCTCATCCATCATGTATCAGGTCAGTGCCAACAGCAGCGCAATGCTAATGTCCGACCACTCATCATCCCTGCAATTTTTTCATGATAATGTTAGTTGTTTGTTCTCACTTACCTCCGACGTAAAGGTTTCTCACATTAGTTTATTACTAGTGTTTTTTTGACCTTGTGTTAATTGGATGTATCTCTTGTGGAAACAAACATATATATATATATATTTACTGAAGTTACAGGGAATAGGAGAAAATACATGAATCAACGAGCAAACCTTTATAAAGTAAACTCCGTAGCCAATTCTTCAGATTTAACCCTGCAGTTCATGTCTGAAAACGGCTCATCTGTCAAAAATTTAGAAACGTCAGCGTTTCTTCCAGAATAAGAATCTTATCAATAGGAGGCTGTTACACAAATCTCAACAAGGAAAGCTTATGAATGCACAAATCTGAGTACCCTTGTTAGTTAGGTAACACTTACAGATACATTTACATGAAAAAAGGGTTAGGGTTAATAAATGCAGAAATATTACATTATTTTTGGTCAGGTGAAATATTTGTGTAAGCTGCTCAAGTAAATCAAAATTACAAATCCAACGACAAATCAAATAATTTGGCATTTTTTACTTCTCACATACATATGAAGCGCTATAGCTATGACGTGATGTGTTTTGCCTCTTACATAGCTGAAGTTTGATCCTGTGTAATTTCTTTGGTCATTATTTCCCATCTCCCCACAGCCAAACTTTAACACCAACTTTGAGGATCGAAATGCCTTCGTCACCGGCATCGCCAGATACATCGAGCAAGCCACTGTCCACTCCAACATGGTATGTGAAATTACTCCTCAGTGCGTCATCACTCTCACCTCAGTAATGACTCTGGGAAAATATATTCCCCACAATGAGGTCAAGGATCGTTTGGAACAAGATCGGGTAGAAGAGGCGCGCCTGTCCCAGCAGAGTCTTTGGTATTGTCTGTCGGGCAGCTCACAGAATCCAGGGCTTTGTGTCTAATTAGTGAGCGACTAATTGCTCGGGGCTGGAATCAGACAGCACTTTGTGTGAAGGCAGGATGGCACTTTGCTCCACTCACTGTATACTACTGACTTGATTTAGTCCTTATGTGGTGTTTGTGTGTTTATCTTTTTACTGTAGACTGTAACATGTGAGCCAGTTTTGAACAGATTGGTCTTATTCATTTATTTGTTTTTGTTTTGAAATAGAATGAGATGCTGGAGGAGGGGCAGGGGTACGCCATCATGCTCTACACCTGGAGAAGCTGCTCACGTGCAATACCACAGGTGACCACTGTGCTTCCGGGAACACTGTGCTCCCATGACTTCTATTTAAAAGGCTGCAATGATTAGCCAGTTAAATAATTAGAGGTTTCCATATTAGAAAATATGCTGTCACCTCTCCAATGTGAGATTTTTGTAATCAGTATTTTGAATTTCCTGCCATGTTGCAGACAACACAATCATTAGGAGATTCATATGCAGATTAATTGATGATGCAACAAATGTTATTTTCAACCCTAATCTTGATATCTCTGGATTAAAAGATATGTGATGTTTCCTTTGTGCTCCTCCCTTCATATTTTTCTCTTTTTCTCTTCTAGGTTAAATGCAATGAGCAGCCCAACAGAGTGGAGATCTATGAGAAGACAGTGGAGGTGCTGGAGCCTGAAGTCACCAAGCTAATGAATTTCATGTACTTCCAGGTAAATATATATTCATGTATGGGTAAAGAGTCTCCTTGACAGTCTCTTCAAAGCCTAATCTCCTCCTTGTCTCCTTCAGCGCACCGCCATTGACCGTTTTTGCGGGGAGGTCCGTCGTCTCTGTCACACTGAGCGCAGAAAGGACTTTGTTTCTGAGGCGTACCTGATGACCCTCGGAAAGTTCATCAACATGTTCGCTGTGCTGGACGAGCTCAAGAACATGAAATGCAGCGTCAAGAACGACCACTCTGCCTACAAACGGTAATGAGAGTTGGAGCACATGCTGCTCGTGTTCACACTGTGGTGCCATGACAGCCACTAGACGGCAGCATCAGCCACCAACACTGAAAAAACGTCCTGTGTCAGACCTGTGTTTTTTGAACCAGGGAGACCACTGCCCCTGACACAGGAGACTCAGTGTTCCATGCTCACTATGTGAATGCTAGAAAACGACTGATAGTTTGATACAATACAATTTTTTAAAAGATTTTATTGATGACTTTTAAACATTTACACAACCCTGTGTATATCAAGGATTTACTAACTCCCTGTGAGCCTGCACGCCATCTTAGATCAGCTGATAGTCTTCTGGTAGGGCCCAGAGGCCGATTGGTGACTAAAGGCTGACATGCTTTTGCAGTACGAGCCCCAAACCCTGGAATGACTCATCAGCTAAGATCAGAAATGCTGCATCTGTTACTTTTTTTTAAAATCCCTTCTTAAAAGTGCAAATCTCTGAAATCTGAATCTATTTATTATTTTAACGTGTGAAGCACTTTGTTTAGAAAATTGCTTACTCTTCGTTTCTTCCTTATTCCTCTTTTTCCCCTCTTATTATTATTCTGTGGTTTACTTCAACGCTTTAAAAAACACTTTCCATTCTGGGGTTGTAAAAATGAACTGAATGAAGCCGGGAGCAACAACTTGATCACCATTTTTTAAGCCTTTACCTGTATGTATTTGTAAGTTAACATCTGTTTGATTTGATTCTGATTATTAAAACACAATGTTTCTTGTCTCTACCTAGAGCGGCCCAGTTCCTCAGAAAGATGTCTGAGCCCTCGTCCATTCAGGAGTCACAGAATTTGTCCATGTTCCTGGCAAACCACAACAAAATCACTCAGGTTTGTTGGACATGCATCAGACTGTTTAAACTCTTAAGATGAAATGGTTTCAACATGGAAGCACCTCTCAACAACTATGTCATTGCTGCTTTCAGTCGGGAAACACCTGCAAAAAAAGACACCAGTAATTTTTTATTCTTAACCTATAATCTATTCCTGGATTTAAATGGGTATTTGATTAAAAAATAAGATTTTAAATTTAGGCAAGGATAGTCCTAAAAGGCTAAGGTAAAAAACAGACAGTTACTCTAAGTGTTAACAGTTGAAAACATGACTAATAGCATTATGATTTAATAATCAGTCGATCTCTGTGATGTCGTTCAGTCTTTGCAGCAGCAGCTGGAGGTGATAAATGGATATGACGAGCTGCTGGCAGACATCGTCAACCTGTGCATCGATTACTACGAGAACAAGATGTACCTCACTCCCAGTGAGAAACACATGCTGCTCAAAGTAAGTGAAGCCCTTCACCAGCTACTGGTGAATTACTACTTCAGCTCATTCTAAACAATTTACTGGAGCATTGTCCACAGTAATGTACATCCTTTACAACATGTAATCAACACTCCACTTCCCCAGGTAATGGGCTTTGGTCTGTACCTCATGGACGGAAACAGCAGCAGCATCTACAAACTCGATGCCAAGAAGAGACTTAACCTCAGCAAGATTGACAAGTTTTTCAAGGTACAAAGGTGTAGACATATGTCACATATATATATATATATATATATATATATATATATATATATATATATATATATATATATATATATGTATGTATATAAAAACAATAACATTAGTCAACTTGTACTGCAATTCACTGTACTGTGTGATGGAATTTTGTGGACACTGGTGAAAGTAGAACTCAGGAAGCAGCTGATGTCTTATGCAGAAGAGTTGAATGTAGAGTTGATGCATCAAGGAGAGCAGAAGGTGGAACAATATGCAAACGCTAACAGAGTAAAAAGAGCAATTGTCTACCCCAGGTCTGAAGATGTCTCCCACAACATCCCCATATATCTTCCTCTACTTGCATCACCCATTCTAACAGCACATCATCCATGAAAGGCTAGAATTGCTTTCACTCTGTATGTTACATGTAGGTGTTCGCATACTACTGGATAGTTAAGCCTAAAGTATGCATTCCTAAATCACTTTGTGTCCTTACGTCTTTCCACTGGTGAAATACGCAAAAAAGTTAAAGTCGCTGAGAGTTGAAGTTGGTGCCTCTCTGTCTGGAGCATCTGAGTTAGATATGAAAGTCACTACAATGTACTGTTGTTTGGCCCTTTATCTATAACCTGACCTTGGGTACTGCTAAGAGAGAGAGAAGGGAGTGTGTGTGGATATGATGTGTAATATACAATATGCGTAATATAAAGTTGCATATACAGTAATGTGTAAGGATGGTCAAACATTCTTCAACATACTGCAAAACATTTAAATTCAATTTCCAAATTTTCCTTAAACATTTTGAATTTGTTTTTTATTCACATCATTTTTTTCAAAGCAGTACAAAAGAAGGCAAAGTGCAGCTTGGAAAAGAACCCCCCAAAAAAGAGGGGAACAAAACAGAAAACTAGAATAGCTATAGCTAAAATAAGTATACACCCCACCACCCTTAAAAAATCCACTCAAATGTAGTGGGTTCTTCCCTGACCCTAACCCCACCCTTCTACCAAGTTTAAATTAAATAGTTTCTGTAGTTTTTGCGCAACTCTGCTAAAAGGCAAACAGATATGAAAACACAACCTTCTTGGTGGAGGTAAAAATATCCAAATATCCAAATATCCATGTGTCTGAACTACAATAACATTTGGTCACTTTGTAAAGTCATTTCCACGTAATGATTCTACCTTGATTGTTATTGCTGCCTACATTAAATGAATCTCGAGCGATGCCACGATGTACCCAGTATGTGGTGTTGGAGAAGTGAAGAGATGCTTCATGTAAATCTGTGTGTTTTGGTGTTCACAGCAACTCCAGGTGGTCCCTCTTTTTGGTGACATGCAGATTGAGTTGTCGCGGTACATCAAGACCAGTGCTCACTTTGAAGATAACAAATCCAGGTGAGATGAAAACAAGCTTCTCTGCCAGCTCGGCCCTAGTCTCTTTGATTTTATTTTTTTAATCAAAGTACATTTTCTGACAATCATTATAAATAGACAATTTTCAGCCTTATCTGTTATTGTATTGTTTCCTGTTCACAAAGGACACGTTGTAGTTGAGTGATTTTTTTTTTTTTTTTCAGCTTTGTGAATTGTACATGCCTGTACCTGCTTGGCTGTCTAATCTTTGTCTAGCAACTAATGTGTTCTTTGGCTATGTCATTACATCAGGGCTTAAGTACATTTAATTTTTCTCCACCTCAGCATCGGTGTGTACTAGCTTTATTAACAAAAATACATGTATTCCTTACTGGGTTTCCCTCCTTCCTCGTATCCCCCAGGTGGACTTGCACATCTATATCCAGCAGTCCCCAATACAACATCTGTGAGCAGATGCTTCAGATCCGCGACGATCACATGCGCTTCATCTCGGAGCTGGCTCGATACAGCAACAGTGAGGTTAGTGCCACATTCCAATGAGTTTAAATTGGCGTGGATCAGGACATGGCATACTTGCACAGTATTTTACCGTTACCTCAGACATTAGCCAACTAAATAAAGAAACATATAGTACATCAGCCAACTGGCAGCTTTCAGCTCCTTATGTGAGGGATGTGTGAATTCCCAGCTGTGATGTAACAAGCTTTAAGCAGATGCCCCGACGGATTTTCAGAGGTCACAATTCACTGTGGTTCAGATGGAAGTTTAACCAACTGACTTTTGGATCAGAATGGCAGATGCAATCACTGAGGACAGAAATGTTGAGAATGAGGAAAGCAATTTCAATGATCACATCCTGAATGGAGAAGTTTTACTGCTGGGTTTTTATGCTCTGTAATAATTTCCCCTGATCTATCAGGATTTAAAAAAGTGTGCCTACACTGTTAATTTCAGGGTGTGACAAAGTGTGTTGCTTTTTGTCCACATAGGTGGTGACGGGATCAGGGCGTCAGGAAGCCCAAAAGACTGATGCTGAGTACAGGAAGCTGTTTGACCTGGCCCTGCAGGGACTGCAGCTGCTCTCTCAGTGGAGCGCTCATGTCATGGAAGTGGTAAGAAAGCAAAGATTCTAATCATTTTATATATAACTTTTACATATATACACTAGACTTAAAGTAAAATAAGGTATTGAGAATGTTTACCAATCCCAGCATCTTGACATTTAATTCATCTGTTTCTTTTTGTATCTTTGCCGACAGTACTCCTGGAAACTGGTTCATCCAACAGACAAGTACTCCAACAAGGAGTGCCCTGACAATGCAGAGGAGTATGAAAGAGCCACCAGATACAACTACACCAGCGAGGAGAAGTTTGCCCTTGTAGAGGTCAGTTGTGACCTCATCACATGAAGCACACAAACTCTATGGTTTATCAGCTGATACCAGTCTAAATCACTGATTCTCTAAATCACTGATTCTCTAAATCACTGATTCAATGTTGGGCTTTTGACAGGTAATGGCTATGATAAAGGGACTGCAGGTGTTGATGGGACGCATGGAGAGTGTGTTCAATCACGCCATCCGTCACACCATCTATTCAGCCCTGCAGGATTTTGCTCAAGTCACCCTGCGTGACCCACTGCGTCAGGCCATCAAGAAGAAGAAAAATGTTGTTCAGAGGTAAAGGTCAAACTACAATTAACTTCGCAGCTGTCTAACAACACTTTATTATTGTGTTAATCATATCACCCAGAAAAGGATAAAAAAAAGTTTGTCATGATGCTGCAACAAAACAAAATGTATTCATTGTGTCTGGTTTTCCAGGCTTTGGGATGTGTTAAAGGTCATATTTTTATAATAACAGTGTTAGTGGTTGTTCATAGTGTTGAACCCACAGATAATTATCCCCTCACTATTTGGCTTCTCTCAACTCTATGGAGCTTTATAGCATCTTTAACACATTACTTTGATTTTCCAACCTTTACAGTTTTTGTTCCATCCCACCACTGTTAATATATTTTTATCCTGTTGCAGGTTGCTGTTCTCACAATAACACCCTGTTCTTTCCAGCTGCTTCTTTACAATCCTCTGTACTGTATAACAAATGAATCTCCAGTGAACTTGCTTCATATTCATAATTGCAGCTATGCCAGTGTGTGTTAACAGGGACTTTCAAGCCAGCGATTAACTAGAAATTGTCCCTTGACCACAGCGTACTCCAGGCCATCCGGAAGACGATCTGTGACTGGGAAATCGGCCGGGAGCCTCACAACGATCCTGCCCTCCGTGGAGAAAAAGACCCCAAGGGAGGCTTTGACATAAAGGTTCCCCGCCGTGCTGTGGGGCCCTCCAGCACCCAGGTCTAAGCTCCACACTCTGCTGATTAACCCACCTCCCTTTCACCTCTCCTTTTGTAATCATTTCCCATACTCCAAGGTCTTATAAACTGCGACCCTGGCTGCTGCCAGTCATCAATAATGAGGATTATGAAGCTCGCAATGCCGATGTGTCATTAGATATTAATAAGGGACATAATATGAGCGCATCTTTCATAAACCTGCCTGTTGCATTTGCTGTATTGTTCTCTCTGCTCATTATGTCTGAATGACTATAATATAACTTTACCTTCCAACCTTCTACTTCAGATTCATCACAGCGCTGAATAGCAGTCATCTATGCAATTGTGTTACATATCACAAATATGATCATTATTTAGAAGCATCCCACATGTTGCATAAACCATACAGATTTATCAGCTTAGAGATTAATTCCAACGACTAATCTTTTTTCCAGTTCCAGTTTGACTGTAAAGCCCTAAACAATCACCTTCTGTGTTTGTCTGCCCGACTCAGCAGATTTTCACTCGTTTGAGTTGTAACAAGAGAGATTATAAAGTCTACGAAAATGTTCCCCACTGAGGTGAACTCGAAAATAACTTTCAGTGATTATCAAAAGAAAATTGCACTGCAGCTTCTCTGCTGAATATGTAAGATGATCCCTGTAAGATTATATTCTATGAAATGTCTGTGAGATAAGACTGTCTGAAGGGGAGGTAATTGGTAAAATCCACTAACAGTGTTGTCTTAAATTAAATACATGTAGCTCTATATGGTGAGGACCATGCTGGAGTCTCTCATTGCTGACAAAAGTGGATCTAAGAAGACTCTGCGCAGCAGTCTCGAAGGCCCAACCATCCTGGACATGGAGAGGTTTCACCGCGAGTCCTTCTTTTACACCCACCTGCTGAACTTCAGTGGTACGAAGAAACAGCGGTTTGATCCTGTAGATCCTTTAAATGCTGAATAAGTGCCATTAAATGGAGCCACTATAATGAAACCTATTTCTCTACCATGCAGAGACCTTGCAGCAGTGCTGCGACGTCTCCCAGCTGTGGTTCAGGGAGTTCTTCCTGGAGCTCACCATGGGTCGCAGGATCCAGTTCCCCATCGAGATGTCCATGCCCTGGATCCTCACTGACCACATCCTGGAGACCAAGGAAGCTTCTATGATGGAGTAAATTATGATTTTTTTTTTCTGTATCAAACATAATTGTGGGGGAATATTCCTTTTTAAACACTTTTCTTTAGTTTCAGCCTTTTGCAATAGTCCAAAACCTGAAAAAGACTTTGACTCTCTAACTAACTTTCTGTGAGATTATTGGTGCTGTTACTGGCCAGAGGCATTCAGCAACTCAACTATGAACTATGAATATCTATTTTAAAACTTCAGGGAAACACAGCAGGATTATGCTTTTATGAGGCAGGTTTTACATAAGCCATTAAGCACATCATCTGGCTTGAACCGTAAATGCTGTAATTCTTCATGTTCATCCAAAATTGTCCAAAAAGTGTGTATCAACCATATATATATTTAATATGGACAGTTATCATTTTAATATTGGTGGACAACTTGTGCTCGTACAAATAACTCACTTACTCAACTCTTTTATGTGTTAGTGTGTGTGTGTTTCGTGTTTGTGGTGTTCGTGCGTGTTCGTGTGAGCGAGAGCAGGATGGCAGTGCATTAATGCTCTGCACAGTGAAAGAAAATACGATTTTAACCATTTGAACTACTGATGAAAACAGAACATCTGTATCAATCACAAACTAGATAAATTAGTCTGTGGTGTTACATTTTCAGCACTCTATGAATCACTGTGTAGGCATCACACTCAGCTTTCCTTATTTTTTTGGGGATCTTTTGTTCCCTCGTTATTCACAAGTAAGACACTGAACCTTTCCTTTCTTTCTCTCATCTGCTGCAGATATGTGCTGTATCCCCTGGATTTGTACAACGACAGTGCACACTACGCCCTGACCAAATTCAAGAAGCAGTTCCTCTACGATGAAATAGAAGCTGAGGTAATAGACAAAAAGATGTAGCAGCAGGCTATAACAGTCAGTTATGTCCTTCTCTACGTCCTCTGATAAACTACAGCAGTGGTCTCTAACTGGGTCAACCCTCAATCACCAGATCATTTAGATAATCTGGTTATTTCTATGTCACCATATCGGAGTCATACAGAAATGCAGAGATATGTCTGTCATGGCAACAACATTCATAGAATCATTTCCTCTTAAAGGAAAATTTTCTTCAAAGTAGAAGCACAATGGTTTGTTTCTTGCTGTAATGCTTTCAATAAAACTGAATTGCAGAGCTTTTATTTTGTAAAGGTGTAACTTGTGTCTGAAGATTGTGTCGGTTGCTTAACAGACCTCTAATATAGCCGACATGTAATGTATGACAAAATAACACTAGTTGAGTAAAGCATCAAAAATTGGCACCACAAATATAGTTTCATTTTATGGAAATAATTGGGTAAAAAATCTTCATTGCAGATATACCAGGTAGAATGAACACAAAGTTTTCTACCTTCACTCTGCACAACAAAATGTTTATAAAACATTCTACACACAACGTCCAGCACCAAAACAATACAATTGATAGTATATTGTATATGTAGAACTGTTTGAGGAGGACTCACTAATGACAATCGTTCTGAAGAAGCTGCAGAACTTTGACACAGGACATGAGAACCGAACTTTTTAAACTGACACGTTTAGAACTGGCTCTGTACTTTGTATGTAGAGTAACACTGTCTTATGACATTAAGTTTTTTTCTAAATCACTTTGAATGACTATTCCTACAGGCCGGATGAATTTTGAGTAAGAAGTGAAATGGTGTCTAAAAAAGCAACATTTCCAAATTGAGAAAATGTTTTGTGGTTTAATTTCTGTCCATCACAGACTGAAGCATGTTTTCAAAAATCCAACTAAATGTGAACCTCTGTGTTTTTCAGGTGAACTTGTGCTTTGATCAGTTTGTCTACAAACTGGCTGATCAGATATTTGGCTACTACAAGATTCTAGCAGGAAGGTGGGTGAATCATTTGCATGTACTTTTGTCTTTTTCCCTCCTTTTCATTGGGTTCCAAGTTACCGGAGGATCCTTTGTGACTCAATTATATGAACACATTGTATTTATGATATTTTTAGATTATATAGGTAGTTCTTTGTGTTAAGGTAGAAAAAATTCAGAACCCAATCTGGTGTGTTGCTGACCTGAAGGCTTCCGGCTACAGTACACAGACCTCCCACCAATTAAATTAGACTGTAACTCCGAGCGTCTTTCACAAGTGAGCACAGTTAGCTTAGGGTAATAGATAGGTTGTTAAAAAAATTAAATAAACAGATAAAACTCATGGATAAATATTCAAATTAATTGCTGATATTTATTAAAAGAACCAAAATGGTAAATATTTACCCAACAGTAATACAACTTAGAAATAATAAGCTAAATTTAATGGATATTTAATATAAATGGATAATGTTAGTTTTAATTAATGAACTAAACAATATGATAAAAGTAACAAATCAATTATTGAAAGGTTCAATTATAGGAAATCAATTTTAACAATTTTCACTATTGTGTTTTTAATCAATAATCACTTTAAAATCAGTTGAAACATATTTTGAGCAGGATGGGCGATGTCAATAAAGTGTTCTCTATCTCCTCTGGTCGGGATGTTGGTGTGAGATGGGAACCATGGATGTAATGCGCTTGTTTCTGAGGGGAAAACAAAAAATGCAGATTTGCACTTTAATTAAAACACCCTTCATACAGTTAACTTCACGTTTCCTTTTAATCCCCCAGTCTTCTCCTTGACAAACGTTTGCGAACTGACTGCAAGAACCAGGGGGCCAATATACCCTGGCCTTCCTCCAACCGCTACGAGACTCTGCTGAAGCAGCGCCACGTCCAGGTAGAAACTCAACACATCTCCTGCCTCGTTTATTGTTTAGTGGTTGTTGTGCCTTTACTAACTAGTTGTGAACCTCAGCTTTTAGGCCGCTCCATAGATCTGAACAGGCTCATCACTCAGAGGATCTCGGCTGCTCTTTCAAAGTCTATCGAACTGGCCATCAATCGCTTTGAGAGTGAGGACCTCACCTCGATCATGGTATGTTGATTTTTAATCTCTACGACTAAATAACGTTCTCTTTTTATTTTAGTGTTTGCTCCTGTTATTTGCTTCTTCATCTATGTGTTTAGAGGAGCACGTGTCATTTTCAAGATCTGCCGTTTGTCCTTGTCCTGATTAGAGAGAAAGAACCTGAGAGTTGGCGTGCTGATATAAAGCATTATTTCTGTGTATTTTTTGGTTAAAGGAACTGGAAGGTCTTCTGGATATCAACCGCCTTACGCACAAGCTCCTCAGCAAGTTTTTGACTCTGGACAGCCTGGACGCCATGTTCCGCGAGGCCAACCACAACGTGTCGGCCCCCTACGGCAGGATTACACTGCATGTCTTCTGGGAACTCAACTATGATTTCTTGCCCAACTATTGCTACAATGGCTCGACCAACAGGTGCGTTAGTTTGGGTCATTATTAAAGTCACTAATTTAGCCAGTATGTTTTGCAGTTTGAGTGCACTAGTGGTACACAACTTCACTTATTCACTATATGCATTACCAAACAAAGCATTGTTTATTATAGTTTCCTGCTGACACGATGCAGTCGTAATTAATGTTCATGTGATAGTTCCATCAATCATAAATTATATAATACACAGTGGCATTCTAAATGAAAATAAACATGAAATAAAGAGCAATGAAATGTTCAAATCACAAACCTAGATTAAAATATATAAATGTAGATTCATGAATGTGACTAGTCATTTCAGCTCCAGAGAACTTGGATCATTAATGAACTGTCATATGTTTTTATGGTGGTCAACAAATGTTTGCCCAGGGCTCCCAGAGCAGTTTCATCTGACCACAGTAGTAACAATGTAACAAACTAATAGTAATACTGGCTTTAATAGTCAGTACCCCTTGCCTGACATCTTGTTCTGTCTCTGTCTGTAACTCTGATCTCACTAATGGGCCTGCAACAAACCTCAGAGCTTAGGTTTTCCCACAGTGAGCGATTTTTGATGAACCAGTCTATTTGATGAACTGTATCCTCTCTGTGGTACCCTGCTGGGAAAAAAGCACTTCTCTGATTGTTCTCTGTTGTGCTGTATGGACTGCACACAGAGAACATCCTGTGATGTGTGGATGACAAAGATTCATACTCCGCAGTGGTCTTATGAAATAAGCAGTAACAGCTTCCTCACATGTAGTTTGATTATAAACACACATTGTTTGGGTTTAATGAGCTACACATGTCTGATGTTCAGTTTATTCATATTTTCTCAGATGATAAAGCTGTGTGTATAACATAGTGAACATATCGCTGCAGGTTAATTTTAGATAAAACATAATAACGTCTCTCTGTGTCCAGGTTTGTGCGCACCATCCTGCCCTTCTCTCAAGAATTCCAGAGAGACAAGCCTCCCAACGCTCAGCCTCAGTATCTGTACGGGTCAAAGGTCAGTAGTCATCCCCCACTGAGAAAGCACTATCCTTCGTTTTCTGTTCTTGGATTTCACAAGCAGAAGGTTATTTTTTTTATTTTTTTTGCCGTGATTTTGACTTCTTTTGAGTCCATATGTTGGAATCAAACACTCGGTAAGATATTTCTCTACAATACAAGTGGACAAATATAATAATTGGGGATCAGCGTAAAAAATAAAGATGTCTGGGAACATAAATCGAAATGTAAATTACAAAAAGCCTGAGATTTAGAAGTCCTTTATAAGAGAAGCATTCAGAGTTACACATTTTGATCAATAACTATTTAATGTGTTTGCACAAAATCTTTAATTTAAAAGTTTGAAGTGGTGCGGTAATATTGTCTTTTAATTCGGTTCCCTTCAAAATATTTTTATTTCTGCTAAACCCAAATAAGATTTTGTCAGTGGATTAGAATACTCAGTGACAAGTCAGTGCGGGCAGAACAATGCTGTGCTGACCTCAATCCAGTTGATTCACACTGGCTCACTGCCAGACAGCTTAGCGAGTGTCCTCAGCTCGTGGTCTTGGGTAATTATGTGGCCAGTGGGCTGTGCTAAGAGGAGGGGGGGCGGCAAGGTGGTAGAATGTTTAGTGGCGTCCATGCTGCTTCGGGGAGTGTAGAGGCGTCCAGATCCAGACATGTCTTGGAGGGTTGAGTTGCTCACCACTGGGCTGCCGTCAGAGGCCTGGCTCTGGAGGGAGCAGATGGTGTGAAGACATCCCCACAACAGGATGCTGGCGATGACCAGCAGGAAAATGCAGCAGGTCAGCCAGACGCCCATGGCGAGTTCCCAGCCCGCTCTTTCATGACCTTCGCCCCTCACACTCAGAGTGCTGAACACCTGGCATTGGTCCGGCACCGGATTGGCGGCCTGACATGTCACGCATAAGAAGTAGGCGCTCTGGGGAAGGAGGTTGCCCAGGTAGGTGCTGCTCTGACTGACGGGGATACGTTCCTCATGCATGAAACTCTTGCGCTTGTAGCCCATGAGCAGGCTGTTCCAGTTGGGGTCGTACATGACGCTGTAGAAGGTGTCCAGGCAGCTGGGGGACGACGGCCAGCTCACACTCGCTGAGGTGGCGGTGATGTTGTAGACTGTTATCCCCATGTGGAGGCGCCGCTGAGTTAAGATGATATGGGTGAAGCGTTTCCTCAGCTGTTACAGTCGTATGCTCAAAATAAAAATCCAAACTGGGAGAGAGAGATGATAAAAACACAGTAAAACAGGCGCACGAAGAAATACAGTTGATATAAAGATTTTTGGCATGGCCATTTCTACATTTGTTTGTTTTCTTTCCACCTTGAACCTCATAGCTAGCCTGATAGATGGATAGATATATGGATTGATAGATAGATGGATCGATAGACAGATAGATAGATGGATGGCTAGATGGATGGATAGATTGCCATTTGCATAGGTACAAGACAATTAGGCT